>NC_090736.1:44781436-44826436 GCF_036898095.1 Palaemon carinicauda | reverse complement strand
CATGCCTCTTAACGAGGAGAAATATTTCCGTACAAAGAAATTTCTCTCGTGTGAATACATGCCTCTTAACGAGCAGAAATATTTCTGCACGGAAAAAATCCTCTCATGTGAATACATTTTTCTTAATGAAGAGGAATATTTCCGCATGGAAAAAATCTTCTTGTGTGAATACATGCCTCTTAATGAGCAGAAATATATCCACACAGAAAAAATCCTCTCATGAGAATACATGCCTCTTAACGAGGAGAAATATTTCCGTACAAAGAAATTTCTCTCGTGTGAATACATGCCTCTTAACGAGCAGAAATATTTCTGCACGGAAAAAATCCTCTCATGTGAATACATTTTTCTTAATGAAGAGGAATATTTCCGCATGGAAAAAATCTTCTTGTGTGAATACATGCCTCTTAACGAGCAGAAATATTTTTTCACGGAAAAAATCCTCTAATGTGAATACATGCCTCTTCATGAGCAGAAATATATCCACACAGAAAAAATCCTCTCATGTGAATACATGCCTCTTAACGAGGAGAAATATTTCCGTACAAAGAAAGTCCTCTCGTGTGAATACATACCTCTTAACGAGCAGAAATATTTCCGCACGTAAAAAATCCTCTCATGTGAATACATGTTTCTTAATGTGCAGAAATATTTCTGCATGGAAAAAATCTTCTTGTGGGAATACATGTCTCTTAACGAGCAGAAATATTTCTGCATGGAAAAAATCCTCCCATGTGAATACATGCCTCTTAACGAGCAGAAATGTTTCGTAAAAAGAAAATCCTCTCGTGTGAATACATACCTCTTAATGAGCAGAAATATTTCCGCACTGAAAAAATCCTCTCATGTGAATACATGCCTCTTAATGAGCAGAAATATTTCCGCATGGAAAAAAATCTTCTTGTGTGAATACATGCCTCTTAATAAGCAGAAATATATCCACACAGAAAAAATCCTCTCATGAGAATACATGCCTCTTAACGAGGAGAAATATTTCCGTACAAATAAATTTCTCTCGTGTGAATACATGCCTCTTAACGAGCAGAAATATTTCTGCACGGAAAAAATCCTTTCATGTGAATACATGTTTCTTAATGAAGAGAAATATTTCCGCATGGAAAAAATCTTCTTGTGTGAATACATGCCTCTTAACGAGCAGAAATATTTTTTCACGGAAAAAATCCTCTAATGTGAATACATGCCTCTTAATCAGCAGAAATATTTCTGCACGGAAAAAATCCTCTCATTCGAATACATGCCTCCTATTGAGCAAAAATATTTCCGCACGGAGAAAATTCTGTCGTGTGAATGCATGCCTCTTAATGAGCAGAAATATTCCCGCACGGAAAAAAATCCTCTCTGTTGAAAATATGCCTCTTAACGAGCAGAAATATTTCCGCACGGAAAAAAATCCTCTCCTATGAAGCGAGCCTAAAAGAAGAGAAGTTAAACCCTGTGACGAAATTCCGACAAAAGTAAAAATAGTCCAAATCCTGTGGCAATCATCATGAGTAATCAAACTTAGCTTTTCTAAGGAATCTATTGCAATACATAATCTAGTAATGGCTTCAATATGGCGAACGTTTGAATGAATCCATTTGGTAAAAGTGGTTTTATTTGAGACAGAAAACTTTTGCATTGATTATAATATTCATTACACGTTCCTGCCTGAAGTATTTCAAAAGCCACCATCTTTGGAAAAGGTTACGGTCATTTTTCTTTAAAAGAAATTGAAAAAGTGAAAATAATCTCCAGAATTTTATAAATCCATATATCTTTTTCTATCTTCATAATATTCAGATCACAAAAATCTCTTTATGGAAATTGCATTAGTATAAAGTAATCTAAGGTAAAATTGTATCAAAATATATGATATATCAAATTTAATATGCTTTTATAAAATAATCTAATAAGATTATATATATTTTTTCTAATGATCAATTTACAACATAAACCCCGCGATTAAAATTCACATGTCATTAGAAATGGAAAACAAAATTATCAAAAATGTCTTGAAAAAACATTGAAATTGGATTTCATTACAGTTATTTTTTTCTAATTACGGTATCTAAAACAAGACATAAAAGGACGAAAAAAACGTAATTATTCTACGGTGGATTGTTAATCCCTTTAGATTCCGTTTCATTTGCCATTATCTATGAACCATCTATTGGGAGGAAGACGTATTTCTATCATTTAGTACTTTAATATTCATGAATTATCATCCGGCTCCAGTAAAGCTACTAGGTGTCGCTTGAATCTCGGATGAAAGGCCAAATTTCCCGGATGGAATTTAAGTGAGTTTTTTATGTAATTTAGATATTAATTTAAAGTTTTTACTTGACTGTTATCAAAATTTATATCAATCGTATTATCAAAGGAGGAAAAAATTACTTTTGTGACGGAAATTTACCAATAATTTCCTATCCTTTTACCCGTTAGAGGAAAGTTCATGGGGCTACATTGTAATGTTTTTTTTTTTTCCTTTTTTTATTGACGCTTTGCTTCGAAATTATCATATCTAAATATTTCTTATACATTTTTACAGAAATTTGTATGTAGCTATGCTCTCCTACTACTACTACTATAACTACTACTACTACTACTACTACTACTACTACTACTACTAAATTAGTAGTGATAATAATAATAATAATAATAATAATAATAATAATAATAATAATAATAATAATAATAATAATAAAACTTCTGCCAAAAAATACTTGAATACATTCGTTGCATGAGTTTTCTTTTGGAATAAATAGTTATACCTTATTTTGCTGGCTTATGCTACAGCACAATTTGAAATTGTTTCCAAGAAATAGTACGTCGATACCAATGTGGCAGGCTAGAAATAAGTGTTGTTACGTTGCACTGCATTACCTTAAAAGAATTATCCTGCAAGGGAAACCAGGAATTAAACTGAAAAGGTCAATGAACATAAAAGGAAATTGAGCAGCAGAAATACGAAGGAATATTGAAATGATTTTTTTCTTTTACTATTAATTTCATATCGTTTTTAGCTGTAGCAAATTATTCTTGTTCACTATGGTGGTCAGAATTCTGTACATAAATGATATCAATACATTTATCTAATTTCTTTGTTTACTTAGTGACGTTTCGTGGAAAAAATTAATGAATGAATTTATATTATTTTATTTTTGATGTGTACAAACATTCTTCTTGCCCTGATGCTTACTTTGCCATTAATATAATGCAACAAAATATTCTTGCACCAAGATATTCTTGAAGAATATTAAAGGCAAAGAAGATACATAATTGATTCACAGGCTTTAAAGCGTCAGGAAAGAACAATGGAAGAACTTTACTTTCGTAGAATACGAATTTATCTAGGCTAAATATGTTATTCTTTTTCATTTGAGTGAACGAATAATGGTCTTTAAAATCTTAACGATCACCTCAGCCTGTAGAATGATTTAATTCTGTTGTATTATTTTGCTGAAATATTCATAGGTTTTCTTTAGGTTTCGTTATCTTTGGTCTTTACATATCAAACTCTTGTTGTTAGCATTAATTTATTTTAAGCGTATTGCATACATTTCCAAGTATCAAATCAATTATTTGTCAAGTATGATATAATTTCCTTATATGGAATACAAAAAAAAAAATATTATATTTCACTTTTTGGTTTATCTATACCTTGTAATATTTGATATTTTCTTAACATAAAATACCAAAAAAAAAAAAAAACTGTATTTCACTTCTTGGTTTATCTATACCTTGTAATATTTTTCTCTTAAAAATCTAGTACATTCTCAAAATTTACTGAATAGAACTTATATGCTAAAGTTAAAAAAAACATTGGAGCTTCATCAAAATATTTTACTTAAAAGGTTCGAAAAATAAACCGGGTAATTGAAAGGGAGAAGTTCTCATATTAAAATCCCGCTTCCCTAAAATAAAAATGGAAAAGAACAATGAAGTGCTCAGCATTTTATTATTCGGTATTCATCCTGACTTCTAGCGCTGGCGTTTATGCCATCTCTTTATTACAGGAAAACATGAAGTATAAAAAAAAAAAAAAAAAAAAAATCGTCCCTCGATAGTTAGAAGGAATATTAATTTCTAATGTTATGGCTAAAACTCTCAGAGAATTACAGAAGACGTTCAGATTAGATGCATATAAATATGTGTATGCCATCCTTCCAGAGAATTATTGATGCCTTCCTTCCAGGGAATTATTGATCCTCGGTAAATTATCTTGAACTCTATTGTAAACAAACAATACATCAACATCAAATATTGGTCTCCTTTGAGGTCCTCTCTGCGTTATTCCTAACCAGGTACTTTCACAACACACTAAAAAATCATTTAACAAGTCTTCAGTTTCAGCAGTTATCGAACTAGTTAACTGGTCAAACATCTCAAGCACATATGTAGGTGGAACAAAGGCAAGAGCTGATAACTGCTTAATGAAATGAGCATTGTTGGGTTCAAGATAACATTGCTGTAATCCCCAAGACTGAATATTTCGCCATAAACATTGTCCGAAGTGAAAGAAACATCCTTTTACCAATGTATTTGGAAAGATTTTTTTTAATGCTGTTTATTGTCGCTCTCTCCAAGTCCACTATTACTGAATCGGGCTCGGGAATGCCTTTGATGTTAAAAAATGTAAAGATTTCGTCATATGTTTTCTCATCGTTTTTACTTGTTATGCAATACACTAATGGCATGGTTTTGATCTACGAGATAATTGCATGTATTGTATAGAGCTGTTTCCCGGAAGGAGCAGGGTCAAAGGTGCCATCGGCAAACCATGTCTGTTTTCTCGATAATAACTTTAAATTCTTCTCTGTCGAAAAAATGGTAATAGTTTGAGCTTCATAAAGACGAAAGTTTTCTCCACGCGTTGTTATGTTGAAATCTTCACTATCGTTAACATTTCTTACACGTCTTACCATTCGTCCAAGAGTTTCTCTTTGTGGCAGGGAGCCACAAATACTTAGAGGCAATTCATCAATGGTTTTATTAATTACACTGCTTGTAACCTCTTCTGTCTTTTTGACTCTTGTTTCTATATCATCCAAAGCTTTTAGAACACTTGTGTGAGCACTATTTGGCGGATGTGAATGATCTGAAGAACTTTCTGGCCGAGTAGCATTCGTTGTGATCATTCTTCCTTTACATACTTTTCTTTTCTCGCATCTCCAGTATGTGGTATCATTAACCTTTTTATCAACAATGTAAGTATATCCATTAAAAAGGAGCTTCTGTCAACCACGTCCTGTCTTAATGAACTCCATTGTCAAACTGTGTGAGTGACTAGGTTTTATTTATATTTTCAAAATTTCTTTCTGTCATTAATTTGTAACTATTCGGCTTTATGACTGTTCGGTTCCATGACTGTTCGGTTTTACGACTGTTGGGTTTCCTGTCCTTTCGGCTTTGTGTCTTTTCGGCATCTTGGGTTCGGCTTCTTGTCTGTCAGCAATAGTGCATTCGGCATGACGTTCGCACACGATAAATATGTATGCTTGCATTTATGTATGTTAGTATGTATACATAATACACACACAAACATATATATATATATATATATATATATATATATATATATATATATATATATATATATATATAGATATGTATATATACACACACACACTATATATATATATATATATATATATATATATATATATATATATATATATATATATATATATATATATATATATATATTCGTCAGCCATTACTAGTCTTCTGCAGAACTAAGTCCTCAGATATATCCTTACACTCGAGTCGGTTTAAGGCCTTTCTATGCCAGTTTACACCAGAAAATTTTCTTAGCAACTCAATACTTTGTCTTTTCTTCCCTCCCCTGCTTCATTTGATATCTATAAAGACCAATTATATCATTTTAAATTTCCATCTATTATTTGCCATTCTCATTATATGTGCTGCCAACGTGCATATTTTTCCTTATGCGTTATTAGAATGTCCTCTATTTTAGTTTGCTCTCGTATTCATGTTGCTCTTTCTCTGTCTCTTAGTTTTATTCTCATCATTATTCCTTCCATAGCTCGAGTTGTAAATAGTTTATGTTCTAACGCTTTATTAAGGCACGAAGTTTCTGATGCATAAGTTAAAACTGGTAGGACCATCTAACTGAATACATTTCTTTTTAGAGAAAGTGGCATTTTACGTTTCATAATCTCATCTTATTTACCAAAAGCTCTAGATCCCCTGCTTATCCTTCTTTTAATTTTGATCTCATATCCTTAGGAAACACAGTACGCATATTCATTAACAATCTCTAGAGGGTCGCCTAAAAACCCTTATTTATTGTCTCTTTGAATTTTCAATGAACATTATCTTAGGTTTACCCATATTGACTTTCAGTCCTACAATTGCACACACACACACACATAAAGGGCTTCGGTTAGAATTCACCTGTCGTCTCTATCTTGAGCTTTTAACTCAATACTTCTTCATTCACCATCTACTTCCCGCTTCTTGGTCTTCACTCATGAAGGCCTGGGTCTTCCAACTCTTCTAGTCCCTTTTGTAACCCAGTGAAATATTTGGTGAGCTAATTCTCTTGGGTAGTGCTAAAAGCATGCCCAAACCATCTCAATCTACCCCTCACCATGACCTCATTCACATATGGCGCTCAAGTAATCTCTCTTACAGTTTCATTTCTATTCCTTTCTAACCATTTAACTCCTAAGGGCTTTGTTCTCAAATCTACTAAATCTGACTCATGTTCATACAGTAACACCGGTCTCACTAAACTGATATATAGTCTTATTTTTGTATAAAATTTCAGGCGATTTGATTTCCAAATTTTACATAACCAAGCCATTGTCTGATTTGCTATTTTCAATCTTTCACTAAACTCTAATTCTAAAGTTCCTGAATGCTTAAAGGATTCTACCTCATTAATCCTTTCTCCTTCCAATGATATCTCATCTTCCATCGCACACTCCGTTCTCATCATCTCAGTCCTTCTTCTATTTATTATGAGCCCAAACTTGTGTGATATTCCTTGCATTCTGTTAAGCAAGCATTGCTAATAAGGATAGCATCATGAGCATATTCTAGGTATGCTAATTCCCTAACACCAATCCAGTGCATTCCTGCTCCACCATCTCCGACAGTTCTAAGCATTGCAAAATCCACGAGAAGGTTAAACAACCTTGGTGGCAACACATTCCCTTGGAGTACTAGGCAATTCAATGATAATTCATTTGATAGGACTCCATTAACATTAACTTTGCACTTGATATGCTCATGAACAAACTCAATAAAATTCACATATCTGAGAGGAATTCCATAATAACACAGGACTTTCGTCACAATTGGCAGGTGCATACTATCAAGGGCTTTTTCATAGTCTAGAAATGCCATTAAAAGTGTATTTCTATATTCTTAAAAAGAAAATTTGGTCAGTATAACTTCTATCTTTTCTAAATCTTGATTGTTCAACTCACAGCTTATATATACAGTATATATATATATATATATATATATATATATATATATATATATATATATATATATATATATATATATATATATATATATATATATATGTATACACATATATATATATATATATATATATATATATATATATATGTATATATATATATATATATATATATATATATATATATATATATATATATATATATATATATATATATATATATATATATATATGTGTGTGTGTGTGTGTGTGTGTGTGTGTGTTTGTTTGTTCTCATATTCCATCTCAGGGATATTTATATAGATAAATTTAACGGGGCTTTAAGAATAAAGGACCCCATTCGACGGGACTATTAATCTTCAAATGAGCGAAATTGGGAGTTCTAGTTTTTTTCCATCTTTTTTTTCGGAAATTGATTATATTTATAACACAATCAGTTCACTATAAAGATGTGGATTACTCATCTGCAAGTTAAAAATATCGCCAAGTAATCACAAAATTATATCCGGCTTGCCAAATCCACATGACCCTGCCGTTTTTTTCTTCTAATTTGTGAGCAAAGAGAGCAAAGATAATGGCTCAACAAGCTTTTTAAGAAGTGCGGTCCTATTCACCTGAGGGCAAAACTGGGAGCCCTGTTGTTGAAAGGGGGTCTTTGGGACCGCGTATATCATAAGCTCCTAAAAAAATTTACCATTAAATATATTACATCAACCACAATGTTGTTTGTTTTAATTCAGTTTTCTTAGGAGAACATTAAGGATTCGGATACACAACATGCACACCACGATTGACCTTCACAAAAACAGAAAAATAATTATCGCAACAAAGATTAGACTACCTTGCGATGCAAAGCCATTTCGGTCTAATCTCATTAACCTTAGAGGATTACGTTATCCAATTCCAGTGGAGAGAGAGAGAGAGAGAGAGAGAGAGAGAGAGAGAGAGAGAGAGAGAGAGAGAGAGAGAGAGAGAGAGCATAGTGCTGTAATAGAAAGGATAGGGGTAGGAATGGACAAGAGTGGAAAGACTGACACTAAATTTCCCACCAGAATCAGATTATAAACTTTAAATTACGTTCTTTTTTGTATCGATGTTATCAAACCCAATAGATATAGATGAAAAAGAAAGTAATATCTTAAAAATACTCTATCATCAATTTAAAATTACTGTATGCCCAATTTTCATACATATAATATAGTCTCTCTCTCTCTCTCTCTCTCTCTCTCTCTCTCTCTCTCTCTCTCTCTCTCTCTCTCTCTCTCTCTCTCTCTCTCTCTCGGCGGACGGATTTAGCCTTCTGAGGGCCTTGAACAATTTTTTTTTGCAGGGGGCATTTTTCTTTCTCTATCATCATGGACTAAATGGGCACTATTAGAGTATAGTACCCAACAATACTGCAGGCTATTATTCAAATCGAACCAGCTATCTCTGAGGATTCATTGCACATGAACAAATATTTCAAGGAACTTGTTCAAAAATGAATATTTTTTATGGGGGGGGGGTGTCCTAATTTTCGCAAATACTAAAAGTTTGAAAATCTGTCTACGCATGTCAAGATTGTAACCAATTAAATAATGCCGGTTCATCCATCTCCAACCAATGATATCTGATTTTGTATTGATGTTATTCAAACTTAAAAGATATATTTGAAGCGAAAATAATGTCTTAAATATACTTGATAACTCAATTGAAGTTACTGTACAGCCAATTTTAAAAGATACCTCCAGCAGACATCTGAGAAAGACGCAAACATTCTTAATCTCAAACTAACGTAATCAAACCTGGCATAGTAATCAATAGATGTTAAGAAAAAATGGAGAAAGACTCGGCGGAATATTTCGTTATTCAGGAAATTCTTCCGCATATTATTAATAAGATAGACGGGTCTTAATTACATTTTATCGTACTGTTCATGAATCCTCATCAAATCCTCATTTTGCTAATGAAGCCCACAGATGGCTCTTGTGTTTCGTGTTTCGAATGAAGCTTTCATCGAGTGGGACTCTTCTCATTTTGCCCCCAAAAAGGGTTTTCTTCATCGGTATTTTTTTTTACCCTCTTCTCTCGTTTCGTAAGCGTGCCTGGCGCCAATCCTGGCGCCATCTGTATTCCTTGTAGCGATCCACGAGGTGCTACAGATACTGTATGTAGGGAGGGGTCCTACAGCCCTTTCATAGAAAGGGAAGGGCGGGTCCATCAGGACGACATGGCCATCTCACCCAAAAATAGATTTTTCACTTCGCTCAAAATCCGTTTTTTGGGCTCAAGCCATGTCGTCCTGATGGAAGTATACCAGAGCATTACTGTATCTGTGGATTCTCAGAACGTGCCGTACTCCCCGGAGGTAATTTTTCCCGGTCGACTAGACCTAGAGACCTAAGATGTTACCGTTATACATCTTTTCAACTAACCATAAACCATGTTAGAACTTCCTGCCCCCTACAGGGAAGAGTCCTACTAGACTCTGGAAAAGTCTCGAAGAGTACATATACCTATGTATGAATACCACGCAAGCCAATATAGTGGTCTCACCCTATATTAAGTAAAGCATAGTTTGTAAAGAACCACTGCGTCAATATGAAATATCGACCAGTTCTCCACACAATACTTGTATTGGACAAAGGTTTATATCCGCATAGGAGGAAACTTGTAAATCCGCCACCGTCCCCTTATGGGATGGAGTCCTCCCGTTAAGGGAAAGCATAAACCAATGCAACATAGCTTGCATAAAGGAACAATTCTATTAGAATTGTCCCAGATAAAGTACATAGAATGAATGCTCAATTATACCAATAAATTGACACAGGTGAAGGAGACGCAAGGTTCTCAAAAACAAGTTTATTGACAGACAATAAATAGACAAGTTAACAATAATTGTATATATGTATATTTATATATATATATATATATATATATATATATATATATATATATATATATATATATATATATATATATATATATATATATATATATATATATATATATATATATATATATATATATATATATAAGAAGAGAATAACCCAAAACTTTAAGCATAAGTATGATAGTAAACAGAACTTGTTTATCTGAAAGAAAAAACATTATTGCCACTTTTAAGATACCGAGGTATCAAAGTCATAAAAGTCTGTATTGCAAATCAATCACATTAGCGTTAGAAACGCTCGGCACACATGTCTGCACTTATAATAGGTTCACCTTTGGAAATGGAACAGTCTACGTGGGCAACTCAGTGCCCTCACTTAGTTTGTAGTACAGTATGTAACTACACACTCACCCTGGAATTAATCGTCCCAATTAAAACCACTGTTCCTCGCAGAGTTAAACAGTAGGGTTGACGACGCGACCCACTGCTACCACAGATCTCTTTAGTTCCTCTACTTGCTTCGCATAGTGGCGAAAGAACACTCTGGAAGACTTCCAGCCAGTGTATGAACGGAGATGTTCAAAATCCATACAATTAAAGAAATTTAAGGATGAGGCAACTTTCCTCGGATCGTGACCTGCGGGTGTACTGTCAGGATCCGCTCTGCGAATAAAATATGTGATTTTCGCTCTGAGTTGATTCAGAGATAAATTTGAGCCTGATGTTTCTCCCCTGAATAGTTGACCACCCTTGAAGTCTGAAGTTCTACGAAGATAGACCTTTAGGCATTCTACTGGACATAGAGATGCATCTTCTTTCAGAGGGCAGATTCTCCAGGGACCCCACCTGTTGGTGGGTAACTCCTTCTTGGCGAGAAACGTAGGATCCGGAAACAGGTTCAGTTCTCCCCCATCCAGGAACTGAACACGACCTGTCTCTCTGGAGAGGGCTACAATCTCACTAACCCTGGCCCGCGGACGCGAGTGCAAATAGGAAAATAACTTTTTGGGTCAAATCCTTTAACGCACACTCCTCATTGCTCAACAGAGAAGCGAAATGAAGAACTTTGTCTAAAGACCATGAAATGGGCTTTGGAGGTGCTGAAGGTCTGAGCCTAGCGCAGGCTTTCGGAACTTTATTAAAGATCTCGTTAGCGAGGTCGACCTGGAAGGCATATAGAATGGGTCTTGTCAAAGCAGACTTACACGCCGAAATCGTGTTAGCTGCCAACCCTTGACCATGGAGGTGGATGAAGAAAGATAAGCAGAAGTCTGTCGAGATCTCCTGCGGATTCTTCGCCTTGACAAAGGCCACCCATTTTCTCCAAGATGACTCATATTTCCTTCTAGTAGATTTGCACTTATATTCCTCTAGGAAGTCTATGCTGGCTTTCGAAATCCCGAAACGTTTTGTCACCGCTAGGGAGAGAAAATCATGAGCTGCAGGGTCCGGGTTTTCTGTAATGAAGCGCAGACAGTCGACTTCTGGACTCGCTGGGTCAGAACTGGATCTGGTAGCGGTATAAACTTCAACCGTAGTTCCAATGCCAGGGGGAACCACACGCTGTTCGGCCACTTGTGGGCCACTATTGCCGCTACCCCCTTGAAGGATATCAGTTTGTTGAGGACCCTCAACAGAAGGTTGTGAGGAGGGAACAGATAAATCCTGGACCCTCTGTTCCAGTCAAGGGACATCGCGTCCAACGCTTCCGCTAAGGGGTCCTCGTACGGGGACACGTACAGGGGCAACTTCTTGTTGTCTTTCGCCGCAAATAGGTCTATCTGCAGTTCTGGGACTTGATTCAGAATGAAGGAGAATGATCCTGCGTCTAAGGACCATTCCGACTCTATCGGTGTGAACCTGGATAGAGAGTCCGCTGTCACATTGCGGACTCCTTGAAGGTGAACTGCCGACAGGTACCACTTCTTCTTTTCCGCCAATCGGAAAATGGCCAACATCACCTGGTTGAGAGGTGGTGACCTCGATCCTTGTCGATTCAAGCATCTCACAACTACCTCGCTGTCCATCACCAACCTTATGTGGATCGAGTGACGCGGGGAGACTTTCTTTAAGGTAAGGAGCACTGCCATAGCTTCTAGAAAGTTTATGTGAAAGGTCTTGAATAGCTTGGACCAAGTCCCCTGGACTTTTTTCCGATGAGAGTGACCTCCCCATCCCTCCTTCGAGGCGTCTGAGTGAATCGTCACCTTGGGACCAAGGCCTGAGAAGAGTACGTAGCCGAAGCGGAACTGGTCTTCTCAGATCTCTTCGCGCGTTTGATGCATAATTTCTCCAAACTCCGGTTGCATCCTTTAGCTGTGCTCTTAGCACCGGGTCTGTCACCCAAGGAAACTATAGAGAACCCAGTACCTTCTCCTGTTCGTGTCTTGATATCCTTTCGGAATCTAGAAGTCTCTTGACAGAACCCGCTATCTCCTTCCTTTTCTTCGCCGGGATGGAGAAACGGTGTGACATTAGGTCCCAGTGGATTCCCAGCCACTGGAACTTTTGGGATGGAGAAAGTCGAGACTTTTTTCTGTTGATCTTGAAGCCTAGATACTATAGGAACTGGATCACTTGACTGGAAACTTGCAAGCATTCTGTCTCGGATGCTGCCCACACCAGCCAGTCGTCCAGGTAGGCTACTACCTGAATTCCCTTTAGGCGTAATTGTTTGAGAGCTACGCTCGCAAGCTTCGTGAAAATCCTTGGGGCTATATTTAGCCCGAATGGCATGGCTCTGAAGGCGTATAGCCATCGTTGTAGCTTGAATCCTAGGTAGGGGGAGAGTCGACGGTTGATTGGGACGTGCCAATAGGCGTCTGACAAGTCTATGGAGACGGAATATGCCCTCTTGGGCAGTAAGGTCCTTATGTGTTGCAGTGTTAGCATCTTGAACTTGCAATTCACTATGAACTTGTTGAGTGGCGACAAGTCCAGAATGACTCTGAGTTTTTCCGAGTCTTTCTTGGGAACACAAAACAGCCTCCCTTGGAATTTGATGGACTTCACCCTTCGGATCACTTTTTTCTCCAACAGTTCTTGGACGTACTCCTCCAGAACGGGGGTGGAGTGTTGGAAAAACTGAGGGCACAGGGGTGGAGTGCTGTACCAGCTCCAGCTCAGTCCGTTCTTGAGTAGGCTGTGGGCCCAGGGATCGAAGGTCCACCGATCCCGAAAATTCTGAAGTCTCCCTCCTACCGGCATCATCTCACTTGGACTGCCGTCCTGAGGTCATGCCTCCCTGACCGCGACCACCCCTGAATCCCCTTCCCCTTGAGGGGCGCCTAGACGAGCCTCTGGCTGCTCCTCTAGGCTTTGCTCGAAAGGAAGTAGACTGCCCTTCGAACGTTGGGGTGAATGCCGTGGACTGTGTCGACACGGCCTGGGGTACCCACTGGAATGTGGTCGGGGTTTGTGCCACCATCTGGGGCACTGAAGGCAATGGCAATTGCAGTTGCTGTTGCTGTCTAAGAGGCTTGGCTGGCGGAGACGGTAGCCTAGTCCTCATAGTCTTCCTCTTTGGTTGAGGACCCTCATCCGGGGAAGACTTTCTTTTGATAGCCAGGCCCCACTTCTGGAGAAGGTTTCTATTCTCCGTGGCGGACTTATCAACAACTCCTTTGACCAATTCGGTAGGGAAAAGGTCTTTGCCCCAAATGTTGGAGGAGATTAGTTTCCTTGGCTCGTGCCTTACCGTAGCCGAGGTGAACACGAACTCCCTACAAGCTCTCCTCGCCCTGACGAAGCTATAAAGATCCTTCGTCACTGTGGCCAGATGAGTCTTGGCCACTACCATGAACATTTCATGGACCTTGGGGTCACTTGCCATCGTCTCAAGAGTAGTCTGAAGAGACATTGAGGCAGCCAGTCTTTCTTTCGTGTCGAGCTCTCTCCGCAAAAGAAAGTCAGACAGCTTAGGGAGGTCCTCGCCGAACTGACGTCCGGCAATATCAGCCTCCAACTTCCCAACTGAGAAGGTAAGATGGACGTCCTTCCAGTCTTTGTGGTCCATAGGCAGGGCCAGCGACAAGGGTTTACACTCCTCCAGGGAGGGGCAAGGCTTGCCGGCCTCGACTGCTTTTAGTACAGCCGCAAACCCTTTCTGTAAAAAGGGGAAGGCTCTAGCAGGAGAGGACACAAAGGAAGGGAGCTTCTTACTCAATGCAGCTACCTTTGAGTTCGTGAAGCCCCTCTCTTTCATCGAGGATGAAAGCAAAGCTTGAGCCTTAGCATGGTCCATCACTATGACCTCCTTCGGCTCTGTCTCCTCCTTTGAAGCTAGTTCCTTCCTCAACCGGACATAACAGTCCGGATATGACCCCTTGCTGGGCCAGAATTCCACCTCCTCTAGGGGAACTGAACCCAACTTATCCGAGATGACGATCTTTCCAGTCGTCATCGGCATGTGCTCAACATACCTCCACGGGTTAGCATCTGAGCACAAGGGAAGGTCTTTCACATTGAGCCTTTTCTGGGGCCCATGTGATGCTGCAAGCCTCTGCATCTGCAGTTCCATTGCAGCAGCCTTCTCCTGATTCTCCTTCTGCATTTGTTGGATCATTTCAACAATGGAGGAGAGGGCCTGTCCCAGCTCTACTGGGAGAGCGGATGATGTTGAGGGAATAGGCTCCGGGATCTGAACCGGAGTAGCCGACACCTCGTCGACCTCTTCCTCTACAATGTCTGGGGCTTGAACTTCATCCTGGGCTCCTGCCAGGAGGTCTTCCTCCAGATGCTCGTCCACGTCAGACATCCTGTCGTCCAACTGGATGTCTTGCAAGGCGACCGCGACTTCAGCATCCACCTGGATCTGATCTTGGGGGATCTCCTCTTGAGGCTGGGGAATCACTGCATCAGCTGATGCCCTAGGGAAAAGATACGCCCTCATCTTCTCACTTGGAAGATAAGGTCCAGAGGTGTTCTTCTGGAAGCCCCTTACCCAGGTACGAAGCTTCTCCCTTGCTATATCCCTTGATTCCGCCGTCCTAGGGGAATCAAAGGCCTCAGTAATTAGGTTAGTGCACACGGTACATACCTGAGGGTCCCAATACTGGAGATCACCCTTGGAGAAAGCGCATGCTGCGTGCCTCCTACAAAACTCATGTCCGCAGAGGTTCTTACTGCGGACGTTGCAGAAAACACTTCCGCACTTCGGAGGGTCCTCCTGTAAAGAGAAGAAATTTCCATGAGTATCTAGTGAACTACGTATCACTGGATATGCACAGTTTAGCATAACAAATCAGAAAGGAAAGACACACACTTGTGTTTCCTTCACAACCAATTGTTGCAGCCTTCCAGATAATAAAATCGTATGGTTAATCTCTTCTAGAATAACCAATGAAAAGTTTCCAGAGGAAACAGGTGTAGCTCACACCTAAGCAATGATTTCAAAATCCCGGATAATAGACAAGAAAGAACTCACTTTCTTATCTGTAAGGCAACACCAAAGGGCTGTGCAAGACAACACAAAAGTGTTAGAACACACAGTGCTGTACCAAAACTTATACTATAGTTTTCTTCCTACAGTATATGTTATACTGAAGAATACTGGTACAGTATAGAAGCTGTTAAAGTGTACTACTTAACAGCTATAAGGCGGCAGAACGCTGGTTCAAATGCACGTGCCGGCCGGCAGTAACTGCCGGCCGGCAACAGCCAATGACGGCCGGCAACTACACAAGGTAGTACCCGGCTGCCGGCCACTGCTCATAGCGACCGGCAGACAAGGGCTGACAATAGCCGGCCGGAAAAGGTACACAACCGATGCCGGCCAGCAGCAATAGAACCAGAGGACTACGACTGCCCGGCTGCCGGCCTCATAGGCCGGCAGCCGGGTCGGGTACAGCACTAGAAGAAAACAGAATGGATGCCGGGATAAGAGCGTAAACTACCTCCAAGCCCGGCAATCCGAAAGAGTGCATATAAGGAAGGGGAGGATCTAATTCAGGCTTCCTGACCAATGCCGTCTGGCTCTACAGGCAGGCATGGATGAGGGACCAAGGGAGGTTCGGGCAGCACTCAAAGCAGAAGACCCTTGCCGGGACTGAGTCAATTCCACATCCTAACCTATTCTAGGTCCAGATGTAGAATGACGTACAGTACTGTAATGGCTAAGCCATTACAGAGATAGAGGGGGAAGGGACAAAAGAGGGTCTTACCAACCTTGCTTTAGTGAAGGATCACACGCAGCCAAGAAAACTCATCTTAGCCTAAGGGAGATCCAAGGAGGGAGGCCAGCAATACTTGCCAGCTCCCAGTGAACCAAAGCAAGGAAGGTGTTGCTACTCCCAGGGAAAGGATCTTATCCTCCCCCCGAGAACAGCAACAAGGACTAGTCTGCTAGATCACAAAAGAAGGAATCATCTCGTACAGAAACCTTCGGCAGTGACCTAAGGAGGCTAAGCCTCCTATGTCTGTGTCAGGCCAGCGAGGGAGACTCTACCCCAAACCAGACAAACACAGACTCAGACTAAAAACTCTGATGTTCTGTCCCTCTCTGAAACCAGACTTACTGGAACAGGGAGGTACAGTAACACCCCAGTATAGTTGTATCGAAAGTTAATTCAGATAAACCACTAGGGTTAAGCCCAAGGCTTAAACAGAGGTAAAGGGATTGCATACCTTCTCCGAAGAAAAGAAAGCAACCGGGGAGTATGAGAAAGTATACTAAGGCTCCATAAGCAACTTAGCCTAGGCACCAAGAGAATCGATTACCTAAATCACCGAAACTCACTCGTATACTACCTTGGAAATATTCAACATAATCTTAAATGTATAAAAAACAGCCTAAAGCTTCAATAAAATTTAAAAACACTCGGAAAACCAAAATCATGCAGGAAGTACTAGGACCAAACGACTAGGCTACATGGCCTAGCGTAGGCCAGAGTTGGCGAATACTTCGCCAAAATAATACTAAAAGCACGAAAGGAAATCCTATGTAACGCTAAATAGCTAAAATTTATTAAAGCAAAACAACCGGGAATGTCGCTCTGGCTAACTAAAACTCATACCTAGCGAGCGACAGCGTCCATGACGCCTCCAGTAGGCAACGGCTCTTGTAACAAAGATTAATACTATTAATCACTTTAAAATTTACCAAGAGCCTACATTTATACATAAAAGAAATGGTACTCAACTTATCAGAGGCCGACGAAGTTGGAGAACCCATGAAAAGCTGAATAAATCCAAGATTTGCGAAAACACAGGAAAAAACACTGAGTTGTTAAGCTACGCAAAAAGGAATACAGATGGCGCCAGGATTGGCGCCAGGCACGCTTACGAAACGAGAGAAGAGGGAGCCTTGGGAGTGGCTCCCCTTTTTCTTTCCCGTTTTCGTTTTCTTGCCAATTGACCCTTTCGATGTGTTATCTCTGTTTGGGGTGCAGATTGCCATGTGGCGTGTCAAGAATACGTCCTCTGATATGTCGCGATATCCCTTTCATTAGGGATATTCGCTCCAGGAGTTAGAATTCTAGGTACCTTAAGGTAAATTCTCTGGGAATATCGCCGTAGTTGTATTATACCCTAGGAAGCTACCCTATAGGAACTTCCATCAGGACGACATGGCTTGAGCCCAAAAATATATATATATATATATATATATATATATATATATATATATATATATATATATATATATATATATATATATATATATATATATATACATATCTATATATATATCTATATATATATATTTCTTGGTAAAATTTTGCAAAAGGTTGGTTTTTTTAATGGTGTTCTTGAACAGTTATTTAAAACAAAAGTAGTTGCTTTACTTTCTTTTGCCATTTGACGTTTTTTCTTCATTATATATATATATATATATATATATATATATATATATATATATATATATATATATATATATATATATATATATATATATATATATCTTAGTAAAATTTTTGCAAAGGTTTTTTTTCTAGAAGTACTTTCATTTTGTTATATAATGTGAATTTGTGTATGCATTTTTTTTAAACTAGTTTTCTTATTCTTAAAAAGTTACGTTTCGCATTTTATTCTTTATGTTTATTGTGTTTGCAATTTGAAATGTAAGTCTTTTTTTTATTTCAAGTCATTTTTTTCCTTCAATATTTATATATATATTTAATGGTCATATTTTACAAATATTTTTTCTTTTTAAGAAATACATTTATCTTTTTTTCACATGTGAAAATGTATTTATTTACCCTTGGTTAGAAAGAAAATATATACTGAAAACAACTAAAGTTAGTTCCAAACTACTTGGTACCAGTATCGAAACCAGCAATACTAAGATGGTAAATACTTGGTATCGGTATCGATACCATCAATACCAAAAGAATAAATACTTGGTATCGTATCGAACGGAAATTCTTGGTATCGACCACCTCTACTGCTGACCCTAAAGTATAGTTTGTTAGGCTTTAAACAGTCAGTGTTACCAGAGGTAAAATGAAAACTGCTGTTTCAATCACCTATTAGCTATAGTTGCTTCGTTTATATTCAACAGCAGTTGCAACGTATGCAAACGTTCAGAGGATTAGGTGAAATGGGCAATAATCACATGATAAACGTGTTCATGTTGATCCCTTTTACACGTTTCAGGGAAAAATCAATATCAAAGCATATTACTGAGAGAGAGAGAGAGAGAGAGAGAGAGAGAGAGAGAGAGAGAGAGAGAGAGAGAGAGAGAGAGAGAGAGATTGAAAATATGAAAACAATACGTTTCAAAAAATGTTCCTTCGCCGTTGTACAGAGCAGATCCAATTATTGCAAAGAGATGGAGAGTACTCTCCACATTTCGACAATATTACCCGAGAGAGAGAGAGAGAGAGAGAGAGAGAGAGAGAGAGTGAGAGAGAGAGAGAGAGAGAGAGAGAGAGAGAAGGGTACCTGACACTTGCACGCATTCGTGGAACGCATTCGTGGCACGCACTGGCACTCATTGATGCGCGAACTCGCGTGAACGAGTCGTGAAATTGTCGTGAACAGTGCGGGAACGATGTGTGGCATGCGTGCCATGCGTGCCCAGAACTTTGATATGTTTAAAAATTGTGTGCCAAAAATAGTCGTGAACAATGCGCGAACTGGCGTGAAATGGAGTGAACGATGCGGGAACTGGCGTGAACTGGAGTGAACGATGCGGGATGTGGCGTGAACTTTATAATGACTAGAAACAAAAAGGAAACAAAAAAATTAATGAAAAGGAAAGAAAAATAAACCTATTAAATTTTCATATTTGCTGTTTTAATGTGAAAAAAATTATATCTTATTTCAAACTATTTCTATAACTTTATAATGAAGAGATACAAAAAGGAAACGAAAAAATTAATGAAAAGGAAAGAAAAATAAACCTAATAAATTTTTATATTTGCTGTTTTAATGTGAAAAAAAATGATATCTTATTTCACACTATTTCTATAACTTTATAATGAAGAGAAACAAAAAGGAAACGAAAAATTAATGAAAAGGAAAGAAAAATAAACCTAAGTAATTTTTATATTTGCTGTTTTAATGTGAAAAAATTATATCTTATTTCAAACTATTTCTATAACTTTATAATGAAGAGAAACAAAAAGGAAACGAATAAATTAATGAAAAGGAAAGAAAAATAAACCTAATAAATTTTTATATTTGCTGTTTTAATGTGAAAAAAAATGATATCTTATTTCAAACTATTTCTATAACTTTATAATGAAGAGAAACAAAAAGGAAACGAAAAAATTAATGAAAAGGAAAGAAAAATAAACCTAATAAATTTTTATATTTGCTGTTTTAATGTAAAAAAAATGATATCTTATTTCAAACTATTTCTATAACTTTATAATGAAGAGAAACAAAAAGGAAACGAAAAAATTAATGAAAAGGAAAGAAAAATAAACCTAATAAATTTTTATATTTGCTGTTTTAATGTGAATAAAAATGATATCTTATTTCAAACTATTTCTATAACCTTATAATGAAGAGAAACAAAAAGGAAACAAAAAAATTAATGAAAAGGAAAGAAAAATAAACCTAATAAATTTCTATATATGCTGTTTTAATGTGAAAAAAAAATGATATCTTATTTCAAACTATTTCTATAACTTTATAATGAAGAGAAACAAAAATGAAACGAAAAAATTAATGAAAAGGAAAGAAAAATAAACCTAATAAATTTTTATATTTGCTTTTTTAATGTGAAAAAAAAATGATATCTTATTTCAAACTATTTCTATAACTTTATAATGAAGAGAAACAAAAAGGAAACGAAAAAATTAATGAAAATGAAAGAAAAATAAACCTAATAAATTTTTATATATGCTGTTTTAATGTGAAAAAAATTATATCTTATTTCAAACTATTTCTATAACTTTATAATGAAGAGACAAAAAGGAAACAAAAAAATTAATGAATAGGAAAGAAAAATATAAACCTAGTGATTGTTTATATTTGCTGTTTGAATGTAAAAATAAAATGATGTCTTATATCATGCACACACTTATTTTCCTCTATTACCAATTAAGAGCCAAAACTTTTGTTTTAAATAAAAATTAACTGGAAAATAAACCCAAGAAATTTTGAAGTTTGCTGTTTGAATGTAAAAATAAAATGATGTTTTATTTCATCAACATACTTATTCTTCTTTATTACCTTAAAATGAAGAGCAAAACAAATTTTTTCTGTTTGCTGTTTTAATGTAAAAATAAAATGATTTCTTATTTCAACACACTTTTTCTCTATTACCTTAAAATCAACAGCCTAAAAACTTTTCATGTGTTCTGCTTTTAATGTTAAAATAAAATACTTTCTTAATACTTGTACCTATTTTATGTCAGCTATTTATTTGTAGCCCCTTGGATCTTCCTTGTTGAGTTCAGTCAATAGACTCTCATAGTGTCCAAACGACTGCCTTCTGGTTAACCATTCCCTGACCCACACTTCCCTTTGTATCTTTCTTCGAGGTGGGGTTGCCTTTTGTTTCTCTTTTTCCTTTGCCAGCCTTTTCTGATGCACTCCAACAAATGCTACAGCAACTGCCAGGTATAGGTATCTTCTCCTCAATGCAATGGTGTCTCTGACAGAAAGCATTGTTGTCTCTTCCAAAGCCAATCCAAGAATGTCCTCGGGTTGGAGAAGCCCCATCTTTATATGGAGTGGCCAATTCGTGAACTGGCGTGAACGATGCGTGAACGACGCAGAATGATGCGAAAAGATGAGTGAACGTGACGTGAACTTGTCGTGAACTAGGCGTGCAAATTCGTGCCATGGCGTGAATGTGGCGTGAACTTGTCGTGAACTATGCGTGAATGTGGCGTGAACTTGTCGTGAACTATGCGTGAATGTGTCGTGAACTGGTCGTGAACAGTGCGGGAAAAAACCCAGTGCAGGCCACTGCATCAATGCGTGCCAGTGCGTGGCAAAAATGCGCGCAAGTGTCAGGCAGGCTAGAGAGAGAGAGAGAGAGAGAGAGAGAGAGAGAGAGTTCAAATGATGGAATTTAGTTGATAAAAAAAAACAAGAAAATTAAAGCACATACATAAAACCCCTGTAGGATGACATCCTTTTCGATGTCTTCTCGCTTTGATGGTATAAAAGTGTTATGATGGTCACACGCACACAAACACACACACACACACACACACACATATATATATATATATATATATATATATATATATATATATATATATATATATATATATATATATATATATACATATATATATATATATATATATATATATATATATATATATATATATATATATATATATATATATATATATATCCTTACTGCCCTCCCTTTAGTTGAATTAGCGATCCTGGATGGTATTTAGCCTTGCATGGTGTATCGGCTCCTCCATGTTGACCAGTTTTTCCGACTTTTTACTATAGTCTATGGGTATCATTAATCACTTTATTTATAATTCTGTACATATTGTTTTTGTTATAATTCTTGTTAGTCTAGTTTTTAAGTATGATGTCTCTTTTTTATTTTTATTAATTCTTATGCTGTCTGGAGACAATGAGTGAAATCCGGGACCAGTACGTACTAGATTTCGTCAATGTCGTCTTCTGTATTGCTATATTCGTGGTCTTCATGCTAATATCCAGGACCTTACAGTTGTGTCCAGACAGTAGGATATTCTTTTGTGCTCAGAAACTTTGGTTTCTAATATGAGGCACTCCTCTGAGCTCCTTATAAGTGGTTTTAAGAAGCCAATAATGTTGAAACTTTTTGCCATCCCTAGGGCCAGAGGAATGGCGGTGTATATTAGGACCGAGTACCCTGCTTCTCATAAGTCCTGCTATCAATGTGGATGTCATGAGATTCAGGTAATAAAAGTTTGTGGCAGGCATAACAACTTTTATTTATGTTCCATTTACCGGAATCCAGACATGGATGATTCTATTTTCAATTGTTTTCTTACCATTATGGCTAGGATACAAAAAGATGATAGAAAGGCTTCTTTTGTCTTTGTTGGGGATTTTAATGCTCACCATAGGGAGTGGTTAAGTTTTATCTCTCCTACCGATCGCCATGGCTTAAGAGCTTTAGACTTTGCCTCGGAATCAGACTGTGAGCAAATCATAAATGGAGCTACTCACAGGTGTGGTAATTGCTTGGACCTTGTATACACTGACTCCCCTGGCGTTATAACTAGTAAGGTTGGTTCTCCAGTCGGGACATCTGATCATGCATTGATTTCATTAGTAGTGAAGACTGAGCAGCCTGTCCCTGATATATCATACTCTTGTAAAATTTATATGAAATCCCAAGCAGACTGGAATGGGATTTTGCATGAACTTTTGTGTTTGAATTAGTCACAATTATATAGTAGTGTAGATCCTGTTGTCCCTTTGAGTGAAAATCTAGTCAACATAATTGATAGGCGTGTCCCTTCTTGTGTGCTAAGGTACCGAGTGAAAGACAAACCGTGGTTCAATGATGATTGTAGACGTGCTTATTTGGAGAAGCAGGAGGCCTATCATCTTTGGAAGGGTAACAGATCAGATTTGACCTAGAACAACTATACTTAGCCTCGAGCTTTTGCTCAGAGAGTTTAAGCCTCTACTGAAAAGGAGTACAATTTAACCATAAAAGAAACCCTTTTTGGTACAACTCAGGAACATAAATGGTGGTCTACCCTTAAATCTGCACTCTTTGGTGTAGATGCAACAGTTCCTCCATTACTTAAACCAAATGGCTCAGTCACTCACTGTCCAAAGGAAAAGGCAACCGTGTTGGCTGATGTTTTTGACAGTAAACAGAGTAATGAAAAACTTGAACTTCCTCTTTCCTGTTTTCCTGAGGCTAAGCTAACTAGTTTAGCTTTCCGATCTCGTGAGATTAAAGCTCTGTTGATGGACCTTGATGCTTATGGAGGTGTAGACCCAAATGGTATTTTTCCTTTGTTTTTTATAACGACTGCAGATTTCTTAGCTCCAAAATTATCTGTTATTTTGCGCAGGTTAGCAAGAAGAGGAGCTTCAAGCACTTGTTGGAAAATTGGTAATGTTACTCCTCTATGTAAATGTGTTTGTGGTAGCTCAAATCCCACTGATTACCGCCCATTTTCCATTACTCCCATATTATCTAAAGTTTATAACGTAGTCTGGCACAACGTCTTAATAGGTTTGCTGAAGGTAATCATCTATTCCCTAGTTTGCAATTTAGTTTTCGTAAAGGCCTTGGAGCATGTGATGCCCTTCTTACAATTTCCAATGCTGTAGAGAAATCCCTTGATTATGGTCAGGAAGTTCGTATGATTGGCATTGATTTTAGTGCTGCCTTTGACCGTGTTAATCATTAGGCCCTTGTTTTCAAACTCAAACAGTTGGGAGTGGATGGGTCGTTTCTTAGCATTATTATTGATTTTTTAAGTAATAGATCTCGAAGAGTTGTTGTTGATGGGCACCATAGTTAGTATAGGAATGTGATATCCGGTGTTCCACAGGGTAGTGTTCATGGCCCATTACTTTTCATACTATATAGACATGACATGTGGTTTGGCCTAGAAAACAAGCTTGTTGCATATGCAGATGATGCTACTCTCTTTGCATCAATTCCATCCTTTGAATGTAGATCTGTGGTTGGTGATTCCCTTAATAGAGATTTAGCTAAAATTAGTGCAAGGTGCAAATTATGGGGTAAAAAGTTGAATCCTAATAAAACTCAATGTATGATTGTAAGTAGGTCAAGGATGGTGGCTCCTCAACATCCGGATCTCAGTATTGATAATGTTTTTTTTTAAATTTGTATGACTCTTTTAAAATTTTAGGTGTGATTCTCGACAGCAAATTTACTTTTGAGAAACACATTAGGTCTGTGTCTTCTTCAATTGCAAAAAAAAAATAATTGGCTTATTGAGAAAGTCTTACAAGATTTTTTGGTGATCAATTTATTCTGAAGAAGTGTTTTAATTCTTTCATTCTACCTTGTTTTGAGTATTGCTCTCCTGTCTGGTGTTCAGCAGCGTATTCTCATCTTAATTTGTTGGAGAGAAACTCACGGTCTATTAAATTTCTTATTCCTGATCTAGATATTAATCTTTGGCACCGTCGTTCAATTAGTTTATTATGCATGTTGCATAAGATTTTTCATAACTCTGACCATCCTTTACATTCAGATCTCCCTGGACAATTCTATCCTGTTCGTAACACTAGGCAGGCAGTTAATTCTAATAGCCAGGCCTTCTCCATCATGAGGCTCAATACTACACAGTATTCTAGAAGTCTTATTCCAGCTGTTACCAAGTTGTGGAATGATCTTCCTAATCGAGTAGTTGAATCAGTAGAACTTCAAAAGTTCAAAGATGGAGCAAATGTTTTCATGTTGACCAGGTTGACATGAGTCTTTTTATAGTTTATATATGACATATCTGTTTACGACGTTGTTAATATTTTATATAAGACATATCTGTTTTGACGTTACTGTTTTTAGACTGATTTATTGTTAATTTACTCTCATAATTTATTTATATCCTTATTTCCTTTCCTCACTGGGCTATTTTTCCCTGTTGGGGCCCTTGGGCTTGTAGAGTTTTGCTTTACCAACTAGGGTTGTAGCTTGGCTAGTAATATATATATATATATATATATATATATATATATATATATATATATATATATATATATATATATATATGAGTTTATGCGTATATTTACCTGGTATTCAAAATAAGTTGACCTCTTATTTCTTCATCAGCACTTGATAATTAAAATGTTAAAATCACAATGTTCAAGTTTGACCAATTTACTTAATGCTTTAAAATCCGGGAAGGATCTAGCGGTTGCTTCTTTAAAAATTGAGCAGTCATTTAGATTATTGTAATAATAAGGGATCAATGCAGAAATATATACATAGCATACCATTTTTGTGGAGATATAGCACTGGTCTTGACAAATGCACTTAGAGTAAGAAAAACTGCCGCAGGACTTGGTCACGTCTTAAATAAGCCCTAACCCCTCATCCATCTGCACTCAATGCACTTAACGACCTAAGTTTAAAAGAGAACAAAGCCTTTCAAAATCGTCATCAACAGCCCACTGCTCTCTCTCTCTCTCTCTCTCTCTCTCTCTCTCTCTCTCTCTCTCTCTCTCTCTCTCTCTCTCTCTCTCTCTCAGAAATCTAAAGCAAAAACTGGGCTGGAAATAGATACTAAATTCGACCAAACAGTTCCTTTCTGCCACACGAAGTTATGACGGCACTTTCGTTTCACCACAATTCTGGAGACCTCGCTCAGTTAGGCGTACACTGGTACGTGCTTCCATGTGTTTTTGAGTTCACTTCAGAGTAACTGCTCCGTGGCTGCCAACCACTAGTTAACTTTGTAATAAATTGCTTCCATGCTTCAAGTTTAAGCGTACACGCGTGTCGACCGTCTGCTGATTCATAACAAGAGAGATGTAGCACGGTCGTGCGCATGTTTTCGATTTTAGGAGACTTCCTATGTGAAAATTGCTGCCAATATTTTTTACTATTGCTTGACTTTGTCCATCTTCGCTTAAGTAATGCATAGCCCAGATTGTAACAAGATATAAGCTGTCTGAAGAAGTTCTAACAATGGGTAGGGAGCAGGCTAATTCTCAGTCATTATTAGTTTAACTGTATACTTTCATTTATACAAAGGCAATATAGTAAATTTTGGAAGTTTATGACCTGTTTTATGTATCTAAATTGACACCTATCATATTTGATTTTGTCAGGGCCCTTTTATTGATGTCATTATATTATATATCCACCTAATAAAGGTTTATATAGGAAAACTTTTAACGTATATTAATAATTTGTTATGCAACCTTCACCAAAATGTTTTAAAGCTTAGTACTGTTTATTACATAAGATAATTGAAGTCACATCAACCCATGTGTCTGCAATTGAAAACTTTGAATTAATGTTGGCATTTCAGTAACACATTTTGATTTTTAATATATTCAACACATGATGAACATGAATATTAAAAAATAATAAATCATGATAAAAATGGAAGTACTACTCAGGTTAAAACATCTAGAGACTAAAAAGAAATTAAACTAAAGTAATAAATCAGACAGACGAGCAGAAAAGAAGAGGAGACCGAAAGACATGACTATTAGACCATATAACTATTTCCTCATTAAAACGGGCTCAAATAAAATCTATCGGACACTCTAAAATCAAACCATTGTTCTCTAGTCTTGGGCAGGGCCGTAGCTTCTGTACCATGGTCTTCCACTGTCTTGGGTTAGAGTTCTCTTGCTTGAGGGTACACTCGGGCACACTATTCTATCTTATTTTTCTTCCTTATCTTTTTTTTTATATAGTTTATATATGAAAGATCTATTTTAATGTTGTTACTGTTCTTAAAATATTTGATTGTAATTGACCATTACTTATCTTGTAGATTATTTCCTTGTTTCCTTTCTTCCCAGGAATATATTCCCTTTTGGAGACCTAGGGCTTATAGCATCCTGCTTTCCGAAATAGGGTTGAGGCTTAACTAATAATAATAATAATAATAATAATAATAATAATAATAATAATAATAATAATAATAATAATAATAATAAGTCAGTAGGCTCTCAAATAACCATTTTAGACATCTATATTGCGAGGTAGAAGACTTAGCATGTAAGCAGGATCCTTATATCCCTCCTCTCGCCAAAGTACGCACCTTTAAGCAACATCTATTCTATTTTGGGAGATGATGTTTCATAATATAGATTCTCTCAATGAATGTTAATAAATATTTTTGGTATTAGTTTTATTCTGAGGGGCCCTCTCTCTTCCTAGGCCATTAAGGACATTATGGTTGACTATGGATGTTCTTCACCTTCTCTTTCCTTTTATCCTATTTTCTGCTCTCATTTCTGCTTTTCACAGTTTCTCAATATTCTTATATTACTGTCTGTTAATTTGTACATGCTAATACCACTATTTTGCTTAGTAAACAGTCGTTCTTTACCAAAGTAAATATTAGAAAGTGAAAATGATATAGTCTTAACGTTCTCAACTCATTTCTTCTTCCCCATGCTTTTCTTTTTAATTGTCCCTTTTTATTTTATCATTTCATCATGTTTTGATTTTTTGTCAGCTCATAATCCAATTTCTTATGTATTCTACACTTAGTAGCCATTTTTCACCGTAGCTGATATGCAATGCCCCGTTCAATGTCCCTCGAGCTTTTTCCTCTTATAAAATACCCTCTATTCCCATATTTGTATTATTCTATGATCTTTCATGTCATTCGTTTATTTGTTTTCATATTCTCTCCTGTTCGCTTTTTTTATATAAAAGCTTTATCAAAGAAACCTTTCACTCTTTTTAGAAAAAGTCTTTTTATAAACTTTTATTTTTCGAGATTTAAATCAACTACTTGTTAAGTATTATTTTTTATTATAGAATTCCGAGTATGCTGTTCAAATGTTTGAAATAGTCTAATGACAAAATGAAAACTAGAATATGTTTTTATACCCAACGAAACTGGGAAGTCTATTGTGGTATTAATCAGTATCTATAAAAACAAACAGTAATATTTCTTAAATTAAATCCTATATCTTATACGTCTATTTTTCCAAGACTTATCCATACTCTCCAATCACGGCCCTTTGGAATATTCTACTCATAAACTGTGATATTGTAATTACACTTCCATTATGTTACTAGATAAATTACAATTTCTTGAAAAATATGAGAGATTACTGCGCATTTGATAAATCTAGTGAGTTATTCTTATAACTATTGTACGTAACTGATCAATAAAGACCGCTAAATATTTAGTTAGATATGCACACACATACACATTTTACCCTTCGGAGTACCCCTTTTCCCAGGGTATGTCTACTTTCTCTCCCCCTTCCAGAGGGATGGAGAAAGACCGAATATTTATATGCCTGGTAATGCAGCAGAGCATGACTGTGTGTATATATAAATATATATATATATATATATATATATATATATATATATATATATATATATATATATATATATATATATATACACACACTTGCTTTTTATTGTATAGGGAGAATACTTTTTAAGTTTGCAAGACAACGGGCCAGCAATATTCTTATCACAAAATGGTAATTTGAAATTAATTTCCATAAAGTTATGAATTTACAAAAAAAGCAACTATGGTCAGAAAGGTGAATAATTTAATAGCGCATATTGGCAGTCTTTTACTATTATAGAATCTATTGTGTACATAATTATGCAAATTCAAACTATCATGATGTCACCAACAAAGCCTTAACATTGGTCTCCTCAAAATTTGCTGAGCAACATTGACAAAAAATACTGCCCTCATATAATATTGACCTTTATAATATAAAAGGAATAATTTCTTCCTAGGATGGAAATACAGTAGTAAATGAATACATCAGAAAAAAAAAAATTCTTAATTGGAATCCCATTTAATAAAGAAGGATAAGTGATAAAAGCTCGAGAAAACAGAGATGAGAATGCTAAGGTGGATTACGGGAATATCACTACTTGTAAGATTGGAAATTGAGGAAATAAGAAGAATGGCAGGCGTAGTAAGAATTTCAGAGGTCATAAGAATGTTACTACTGAGATGGTGTGTGTACGTGTTGAGGATGGATAGTTGGGAGGGAGTGAGGAGAGCTGGGGAAAGAACCTGTTAGAGTAAGAAGGATCGAGTGGGAGGCAGAGAATTAGATGGCGAGATAAAATGAAGGATGGTATGGAAATGAGAGAAAACGATGACTTTGATAGAAAGTATTGGAGAGAGGGCACATCAGGCAACCGACCCCTTAATGTAGGGTTAATGGTGGGAAAGAAGGTAGCGACATAAGTTACAAGATGTTTATCCTCATCCCCAAACGACACGATTGCTTTCCCCTATCATATAACATCTCTTTCAATAGCGCAGGAGACAGGGGCTAGTGCTAAACTTGAGTCAGTAGTCCATTTTGACAGATAGAGGAACAACAATTGCATGTGTGCATTTAACTTTCTCGATCGTATGTAAGCTTGTAGATGCCCCCTTTGTATTTAGGTGCATATGTAGGCTGGATGTTTGTTGTTAATTGTTTTACTCTCCGCGTTTTCGTGCGTGCTCGATTTTTTTTTTTTTTTTTTTTTGCATACCTGCTTAACACTCCTGTGTTTTCGAGCTTACGTTTCTGTACGAGAAATTGTATATTTCCTAATGTATGCATCAATTTTATCTACGCCATTTATTAATCTTACACTACGACGACTTATCCAGTTTGAAAAAGGGGGAAAAAACTATGATCTCAAATAGGTTATTCATTATCATAATCTTTGTGTGTTACTTTTCACCTGTTTAGTACACTTTTTTACTCCTCTGTCTGTTCATCTGTCTGTCTGTCTGTTTGTCTCTCTCTTTTCAGTGCAAGCAATTTTCTTCTATTGAGTAACCTATTCTCTAGGCAAACTTCACATTTTTAGGTCTCTCTCTCTCTCTCTCTCTCTCTCTCTCTCTCTCTCTCTCTCTCTCTCTCTCTCTCAATATTCAGTTTTAGCAAACTTTCAGCCCCAAAATAAGACCCCAACAGTTTTGTTTATTTTCAGATCGTATTCCCACCCTCTGTAAGTATGCAGCTCAGAAACCCTTATTGATCATCGCTGTAAGTTATGTAGAGGCTGTTATGATGACCTTTCCCCCTTATAAACAATACCCGGCGTATCGTCCTTTTAATAAATATAGCTGCGATAAAAAAAAAAGAATTTGATGTGGCATACGAATAACCTTCAGAAAGAATGAACGTGTTACTCAAAAGAACATATTTATCGAAAGGAGCATTGGTATAACTAGGATACTCAGACAATAATTATAAATAAGAGGAGGTAATTTAATAACGAAGACTATGTAAACATAGAAAAAATAGGGTGTATTTCTCTTTAAAATCTTATGAAATTGTTAGAATGTTAAGAGCGATTTGTATATCATTAGAAATTCAAATAATAATTTTGAAAGACTTCTAGGAGAAGTGGTAGGTAAAATTTCACGCTCAAGGATTACGCCATCTTGCATGATCTCATTTCACGGCGAGATGAGCTTTTCTCCGACACGAAATTCACACGATGCAGAAATTTTAGAACGTATTTTAGAGGAACTCTTTAAGGCTCAGTTGGGAAGTCTAATTTCCGATACACAGATTTTATTCTAGATTTTTAGAATATCTTTCCAGTTTTGATGGTATGGAATTGTCCTGGTTTATTTAGACTTCTGTTACAGTTTAGTATTCGATGTAGTGTTTTAATTCAAGATATTGAGATTATTGTTCCAGTTCCAATGGGATGAAAATGCCCTGGCTTATTAACACTTCAGTTGGAAAGTAAAATTTCTTTTGTACTTATTTCATTCTATATTTTGAGATTTTCTTTTGCAGTACCAATGAGATGAAATTGTCCTCTTTAGTATGAAAACGACCTTTAGCTTGCTGTGATTTCAGTGGAAAAGTAGTTTCCAATTAAAAATTTCTTTACTGTGATGTAATGGAGTTACCATTATTGTTTTCATTTCAAGGTATCAATTAAATTGAATTCTCTTACTTCCATTTACATGAAATTATTCCCAAGAATAATAATTTGAAAATAGATAGGTGAATCTCCACACACACCAAAAATAAAAATACGTTAGACGTTTGTTTTAATTAAAACGTAGGTCTTGAAATGGCCTTCTACAGGAATTGCACAGAGATAATCTGTCACGTACATTTCGCCTTAAAAATGAAAAAAACAAAAAGTATATCAGAACATTTTCTCACATTCCTGCAAAGCTTGTTCGATACCTATTTAGGCTTGCATTCGCAACATAAAAGTACGAACTCTAACCTCAATGTGATTGTAGACATAAGCCATGAATTATGTACCTTTAGTCGACCGGTCTCTCTCTCTCTCTCTCTCTCTCTCTCTCTCTCTCTCTCTCTCTCTCTCTCTCTCTCTCTCTCTCTCTCACACACAAACAAAATCCCTTCCTTCTCAGAAGTACTAGAGCAAAATAGAACTAATTATCTTGGTATCACCAGCAACAGACCAAGTAAGAGTACCACAAGAAAGGGTACTGTGAATGAAAAATTTATTTTCCATTTCTTATTTTTATGAATATGATCAACATTGAAAAGAAACAGGGATGCAATATTTGGTTGCCAATTCGACTCGACTCATGCACACTTACTAAACACTGATTTACAACTTATCACCCTCTGCAGCCTTTCAATGTGAGTTGTAAAACGTAAGTTCTGTATAAGAGTGAATCTATATCGATTTATATATACCCAGACATACACACGTACACATACATATATATGTATACACAAACACGCACACACACACACACACACACACATATATATATATATATATATATATATATATATATATATATATATATACATATTATTATTATTATTATTATTATTATTATTATTATTATTATTATTATTATTATTAGCTAAGCTACAGGATCTATTTGGAAGAGCAGGATGCTATAACAAGTGTTCCAGCAGAGAAAAATAGCTCAGTGAGGCAATGTAATAAGGAAATAAATTATCTATTGAAAAGTAATGAATAAAGAATATAAAATATCTTACGATTAGTAACAACGTTAAAATAGATTTGTCATATACAAGCTATGAAGAGAGTTATGTGAACATGTTCAATAAAAATATTCTCTGCAAGTTTGAACTTCTGAAGTTAAACAGATTCAGTAGGTTGGTTAGGGCACCAGCCACCCGTTAAGATACTGTCACCAGAGTTATTGATTTCTTTGTTTTGTCAGACAGTACTACATTGGATCCCACTCTCTGGTTACGGTTCAATTTTACTTTGCCTACACATATACCGAATAGTCTGATCTATTCTCTCCAAATTTTCCTCTGTCCTCATACACCTGACAACAATGAGATTACCAAACAATTCACCTTCGCTAAAGAGGATAAATTCTGCACCTTCCTTGTACAATGGCTATTTTCTTCTTGGTAAGGGTAGGGGAGATTCTTTAGCTATGGTAAGCAGCTCTTCTAGGAAAAGGATACTCCAAAATCAAAGTATTGTTTTCTAGTCTTGGGTAGTGCCATAGCCTCTGTACCATGGTCTTCCTCTGTTTTTGGGTAGAGTTCTCTTGCTTTAGGGTACACTAGGGCAAATTATTCTATCTTATTTCTCTTCTTCTTTCTTTAGACGTGTTTATAGTTTATTCATATACGATTTATTTTAATGTTGTTACTGTTCTTAAAATATCTTATTACGATTGTTTATTGCTTCTCTTGTCGTTTACTTATTTCCTTATTCCCTTTCCTCAATGGGCTAATTTTACCTGTTGTAGCCCTTAGTCTTGTAGCATCCTGCTTTTCCAACTATGGTTGTAGCTTAGCTAGTAATAATAATCATAGTAATAATTAGGAATATCTTTCCACAATCTTGTCACAGCTGGAGTACTGTGTAAAGTTGATGGTTCTGATGGCGAAGGTAACACCGTTAGAATTACCTGCATACCTATTACTACGTAGAGGATGGTACAGTCTAGGAATATATGAATGCAGAAGATGACCAGAATTATGAAAAAATCTTATGCAACATGCATAAAGAACTAACTGAATGACGGTTTCAGAGATTAATATCATGATTAGGAAGAAGGAATTTAATAGATTGCAAGTTAAGATGAGCTGCGAGGCGAGCTGGATGTTCCATAGGTCACCAATTTGACGGGAGTTGAGGAACATTTAATACAAAAGGCAGCTCCCAAAGTGCTAACTTTATTGAGAGACAATACAGATATTCTTAAGCCCCAATGAGGTCACATAAGGGTGACAACTGAGTGTTTACAATCAACAGTTTTTGTCGATAAGTATGTTGGCCTAAAAAAAATAATAGAATGAAAATAAAGTTTTAATTAGTTTGCTAAATTCTACGACTCTTTCTTTGGGGGGGGGGGGGTGGGGGTCCTATAACGATTTAGTATTGGAGAAGAAGCTGATAAGGTATTCCTCTTCATTTGCATGTGCTTTGCTTGCAGCACATGCATTACAACCTAAAAAGGCACTTGATAATTTTAAATTGTAAACTCCATCTCAAAAATCATTTGCCATACTATAAAAAGAAATTAGAGTTTTTTAATATCAACTCTTTCAGCAGTCTGTGTTTCGTCACTTTCCACTTTAATTATGAATTAACACAATATCAGGAGATTTTGCCCCCATTCCCTGAATAAAACTTTGTCTACATTCATTCAGATCATCTGACAAGTGATTTTGAAAATATGTCAGTGATAGCATCAAAACATTTCCGCAGTGTAACATCTAATTCTTATTTTCTCTCTTTCTTGTCAAGCTTTCTATATAAAACTCTTTCACTTATTAACAAATTAGGAATAACATATAATGATAAAGTATTCAGTTTGAAGAGGACACATTTCTTCTGCTCCTGCCTTTGTTGTTTCATCTTTTGAAAAAATCTAGTGCTCGGGAAATCCTATAATTTCCCATTACAATATGGAATAATTAGTTGAGTTTAGAAAAAAAGACGGCCTGAAATGAGTAATAGGTTCGTGGCAGTTCATAGTTACTTGAAAAAAAAAATCTGTAATACTCATCATAATATATAGAAATTGATCAATATTTGGGAAAGCAAACATTTTCTAAATTCTAGCTCTTTCCAGTCCCCTTTCTCTCTATCAAATAAAACCTTATAATAATTAATATATTGTAAACAGTACCTTGAAAATTTCTCCCCACAGTTTTCCAAATAATGTAACTTTCCAAAATTTTACTTCTCTCATTAAATATTTTAATAGCATTTCAAAAAAATCACCCCTAAGCACACATACATACACGCACATACACACACACACACACACACACACACACACACACAAACACACACACACACACAAACACACACACATATACATATATATATATATATATATATATATATATATATATATATATATATATATATATATATATATATATATATATATATATATATCCCTCATATTACCCTTCCGGTCGAAATACCTGTTTTCGATTCCAGGAAGATATTTAGCAATTTAGACAAATACTGTTTTCCCTGATCAATCAAATCCATAAAATAAGTAATTATTTGCCTCACAGAACGTATGCTTCTTAATACTGGCGAGTACTGTTTTGGTAATTTCGTCACTGATATAAATTTGTATTATTTCCTGGAATGGTTGTTTGTGATGCAACTTCAGAGAAGAGGATCTGCAATAAGCTGCTTTTACGTTAATTAAGAATGGACACATCTGCTTCTAAGCACACTATGGCTCTTGGTCATTTCTGATTTTAAATTTTTCACGTTATTTGCTTGAATTTATACCTTCCTTTAAGTTTCGTCGCAATTTTATCTATTTGGAAAGTGATAAAATTTAAAACAAAAAATTACCTGTAACATTTTGTTGACTTACTGGACTTACAATACCAGAATATATGACCATTAATTCCTAATTTATATTTTTCTTGGTTTCTGTCTATTGTTTCAATGACACGTAAATTAAATAGGATGTCACTAATCACCTAATAACTTGAAGAAGTCTACTAAATCATTATTGCTTTCTTAAACTCTTGATAAATGAAATTTGATAAAAGTAATTTCTCACAACTGTATGAAAGTATTACGAATAAAAATAATGTTTTAATTTAATTGTAAACGGATAAAATACATGAAAAACAACATTAATTTATCACTGTGACTTGTAGAAAAGGAATAACGATTTTAATGATATCGGACGGCTACTGATGAAATAAAATACCAAATATCAATCAATATCTCTTGCATTGTCGGAGCCAGACTTTTACCCATAAAAACATTGACCATAAAGGTTTTTTGAAAGAGCTGCACCAGGTGCAGAGGAAGAGTAAATTATATTTTTCAACTTTACTTACATGATCTCAGAACAAAAGTTTGTAAATTATTTCAAAACTTAGCTCACACAAACGTGCATTCGCCGGCTATTTTTGTAAAAATCTTAGCTTTCTGCAGTAGGTTATTCCTGACAGAATTTATCTGAAATCTCTTCACGCTTGTGCAACACTCGGTGTTCGTCTGATCTGAAGACGAAAAATTGAAATTAATCTTATCTAGCACAATTCTTCGTTGTACTAGGAGGTCTCTCTCTCTCTCTCTCTCTCTCTCTCTCTCTCTCTCTCTCTCTCTCTCTCTCTCTCTCTCTCTCTCTCCAAATGCACTTATCTTGTCCATTCTTTTATCGTATCAAGTTATTTTCATCTTGTACTTATCCATATTTCAAAATTAGGAATTTTCGTTTCAAAATATACTCGTCGTTTTTTAATCTCTTCGCAATTTTCACACTTACTGACCTTTTGACTATTCATTGCTAATTCAGAATAAACTTAATGAGCATACACATACACACGCATAAATAAAATATATATATATATATATATATATATATATATATATATATATATATATATATATATATATATATATATATATCATATATATATATATATATATATATATATATATATATATATATATATATATATATATATATATATATATATATATATATATATATATATATATGATAATTTATCCCTATTATTAGTGATTTTCATTTATTCATAGAAGTCACAAATAATTCTTGATATTGAATTTGCTCAGCCTTGGGATCAGAAAGCTAAGGAGGAATGAACTTTTTGATTATAGCTCCTGGTTGGCCAAGGATTCGAACCCTGACCAAGACGAAACTGTGGTAACAACCGACCACTTCTTTACCAACTGAGGTTACAATCGACCCCTTTTCTGGTGATAAAGGGATCGGCTGTAACTTCCGTTTCGACATTCTCAGGGTTCGATTCCTTGACCGATCAGAAGTTATTATCAAACCTTAGTTCCCCTCTCTGGTCTACGATCCTGAGGCAGAGTGAATTCGAGATTAAGAGGTATTTGCGGCTTTCCCGATTCTGAATATGAGTACATATGTGTATAAACATATTATATGCATATATATGCACATACACAAATGTACATACAACAACAATGAAAACAAATCCAGCCGTTTCCAGTTCATGGAAGGACAAAGGCCTCAGACATGACAATTTATGTCTGGGGTTTACCCAGTTTTCGTCATTACGCTACAGTCCCACCAATCTAAAACGAAGGTTCCAGTTGAGTCGAGGCGGGGATCTACCTAAGTACAATGTTGCCTTACTTTCTAGATAAGCAATGCGCCAATGATCTGCTTCAAGTCAAAGACATTATAGATATGTAAACACATACTGGTACAAGGTGAACGTAAATATTTTAGCATATTGAGATAATTGATGCGCTGTTCTCTTAGCAGTGAATTGATCAATGCACTTCTCTTATAATAGGAGATGATTGATGCACTGCTTTTCTTAAAATGAGATGATTTGTGTGCTGCTTTCATAACATAAATGATTGATGCGCCTCTCCCATAACAAGAAGGTGATTATGTTAATCTTATAAATAATGCGCTGTTCTCCTAAAAAGGATATTATCTGTTGCACTGCGTTCACAACCAGATGATTAGTGCGCTGCTCTCATACCAGGAAATGCTGTAATTGGTGCTCTCATAAAAGGCGGATGATTCATGTGCTCCTCTCATTGCAGAGAGATGATTGATGCACTGTTCCCATATCATGGAAATTATTAAAGAACTACTTTCATACCAGGAAATGATTGATGTGCTACTCCCATACAATCATATCAGGGAAATTATTGATGCGCTGCTCTCATTAAAGGAAGATCACTGATGCACTGCTCTCATAACAGGAAGATGAATCTTGCATTGCTCTCACAGCAGGAAATGATTGATGTGGTGCTCTCATAAAAGGCAGATGATTGATAAGCACCCCACATAACAGGGAGATTGATACACTGAGCATATGACAAAGAGATGATTAAAGCGCCACAGTCCTAAAAGGGAAATGATTGACACTGCTCTCATAAAATGAACGTGACTGAAAAGCTCTCATAAAAAGGTGATGATCGATGCACTGCTCTCATACCACAGAAAACATTGATTTGTTAGGCTTTTAAAAGGGGTAAAAACCGACAGGTTCCTCTTATAGCTAAGAAACAATGCATTTCAACTAGGACACAATTATTACAGTCCTTTCATATACTAAAGGCAATTGATGCACTGTTTTCATTAATGAGAGATAACCGAGATGTTTAAAGGCCTCTCATAAATGGCAGAGGCAAAAGACAGTGACAATGCCCTAGCTAGTAGGATAATGCCCTAGAGACTAACCATATATACATATGATCAGCGCCCAAGCACCCTCTCCATCCAAGCTAGGACCAGGGAGGAACAGGCAATGGCTGCTGATGACTCAGTAGGTAGACTTATAAACTATCGAGCTTGAGCAGGTCTCGAACCCGATTGGGCAGAATGCCAGGCAGGGATGTTTCCATTAGGCTACCACAGCCCTCATGATTAACCACTTTGATGCCGTTTTGCATAAGCACTTTTACTGGAACCTTTTAGCATCTAATTGCTAAACAGTTAACAAGGTATGCAATCATTCACTGATTTATGTCATTCAGCTGACCTCGAAAACTATTCGAAGCAGGTGAAAGAAAATGACAGTAATGTAAGATATTGTGCCACATTATTAACAATCTCAGATCTACAGAACTATCGGAAACCTAACTTGCTATTGGGTGCAATGCTTGATAGCAAGATGCTAGAGGATATCAGAAAACACTCTCATGCTACAAGACCCTATTTGAACGAGTTGTTATTGTCTACTGAATTTCTAACGCTGTTTACTATGGTAAATATTTTTCCATGTATTTATGATTGACGATCCCAGGCTGATAAGGCGCGTTTAAATTCCATAGAACGACATAACCAGCAATTGATAAAGAGAAGAAGCGAACCTTCAAAATGTACTACGTTTTATTCCTTGTTGGAATTTAGACAGTTTCTCGTAGCTGATTAGCCGATGTATGAATACATTTATGTATATATGTGAATGTGGGCTTATAAGTTTGCTTGCACAGGTATATCGATTGAATAACGAACGATCGTCTATTTAATATAAAAGGTTTCCATGATTTCTTTGAATATATATTCCAACTTCCCATAATAGAAAAAAAAAATATCTGTCGCGTTATTTAGTTTATGTAGTCATGAATAGTTTAAAAAGGAAGGTTTTTTTTTTGCTTATGTATCTCTAAAGCAAAATACCACGACAAGAAAATTTAACGTGGATGAAAAGAAAAAATGTTAAGCCGAGATTAGTTATCTTTTTTTAAACTCTCCGGGGCACCTTTCCATTAGAATCGGGAGATATTCACCGCTGTAGTTGACGTTATCTTGCATAAAACACATTCCGCGTTGTGTTTAGCCTATTTGGCTGTATTCTCACATGGCGGAATGTTCTTTCTAAGTTGGTAGTAGAGAGAAGATTCGCTCCAGGAGGCTTCTTACTTACTGGGCATAGGCAATTTGCTCATACGTGTACGACTCAAAGTAGAATTTTTCTGCTATGTGAAACCATCCAAGGAGAGAATTCGTAAGCGTAAGTGCTAGGTTTTGCAGTAGTTTCTGTTGTTGTGAAATTTTCGCAAAACATTTTCTTTTTCGCATAAGTGCAAATATCACCCGTATATATATATATATATATATATATATATATATATATATATTTTTTTTGTGAGTACACAAATGTTCCTTCATCTACTTTTCCTTTGTCCCTAAGTATAAAAAATAATGAAAATCCGATCACGTATCTAAACTAAGGAAACTATGAAAAATTATCAAACTCATTATATTAGATTTATAGATTTTTCCAATGTAATCTAGCATCAGGGTTTGGGAGGCCACTCGGTGCTCAGGTGCACCCAGGGAAAAACCTCTCGGTTGTACTACGAAGTAAAAGGTAAAGAAGATGGACTACATGATAGAAGGAAGGGCGCGTGGAGGGGGAAATTATAGAAAGGAATACATAAGAAAAAACTTCTGTCCTGGCTATGGTTAACACGATTGTCCGAAAATATTACTTTTTATCTAACCTGTATAATAAAGAGCAAGTGTCAGACTATATATCCACCTTACTGTTACCTTGTCTCTTAAAATTTCTTTTATGGTCCTTAATCTATAATCTGCTTAGGATTTCAGCATAAACTAATAGTCCAGTACAATACCTTATTCACTATTATATAGTCTAACAGTAAACATCTCTATAAAATTGAGTTTTGGCTCCATGCACAGGTATAGAATAAAGTAACAACCATGCCGGGAAATTGCGCTACTTATGGTTGTTATAATACGAGAAAAAAAATAAAAAAAGCTTTATTAAAGCATTCATTTCTTTCGTTTTCCGAGGAATGAAAACTTGAGAGATGGTTAGATACAAGCATGTCGACAATCAAACAAGATCAATGCCGAGCATGTCTTGATATTTTGTTCTGTGCATTTCACTAAAACTTAATTAGATGCATTAAATGATAAAAATCAATCTCTTAATCAGTTCTTTAAGGATATTGCTTTGGCTTTCACTTTGAGGACTTATTAGTAACTGGAGGTAGCCAATATATTAAGCATTTGATCAATCAAACGTTCATAAAACTCTTTCAAATGTAATAGAAAATGTTGAAAAAAGCCAACTATCATTTTGTTGTATTAGTACATGACTTGTGCTCGAAAAATCTCCGTGTCTGGAAAGTAATTGGAAATATCAGCAGAACCCCTGACATTTTTTTTTTCTTCAACTCCTCGTGAAATGTGCAGTAAAAGAAAGAAAGAATGTGGCCTTTCATATGAATTAAACGAAAGTCATTTTAATTTATTAGGACAAGAGAAGGACTGTGTGAAACTCAGCGTGCAACTGCTACCCAGCACGACTGCGAACGCCATAACACATTTGGTAAGAATAGTGTGTTTAATAGCAGCAATTGGGAGGAAAATGCAAACTTCAAATTAACAATTGACAAGTGGTTTAATGTCATGAATTCTTGTTCTGGTTTCGGTGACAAAATATTCCCAAATGCTTTTGGAATTGATTATATAGAACAGATTAATATTTAGCAGGGAATGATGAGCATCAATACCCCGAGGATGGCAAACTCTAGTTTTAGTTGCCTTTATATTTTCAGAAAGGGGTGCTTTTGCAGGGAAAAGATGTTCCTACGAAATGCAAGAATTTGATATTTTGAATCAGCAAATACAAACTCCAGCACGCGCAATATACGACAGTGAGTGAGAATTATCTGTAGAAATATGCCTGACAAGTATTTTTTTCACAACAGTAGAATGTGACTTTGAAAAAAAAAAATTAGGACATACTAGATGAGGATTACCTTCAATTTTTCAGGTCAGCAGTATTTAGGGTTCTTCTAATGATCGAATTATTATTTACTTATAATAAAAAACGAATTTGAAAGTCTTAACGGGATGTTTTTAAAATGAAAAAAGATAAGTACCAGGAATTGATAGATAAAGAGATTGAGAGAGTGTGTGGAATGAAAGAGCATATCATTACTGAATGATAGATGGGCTGCAGTGGCTCGGGTGAGAGCGTGAGGGAAGTGGGTCATATTTTTCGTCTCACGATTAGTTGACCAGTCACTATATCTCCTTCTATTAACGTGTTTTTTTCCTAATTGTATAGGGTAAGCACAGTTGTCTTTGGCTTTTTGGAGTAGACCGTAGTCACGATCTGCTGCCCTGCCTGACATTGCTTAGACCCCGGAAGCATATGTTCATGTGTTGTACCAGACACCAGCGTCCTTCCTCCCAGCAGCAAGGAGTTCTGGCGTGGTGGGTACACTAGTACGTATATGAATAGTGCTTCTGGAAATGTATATGTAGATTGGTTATTCAAAGTAGCAAAGTATTAAATACTAGGTAGTACTGTATTGTGCGGGTATGGAGAATTTTCACAAAATGGTAATGAAATATGTAATAGCAATGATCCTCTCATTAAAACATTTCCTGTGATTTTATTGGTAAAACACTCAGTTGTGAAAATTTGAATTTTCATGCAAAACAAATTTCCTCCCTATATCTACGTCATTCTCTTTCTAGTTTAGAATTCCGATGTAAATCAATATTTCGTCACAATTCATAAATAATCTCCTTGAAAAATCCACGTTACTTGTCTCGAAAAATATGTGATAAGGGAAAGTCATAAGACAGGCATTAGGATTCTCTCTTTTGTTTACATTTTATGAGAAATACGACCTTCTATTACTTAAAATCCAGGTTTATAATTATTTCTCCTATTCTTCTCAATCTTGTTTCCATTTGGCCTGGGATAGGAGAGAATTTTACCAGTTCCACAAACTTCTTAGGAAAAGGAATGAAGTGAGTGAGGGGTTTACATTGAGAGTGGGAGAGAGACAAGGATGTGTAATGTGGCCATAGTTGTTAAATTTTTCGATGGAGTTGTGCGAGAGGTGAATGTTCGAGTGATTGGTTGAGGACTGAAACTAATACATGAGCGTGACCATGAGTGGGAGGTGAATCACTCATTTTTTTTTTGTGGATAATACAGTATTGGTTGCAGACTCAAATAAGCTGGGTCGATTAGTGACAGAGTTTGGGAGGGTGTGTGAGAGAAGGAAGCTGCGAGCTAATGTGGGTAAGGGTAAGGTTATGAGATGCATGAGACGGGAGGGTGGTGCTAGATTGAAGGTCAAGTTGAATGGAGAGTTATTTGAGGAAGTAGATCAGTTGAAGTACTTGTGGTCTTTTGTTGCTGAAAATGGTGGAGTGGAAGCAGATGCACGTCAAAGAGTGAATGAAGGATGTAAAGAGCTGGGGCAGTGAAGGGAGTGGTAAAGAATAGAGGATTAGGAATAAATGTAAAGGAAGTTCTGTAAGAGAAAGTGATCCTACTAACTGTGATGTAAGAATTGGAGTGATGGGGAATGAAAGTGATGGAGAGACAGAAAATGAATGTGTTCAAGACGAAGTGTCTGAGAAGTATGGCTAGTGTATCTCGATTAGATAGGGTTAGGAACCAAGTAGTGAGGGTGAAAATGGGTGTAAGCAATGAATTAGCAGCTAGAGAAGATATGAATGTGTTGAGGTGGTTTGACCATGTAGAGAGAATTGAAGAGGCTCGTCTGCTGAAGAAGGCGATGAATAGAAGAGTTGATGAGAGAATTACAAGAAGAAAGCCAATATTTGGATGCATGGAAGGAGTGAAGGAAGCTCTAGGAGTCTAGATGATAGGATGATAGATGTGAGAGAGCCAAAAGAGTGGGCTAGAAATAAGAATGAATAGGCCCTGCTGCTTCCCCCCCCCCCCCCCGTCACCTTGGTGACACATGAGGTAGCAGCAATAGGGGATTCAGTGTATGAAGCTTCATTTGGGGTGGATAACGGGGAGGGTGGGCTCTGGCACCATAACAGTACCAAACAAACTCAGGTTAGGAGGAGCGTAGAGAAGAAAAGTCCCTTTTTTAAGTAGTCTACACCAAAAATTGGAAGAAGTGTCTTAGCAGATAGATAGATAGACAAACTTGTGATATGCAATCAATTTCAAAGCTAAGATTTGAATAATGACTGAAATCGAGAATTCATTCGCTTATTACCAAACATATTTTCTATTCGATCATTTATGTATTTACTTATTAATTAATGAATCTATTAATTTTTGGTTAATCTATTTATTCTTCTCCCTCTCTCTCTCTCTCTCTCTCTCTCTCTCTCTCTCTCTCTCTCTCTCTCTCTCTCTCTCTCTCTCTCTCTCTCTCTCTCTAGGACGGCTAACGAATAAAAAAAAGGAAATATGCAACATATTAGCAGAAAAATATAAGAGTGAGTTCACACCAAGAATTGCGAATGAGAATAATGAAACAGAAATGAGAGAAGAAAATGTTGAATATCTAACGGATATAGATATTAATGAAGCAGATATTGTCACGGCTATAAACGAAATTAAAAATGGATCGGCAGCCGGACCAGATGGAGTTCCAGCGATTTTGTTAAAAAAAAACTGCAAACACTATCGCGATGCAGCTTGCAATACTGCTAAGACAAAGTGTAGATATGAGCGAGATATATGTTAAACATAAATTAGCTTATATAACACCTATCTTCAAAAGTGGATCAAGACTAGAGGCAAGCAATTATAGACCTGTTAGTCTAACATCACATATTATGCAAGTGTATGAGAGGGTAATAAAAAAAGAAAATAATGAACCATTTGGTTAAAAACAATTTGTTTAATATGGGTCAACACGGTTTCGTGCCTGGAAAAAGTACACAGACCCAACTGATAGCACACTATGAAAACATATAAAAAAACATGATAAATGAAAAAGACACAGATGTGATCTATCTAGATTTTGCAAAAGCCTTTGACAAGGTAGACCATAACATATTGGAGAAAAAAATGAAAAAGCATAATATTGTGGGAAAGATAGGAAAATGGGTAAAAGAATTCCTGCAAAACAGAAAACAGATAGTGGTTGCAAATGACGAGAAATCAGAAGCCCAGGTAATATCTGGTGTGCCACAAGGTACGGTATTAGCTGCACTATTGTTTGTTATTATGATCTCAGACATAGACTGTGATGTTGAAAACTCCGTAGTGAGAAGTTTCGCCGATGACACAAGAATAAGTGGAGAAATTACTTGTGATGAAGATAGGAACTCACTACAAAGAGATCTAAACAAAATATATGAATGGGCGGAGATAAATAGGATGGTATTTAACTCCGATAAATTCGAATCAATAAATTATGGAAACAGAGAAGGAATGGTATATGCATACAAGGGACCTAATAATGAGACAATCACAAACAAGGAAGCAATTAAAGACCTTGTTGTGATGTTAAATAGGAATATGTTATGCAACGACCAAATAGCAACACTGTTGGCTAAATGTAAAGCAAAAATGGGAATGTTATTCAGACACTTTAAAACAAGGAAAGCTGAACACATGATTATGCTTTACAAAAACTTATGTACGTAGTACACTCGAGTACTGCAGTGCGATATGGTACCCACACTACCAAAAGGATATTGTACAAAGGTCCTATACTGCTAGAATAGAATAAGTTAAGGACCTTGACTACTGGGAAAGACTGAAATGTTTAAAACTATACAGTCTAGAAAGGAGAAGAGAACGCTACATGATAATACAAGCATGGAAGCAAATAGAAGGAATTACTGAAAACATCATGGAGCTAAAAATATCAGAAAGAGCAAGCCGAGGTAGATTAATAGTGCCAAAAAATATACCAGGTAAACTA
>NC_090736.1:44763936-44771436 GCF_036898095.1 Palaemon carinicauda | reverse complement strand
GTCTGAACAGTGAGTTAATTGATTTAAGTCTTCAATGACCGTATATGTTTCCTTGTCTGGGGAAATCAATACGTGTCCTGTCAAACTGGATATTACTGGATTTGAGTGATTCGTCATGAAAGTCGGAAATGGTGATATCCTGTAAGATTGCCAGGCATCGGAAGAATCAAAGGGAGTTGTAATCATAATCCTGTTATTTTCAACGCTTACTGTAATTAGGCTGTAATAAAATTCTAAGTTACGTGCGTCTAACAAAGGAATATAACCTAGTTTCTCCCGTCCGTTCTCCACAATTAACTTTAAGTATTTTATTGGCAACAAATGGGGTGACAGTACACCTTTAGTCGCTAACCTGATAGCTTCCACATAATCTTTTGATTTCTCAATGAAATGTGCAATTCTGTTATGTATGTGATCTATTTTTGAATCATAATACGTTAACGTTGCCAACAAATCCTGTACTTCCATAATCTGATTGATATTACTAGAATGTTCATTTACTAAACTCATAATTTGATTGATTGAAGCTAACTGATTCCTTAGTTCTGACATAATCAATTCATCTTCATGAGTCAAGAACTCAATTTTCTCATTTTGATTACTAATCTTAAGACGATTGGAAATTCCTAAACCTAAACTTTCAATAGAACCAAAGATGTTAAGTGCAGCAAAACTAAACGGGTTACGTTTCTCAAGACTATCGTGTCCTACAGTCCACATCAAAAGGTCACAAGCCAAAGATTCCGTCTCGTAAGTCTTATTTTGCAAGTCTTCAGATAGCATCTCTGCAACTTTTAGTGTCGATGCAAGCGAACTCTCTGTGTTAAAAGGAAAATGTCTTCTATGCAATTCATTTAATGAGACAGCAAACCTTGAAATGGCGCTCTTTAAGCTAGTGACGTCATTTTCTGGGAGAAAAACTGCTTGCATTCGCACTTCAACAACTACGTTACTTGATGTAATAAAAACGTCTTCTTGTCTTTCAACTATAGTGCCATATCTAAAATCTATACTTTTAGTTTTAGAGCTCATCCCACACGAGAAAAATGTGAGCGAACAATATCGCTCCCAACAACAAAAAATTCATCTTGGAAACCTGTAACGAGAAAAATATATGTAATTACTCCTGTATTAAGAAGAAAAACTTTCAACATACAATGTAAAAAAATAAAAATTTTTCCCTCACTTCTTTCCCTCTTATTTTAATTTCTTATATGAGCCAATGGTATGATTCTCTCATCAGTGGGTTGGGATACGTTTTGAACTTTAAACCTATTGGCCGTTAATGTTTCCAAAATGTTAAATGGGCCTTCAAACTTAGGTGTTAGTTTATAATTGAGTCCTTTACGTACATTTACCTGTATGTATACATTATCACCCACGGTATATGTTTTAGTTGGCTTCGTTATTTTATCATGATTCCTTTCCATTATGATTTGTGATTCTTCTAAATTCTTTCGAAGGATATCAAAATGACTTTTGCTTGCATTTATACATTCCTTTAAAGGATTTGATAGATTAGTTGTAGGCGTTAATACATGGAAAGGCGTTCTAACTGGGGTACCATACAATGCTTCGTGCGGTGACATTTTAATTGATATATGATATGAATGATTCAGAGTACTTAGTACCGCAGGTATTGCAATATCCAAGTTGGGGTCTGATCCCCCTAGTGTTACTCTTAATATATTTAAAACCTTCCTATTTGCTCTTTCCACTAGCCCATTCGTAATTTTCTTTCTTTTATCACGAGCAGAGTAAATAAAAATAATTTAAATATATTTGATCATTCTACTCTAAAAAGAACAGCCAAGGATAGGTTGATTTATTTTTTTTTTAGATGGGGAATGCTGGATTTTTTTCAAAACCTAAGATACAAGACAATTATATTTTCCAACGCTTTTTTATTTCTGCTTCCGTCATCTATCTAGTATTTCTGTTCAATATATTGCATTTTTTTCATAAAATTTATGCGATTTGAATTTCTCTAAATAAAACATTTGAGGATATAAATCCGAAAATGAATACCAACGAAAGTGATTTACGTATGTTGTAATTAATATTCATCTTTAAAAAATTAAAATTTCATTTGTTATATGCAATTACCAACTCATCTACCTTCCTATTTTTAGGTAATGGTTAATCACACAAGATTACACAAAATTGTCAAGTAACAATATCAGTAATAATAAAGGTCGCCTCCATTCCGGACATACTAATCTGCAACATCCATCTAGACATGTTTATACACTCTGCAATTATCGCTTTCCTGTCAAAAATTTGAATGTAATACTCCTGTGAATTTATAGATCGTTATTATTACAAAATTATTTTCATCATCATTATTGAAATTATTATGTCAATAATACATGCTAAATCATTCAAATTCAAGTACATTTCTTATACTTTTCACCCACAATTTTTTTAATCATTAAAACAGCTTTACACTGTTTTAAAGCAGTATCTTATGTACCTTAATCAGTAGCTCAAAGGATCTAATTAGACGAATATCCTTTCCATCGGTAGTTTATGGAACTTTTCGAGTAATTTACGAACCTCTCCTTTGAGATCAGGAACTATAAACTTTTTATATATGTTTGCTTCCTCCGTATCATCCGTAGTTAGTTGAGGTTTTGATGACGAATATTTTCAGATAATTAAAAACTTCTTTTACATGGAATTTGTATCACGGACAAATTCGTACCATTTATCATGATACATTATATCTATCTATTTATCTATCGATCTATATATCTTTCTATCTTTATATATAAATATATATATATACACACACACACACACACACACACATATATATATATATATATATATATATATATATATATATATATATATATATATATATATATATATATATATATATATGTATATCCTGTTTCCCACCGTTATCCCTACATTAAGTGGTTGGTTGCTTGATACGCACTCTCCAATGCTCTCTATTAAAGGCATCATCTTCCACCAAACATCTTTTCAGATCATTCTTCACATTATCTCGATATATAATTCTCAGCCTCCCTCTCGGCGGTCTTCCCTCCCCAATAGGTCCCTCCCTTGGTAAGACTAAGAAGACTATCACCTTATGCCCTGCCTTGCAGTCTTGCTTTTTAACAAAAGGCTAGGCCCAATGCTATTAACTGTTGAAACTATTGTCTTGCAGTTACCATATTTAGTTAAAAGTTAGGCCCACCACCAATAACTGTAGTTGATGACTGCAAGGACATGAGGTTGTAAAAAAAAAAAAAAAAACTTATGCCAATTTAGTTACTATGCGCATACATACACACACACACACACACACACTCACACACTCACACACACACACACACACACACACATATATATATATATATATATATATATATATATAAATATATATATATATATATATATATATATATATATATATATATATATATATATATATATATATATATATATATATATATATATATATATATATATATATATATACATATATATATATATATATATATATATATATATATGTATATATATATAAATTATTATTTTTATTATTATTATTACTAGCCAAGCTATAACTCTAGTTGGAAAAGCAAGATGCTATAAGTCCAAGGGCTCCAATAAGGAAAAATAGCTCATTGAGGAAAGGAAATAAAGAGATAAATAAAGGATGAGAATAAATTAACATTAAATCATTCGAAAAACAGTAAAAACGTCAAAACAGATATGTCATATATAAACTATAAAAAGACTCATGTCAGACTGGTCAACATGAAAATATTTTCTTCAACCTTGAACTTATGAAGTTCTACTGATTCAACTACCCGATTAGGAAAATCATTCCACAAATTGGTACCAGATGGAATAAAACTTTTAGAATATTGTGTAGTATTGAGCCTCATGATGGACAAGGCCTGGCTATTAGAATTAACTGCCTGCCTAGTAATACAAACAGGATAGAATTGTCCAGGGAGATCTGAATGTATAGGATGGTCAGAGTTATGAAAAATCTTATGCAACATGCATTATGAACTAATTGAACGTCGGTGCCAAAGATTAATATCTAGATCAGGAATAAGAAATTTAATAGACCGTAAGTTTCTGCTCAACAAATTAAGATGAGATTCAGCAGCTGAACAGCAGACAGGAGAACAATACTCAAATCAAGGTAGAATGAAAGAATTAAAACACTTCTTCAGAATAGATTGATCACCGAAAATATTGTAAGACTCTCAATAAGCCATTTTTTTTTTTTTTTTTTTTTTTTTTCAATTGAAGAAGACACAGACCTAATGTGTTCCTCAAAAGTAAATTTGCTATAGAGAATCACACCTAAAATTTTAAAAGAGTTATACAAATTTAAAGAAACTTTATTAATACTGAGATCCGGATGTTGAAGAGCCACCGTCCTTGACCTAATTACAATCATACTTTGAGTTTTGTTAGGATTCAACTTCATATCCCATAATTTACACCATGCACTAATTTTAGGTAAATCTCTATTAGGGGATTCACCAACCCCACATTCGGGGATGGAATTGATTCAAAGAGAGTAGCATCATCTGCATATGCAACAAGCTTGTTTTCTCGGCCAAACCACATGTCATGTGTATATAATATGAAACGTAATGGGCCAAGAACACTACCCTGTGGAACACCGGATATCACATTCCTATACTCACTATGGTGCCCATCAACAACAACTCTTTGAGATCTGTTACTTAAAAAAAAAAAACAATAATAATGCTAAGATACGACCAACCCACTCCCAACTGTTTGAGTTTGAAAACAAGGGCCTAATGATTAACACGGTCAAAGGCAGCACTAAAATCAAGGCCAATCATACGACCTTCCTGACCACAATCAAGGGATTTCTGTACAGCATTGGAGATATATGCAAGAGAACCACAGGGAAAATTAAAATAGGAAATATAATATTAAGTCACGGCTAGATTCGTGATATTTCTTCAGAGAACTGATTTAATGAACGAGGTTTTCTGAAGAAATATCAGGAAACTAGCTACGTCCTCATATCATATTTCCTATTTTCAGTTTCCCTGTGGTTCTTTTGCATCTGAGCATCACATTTCTCTGTGATTTTCATGCATATACAATATATATACATATATATATATATATATATATATATATATATATATATATATATATATATATATATATATATATATATATATATATATATATATATATATATGTATATATATATATATATATATATATATATATATATATATATATATATATATATATACAGTATATGCAAAGAGAAGAGAAGCAGAAAATGGAAGCTATCGTATGAATACCTGTTGTTGTTGTTGCTTATTGGAAACTTCCCTGTCTATCAATCTGTTGGACGGGAGTTCGAGCTCGATAGTTTCTTGTAATGTCCCCACCTTCCCCATCCTTAGGGGAGGCTGGCCCTCTCTGGTCCCAGCTTGAAGGAGAGGAGGCTTGAGCGTTGGTCTTATCTATATATAGTCAGTGTTTAGGGCATTGTCCTGTTCATTGCCTTTGCCATTCATGAGTGACCCTTAAACCTTCAAGTGTTCATAGCAGAAATTTGTTGTTGTTGCTTATTGGAAACTTCCCTGTCTATCAATCTGTTGGACGGGAGTTCGAGCTCGATAGTTTCTTGTAATGTCCCCACCTTCCCCATCCTTAGGGGAGGCTGGCCCTCTCTGGTCCCAGCTTGAAGGAGAGGAGGCTTGAGCGTTGGTCTTATCTATATATAGTCAGTGTTTAGGGCATTGTCCTGTTCATTGCCTTTGCCATTCATGAGTGACCCTTAAACCTTCAAGTGTTCATAGCAGAAATTTATACTAATTATAAAATTAAAGTAAAAGGGAAGAATGTCGGTTGGAAGTGATATCTTCAATTTCCCGTCTCAAATGTCTACCACTTTACGCCTCTTGGTTCCCCCACTGAAGGTAAGGCAAAATACTTATATCTCCTGGTTCCCCCACTGAAGGTAAGATCACCTTTCCTCTCCATAGAGAGTCTTCAGCCTTCTATTTAAACAATGCCTTCTTAGTATTCCCGAAAGTAAATAGAGCCAAGTTACATTTCCTATCACAATGAGACCCTCATCAAATACATCCCTAGACAATTGCGAGATAAGATTTCAGTCAACAGCCAGTGAAAGTTGAAGATGTTTTGTTTTTGGAAGCAAAGCAATAAAAGAATAGACTTAAATCCTTTTTGGAACAGATTCTTCAACAGATATAATGCACTGAGATGACAGGCCGCTGTTGTAGTAAACGTCTTCTTGAAAGTGGCGCATCTCTCTCTCTCTCTCTCTCTCTCTCTCTCTCTCTCTCTCTCTCTCTCTCTCTCTCTCTCTCTCTGTGTGTGTGTGTGTGTGTGTGTGTGTGTGACTTGAACACAATGATTTCCCATTATTCCATTTCATTTCCCGATTTCTGCCCGCCATGTTCGTCCATTCTATTTAATGTGTAATTTCGTTCTAAGCACCTGAGCTTGTAGATCTGTTCAAACTTTTGCCGGTGAAGGTAATGTTTGAAATGCAATCTCATGACAAAGAGAGAGAGAGAGAGAGAGAGAGAGAGAGAGAGAGAGAGAGAGAGAGAGAGAGAGAGAGAGAGAGAGGCAAGATGGGATTCGTGTCGTGGCTTTAATTCTTTTCTCTACAAAAAATATTACATTTCTCAAAATGCCTTTAATTTTACAATTAAAGCCATTTATCTTTTGCACTAACCTGTTTGTTTGTATGGGTTTAAACTAAATTTCCTTTTAGAATTTATTTATAACAAATTATATCGGTGTTAATGACCTTTGATATCATGATGCCAGAAAATTGAAAATTAATCAATCAATTAATCCAAATATATCATATTTCTTTTAAAGTAAACACCCAACACAGTTCTACAATATGCTATATTTTTCAGACCGTAGTGCCTTTTCAATGACGTACATTGCCTTTACATCTTAACATATGATGTGCTTTAACTTTAACTGCACTATTCAATGCTGCTCTTAATTCCTATATTGCATAATTTGTAATCATCATGTCTGTCTTTTTTACCTAAAACAATTTACACATTATGTTATTTATAACTCTTAATGATTTTGTGGTGATTTTTATATATTCTATTCATTATTCATGTATATGTATTATCATTCAGGTTCTTCTGTGTCATACCACTAATATCTGTTATAAGCACCACAATGTGAATAAGAGCCTTGGCTTATATGCTATCCTTAGCCGTGTTGTTCATGTCATAATGTATAGTATACTCTGCATTCTAAAACTTAACCTTGATTCATATAACCCCTAGATTTAAATCTTACTGCTTTATATATAAATATATATATATATATATATATATATATATATATATATATATATATATATATATATATATATATATATATGTGTGTGTGTGTGTGTGTATGTATATATATATGTATATATAAAACAATGTAACGTGCAAATATGCTAAATAAATCTATCTCTGT
>NC_090736.1:44758936-44761436 GCF_036898095.1 Palaemon carinicauda | reverse complement strand
AAAACAATATTGTCATATTAAATGCAATGAACCAACGGCCTTTATATTATACTAATTCATCACAATAAATACCTTTCTCTCTTCTCTTTGGGTACAAAGGTAAATCAGCTATAAAGAGAATTTCGACGTGTAAGCAAAATTATGTATCTGAGAAGTTAATGGTATATGAATAGATATTCTGAAACAAATCTTAGTAAATCAATCGAAGATGAAAAGAATGAGTGATGAAATACATTCTTAGATATTGAGGGATTTGGATATATGCAAGAAAGCAATCAATAAGCCAGATGTAAAAAGAGACGGTCTTACATACATACATATATACATATAGATATACATACATACATACACATATGAGCAAATACATCCACGAACGTAGAGACACCGTCACACATTATCCACTTGTTGGCATTGACACCCACGATTCAAATAACTATTTACTGCTAAAAAATCAAATGTCTTTGTTTTCGTGACATCTCTCAAGTTAAACTCTTTTTCGAATAATTCATATCCCCCATAACAAAGGATTTCGTGTCTCTTGGCAGTACCATAAAATTTCTGAGTAATTTGCAACTATTCCGACGAAGGTGGTTCTATATCTTTAATAATACTAAATCTCTCTCTCTCTCTCTCTCTCTCTCTCTCTCTCTCTCTCTCTCTCTCTCTCTGTACATGTATATGTATATATATATATATATATATATATATATATATATATATATATATATATATATATATATATACATGTATATATATATATATATATATATATATATATATATATATACATATATATATATATATATACATATATATATATATACTGTATAATCTGATATAGCGTCATTGTATCAGTGTACGTGTGTACAGCCGTTGATAAACATTTTATCTAAATACGAAATCACTTTAATCTAATAACTGATTCATTCACATAAAATTATAAGTCGACCTATTTTCAATATGAATACATTTTTATATATCATGGAGAGGAAACTATGTTTATCTTCAACATTTCATTAAAAGAAGTGTGAATGGTATTTTAATGAAGATCATATCATCCTTAAATTAAACAGAGTTGGTAAAAACCTTCTTTTCTCATACGATTATCGTCACTCTTATAAGAGGATTTTTCTCTCCTTTATGCAAGGAAAACTACTTGTATAAAATTCTGTGCTCGCCTGAGTAATCAACGAGGTCGTTATTATTCATGTGAGGTGACCTAATTACGGTATAATCAGGGTATGTAATTTTAGGAAATTGAAAGAGAAACTTTCGTAGAGCCAAGTGATCGCATTTAAAACAGTCTGATATTTTTTATTTGTCAAATACATAAGGAATTTTAAGGGTAGATTTTTCAAGAAAAACTACTGGATTTAATTAATATAAGAAAATTAGTTTTCGTGCTCTTTGTTGCTCTAATAGTGGAGATTTTATTATTGTTCTTCGTGTTCCTCTTGAAGAACATCGAAAGAAAGATAGGGACTTCATTCCATGATGTTATATTTGATAAACATCAGCCAGAATCTGAGGATTTTAGCCGTTCTATGTTCTTATTGACAGACTTCAGTCGGAAACCAATAACTCCTGACTTTGTGTATATCAAGAGTAACAGAGAATGAATTGAGATGAAGCCTCCTCCTCTATCTGTTACTCTTTAAGAGCTGAGGACTTTACCCTTTCTTTATCTAGATAAACATCGTTTGAAAGCTAAAGACTAGATCTTCACTCGTCCTCATCTTATACATCATAAAAAGCTGATGTTCATACTTTCTAGGATCTTCTTCGTTAACATCAGTTAAAAGCTCAAGAATTCCTCACTTTTCTGTTCCTCTTGATAAAAATCCGTTGAAATCTGAAAACTTATTCTCTTCTCAGTTTTTTTTTTTTTTTTTTTTTTTTTTTTTTTTTTTTTTTTTTTGAAAAGCATCAGTCAAAAGCCAAATTTTTCTCCATTCTCTGTTTATCTTAATAAACATTAGTCAAAAGCCTAAGAATCAACTCCTTATCGTTTATTTAAAAAATCTTAATAAATAATTATAGACATCATCTCTCCTGTTTCTTTTGTTGAACATCACACAAGAAATAAAAACTCTTACAGAAAGCACATTTCTTATATATTATTTGGATATGTTCTACTATAATGTCTTCCTCTCTCTGGGATCTTAATAAATATGACCTCTACTATAACATACAAAGGCTGAGTCAGCCATTATATAATTGATAACATTCTGGCCATGTGAACTGGGTAATGTTTCACATTTCTCAAAATATTATATTGACGTAGAAATCTTCAGTGTATGCAGGATTGGCATGTATTTTATTACCTTCTCTCATCTTATATTAGTCCATAGTTACCGATGACGATATTTTAAGTGTCTAAAATAGATGTTAAATGTAGTGTAAATAGTATTCAGGGGTAGCATTAATACTCCGGCCGTCTGTGTGCATTGAAAAGACAAACAGTTCCTTTGGAGTACTTTTGGTCAAAAATTGTTTGAAT
>NC_090736.1:44751436-44753936 GCF_036898095.1 Palaemon carinicauda | reverse complement strand
ATATATATATATATATATATATATATACATATATATATATATATATATATATATATGAATATTTATATATATATATATATATATATATATATATATATATATATATATATATACATATATATATATATATATATATATATATATATGTGTATATCCAAATAAGCCATATATTTTTTATTCATTAATGTCTGGATTCCCTTAATGACCTCGGGATCAGAGCCCCAAAGCGAATTCAGACAAAGACAAGAGCTTGTGGCCGCCCGTAAGTCGAACCCTGCTCCGGCAAACTTGTATAGACAGGGACTTACCACTTGGCGAGAAGAAAATATATGGCCTATTTGAATATGAAAAACACGTCTAAATGTGCAAAATTCATCATATATATAAATATATATATATATATATATATATATATATATATATATATATATATATATATATATATATATATATGTATGTATATATATATACATATAAACTCAAATATATATACACACGTACACACACATATGTATATGTATATATATATATATGTATATATATATATATATGCATATATATATATATATATATATATATATATATATATATATATATATATATATATACATATATATATATATATACATACATATATATATATATATATATATATATATATATATACATACATACATATATATAAATTATGTATATATATATATAAATATAAATATATATATATATATATATATATATATATATATATATATATATATATATATATATATATATATATATATATATAGGGGAGCGCAAAAGTAGGCAGCCTATACAGAGATAAAAAAGGGAAAACACGTACATATTATTCACCGCATTTATTATACAAATAAACAAATGTTGCAAAAACATGTAATTTTAAAAAATATGTGTAATAATAAACACGTAGTAAGTAGCCCTAATCCCCCGGCTAATTAAATTGCTTGTCGTCACAATTCACACACTCATCTAATCGCGAACGAACGTTCACTAAAGCACACTCTAGGTCAAAGGCCTCTCTTCATAAGCATCGATGTCCTGCCATGACTACAAAAGTATCCGCATTTTAATAAAGGAAATGACTGAAAGTGCATGAATTCTTAATTTAGGACATGGCGCTTTCACTTCCATGTAATATGTTAATATTTTCACTAATGTGACTCTAATATATATATATATATATATATATATATATATATATATATATATATATATATATATATATATATGTATATATATATATATATATATATATATATATATATGTGTGTGTGTGTGTGTGTGTGTTTGTAACTCTTTCTGTGTGTGTGTGTGTAACTATTTCTCTCTGTATATATTTATGAATGATATATATTGTAATACATAATCTGACACCAGAAATTATATTTTGTAAAATACTAAAACTGATTCGCTAACGAAAATTCCTAGTTAAAAGATATACTGTCTGTAATGGAAGGATATATCATAATTCTGTAAAAATTAATAACAGTTTTTAATAGCACACGTATCACTTTGCATCATACGATGCAATTTATTTCTAATTGTTGTTTATTTGCAAATCCTCGAAAAACGCGTACCATTTTGATATTCTTTTATTCTGATTTCTATAAAAAAAAAATACAATATATATCTACCAATATAAAAATTACACTTTACATGAAATATTGTTCTAAATACCTTAGATAACTGATACCTTTAAAATAATTGTATGTTTTCATGAAGATTCGATATTTCTTGATCTAAATCTCCACGTTCTTGATTAGGGAGACATTTAACCGCTTAAATGAAGGAAAACCTATGCTATTAACATTGAAAACTCGGTAAATTAGCGATCTAATTAATACTTCTCTGAATCTATTTTACTCCTCATCAGATATTTTTATTTCTAGACACAAATAAAGTTTATATAAGCTCTGATTTAATTACACAATTTTGCAGCCGTAGAGGTACTCTTATAAGCTCAAATAGCCCCAGAAACACACACGCACGCACACGCACACACACACACACACACATATATATATATATATATATATATGTATATATATATATATATATATATATATATATATATATATATATATATATATATATATATATATATATATATATATATGCCCCCTGTGGCTGCGGGGGCATAAAAACAATTAGAATAGCGCCAACGTTATCCCTGCGTGTCGTAAGAGGCGACTAAAAGGGACGGGACGAGGGGGCTGGGAACCCCCTCTCCTGTATATAATCCTGCGAGACGTCAACAAAGAGATGGAGCTGGGCTGAGAGTGACTGCTCCCCGCACTCTAGTTTTGGGGTGTTTGTATGTGCGTGGATGTAGTACGATAGAGAGTAAAAGATGTGAGATTGGAAGTATGTTTAGGAAGAGAAGGATGGATGTATTAGCCTTGTGTGAGACAAAGATGAAAGGAAAGGGTGAAGTGATGTTTGGTGAAATGTCTGGTAGAGTGTCTGGGATTGAAAGGGGAAG
>NC_090736.1:44738936-44743936 GCF_036898095.1 Palaemon carinicauda | reverse complement strand
TTTCGTCACTCTATCGTCTTCTCTTCCATTCCATGTTTTCTTTTTTTTTGGGGGGGGGGGGGTAAGCTCTATGGATCAATTCTGTTATTTTTCATGTCTATCTATTATCTGTCATTCTCATTATATGACTGCCCATGTCCATTTCTTTTGCTCTCGTATCCATGTTTTTAATTTTCTGTCTCTTAGTGTTATTCCTATCATTATTCTTTCCATTGCTCTTTGAGCTGTAACTAGCTTATGTTATAAGTAATGATCCAAGTTTTTTATACATATGTTAAAACTGGTGCGAACATCTCATAAGTACTTTTCTTTTTAGAGAAAGTGGAATTTTACTTTTCGTACTCTCGTTTAGTTTTTCAAAATTTCAGCAATATAAAAAAAAAGAAATTTTTCAATATAATATGTTCTCATTTACTCGGACCACACTCTCCCCTATATTTAGAATTCAAAATAGCCCAAAAAAAATTTACATAATGCAACAAAAGACTTAAGAATAGTGCTGTTTATTCCTCCAGTATTCGACTGACATAGCTATTCACTATATCTGTCTGATCAGCCTTTTAATAAGTATTCTTAACAGAGAGAGAGAGAGAGGTGCAGGTTATGATGACCAGGGTCATGGGTTACAAGGATTTTGGATGTCCCAAGGAACAGATAATAATTATCAAACATGTGTTAGAGAGAGAGAGAGAGAGAGAGAGAGAGAGAGAGAGAGAGAGAGAGAGAGAGAGAGAGAGAGAGAGAGAGAAGGATTGTCAGGGCGGAGAGAAAGAATGTAACAAAGAGAGAGAGCAAAGATTAATCATTAATCCAGAGAGAGAGAGAGAGAGAGAGAGAGAGAGAGAGAGAGAGAGAGAGAGAGAGAGAGAGAACCGACAATGATTGTCAGGTCCCTCTCTAAACTATACTTGTTAAGCGTCTCCTGTTAAGGCCGGCTAAGAAAAGTTTAGGGTTTATGGGCCTCAAACTTTGGATATATATCACTGGTGACCAGATTTTTTTATGGCAAATGGAAAGTTCCTTGGACCTTTTCTGAGATTAGGTGATATATAAGGACTTTTAGGGTCGATCTCACCTTTTAATATCACTGTCACAAAATTATATTATTTTGTGCTTAATCTACGGCTTGAATAATTAAATAACTTTGGACATTTTTCGTTTTGATCTTACTTAACAGTTCTCACTTATATATATATATATATATATATATATATATATATATATATATATATATATATATATATATATATATATATATATATATATATATATATATATATATATATATATATATATATATATATATATATATATATATATGTATATATATATATATATATATATATATATATATATATATGTATATATATATATATATATATATATATATATATACATATATATATAAATATATATATATATATATATATATATATATATATATATATATGTATAGATACATATATATATATATATATATTTATATATATATATATATATATATATATATAAAAAATATAAATATATATATATATATATATATATATATATATATATATATATATATATATATATATGTACATATATATATATATATATATATATATATATATATATATATATATATATATATATATATATATGTGTGTGTGTGTATATATATATATATATATATATATATATATATATATATATATATATATATATATATATATATATATATATATATATATATATATATATATATATATATATATATATATATCTATATATATAAATAATTCCTTTCTGGTAAAACTGTTTGTGTATCGCCATGATCAGCAAAGCTGTAATAGTCAAGGCAACCCATACTAGGTTGGTTTGCTGTGAGCGATTAGACAGAGTGGTGTACCAACCGTGTGTCACACGATCGTACATGGTTCATTTTGTGTGCATACTATGCTGTATCTTCACTCTTCCCTCGAACTAAAAAGAGCCTGAATGAATATATCTGTTTTTCTCACCGCTAACGGTGTCGATTTTGAACACGAAATTTCTTATTCCCTTGAGCTTTTGTATATAAAGGAGAGTGTTCTATAATAAACTAAATCAGTTGCTTTCATCCTGTCTTTGAGTCACAATCTTCTCTCGTCCTCTCACATTGGTGACCCCTGAAGTCGATTCGCTCATCCCGCCTTCCATCCCTCCTCGCACCTCCTTCGTTGGTACTATGGCGGACTCTAAGGAAGTTGGCGCTGTGGCTGCCCCATTGAAACTTTCATCATTCGCCAGCGGAAAAACGTTTGCTTGGTTTCAGCGAGCAGAAGTCCAGTTTTGCATCAAGGGCGTGACTCGCTCAACCACCAAAGCAGATTATGTTCTCGCTGCGATACCCGAGGACACCTTCCCAGATATATCCGACTGGCTTTGTGAACAAGGATCACGCCAATAGCGTATGATGCCCTCAAAACTTACCTTCTGCCGCAGTACTTGCCGTCGCCAGCCCCCGATATAGCAAAGCTTTTTCAGCTCTCGCAACAACCGTTGCGAGACCAAAGGGTTTCGCTCGCCCTCAGGGAAATGACCAGTATCGCTCACCTGCAACCTGACACAGACGGCTCTCCTCGTGAGGTGAACCTACTTCGTGCCATTTGGATACGCCATTTACACGAACCTGTACGCGCTTCCATACCCGATGTCGATAGTTTACCCATAAAGGACTTGATGACTAAAGCCGATGCCTTTATGGACAGTCACTTCAAGATCTCCATCAACGTCTCCACCCCTGACGAAGAGGACACCTAATCGAAGCGGACGTGAATGCCGTACGACATACATGCCTACCCAGTGATGTGCCGATGCGGCGGCAAAGCAACCCACCACCCACCACTCGCTCGCGCCCCAACCAACGACTTCTACAGCCACTTACTACCTCCCATCCGCCACAGTTTTGTTAATACCACTTAAGATTTGGGGCAACCGTGAAAAAATGTGCCAAGGGTTGTCAGTGGCCAAAAAACGTGTAAGTAGGCCATCACTCGTGGCGGTGGCCTCCCGTGTTTCTAATTTTTTCTTTTTACATGATGCAGGAACGGGCATGCGATATTTAGTAGACACGGGTGCTTTTCGTTCTCCTCTGCCAAGGGAACTCTTCAGGACACAACTTAGTCTGTCTACGTCTGCTTGGTAGCTGCCAACGGATCTGTGATACCCACCTACGGTTATTAGAACCTCACATTATCGTTCAGAAACGGTAAATTTAATTGGAAGTTTTTCGTTGCTGACGTCACATTGCCAATCCTCGGTGCAGATTTCCTCTCATTTCCACCTTCTGGTCGATGTCACCCACCGACGATTGGTCAACCTAGACTCGTACTTGTCGACAACTCTTCAACCCGCCCCCCTCCAACCTCGCTCTCCAAATCAGCGCACCCACGGATACCTACGCCCACCTCCTCACGTCATACCCGGAAGTTTTCCATCAAGAACTTCGCCAAACGCCCACGACCCCCACCAAGCACGGTATTTATCACCATATCAAGAGACGGGACCCCCAGTCTTATCAAAATTCAGACGTCTGGCATTCGAACGATTGGCAGCCGCCTAACAGACGTTTACCAAAATAGAGGAAATGGGCCTTTGCCAAAAGGCCTCCAGCCCATGGTCGTCACCATTACACATCATTCTGAAGAAAGACGGCTCCCTCTGTCTGTGCGGGGATTACAGGCGCCTGAACATGCAAACAGAACTGGATCACTACCCCCTCCCAAACATCTCCGACATGACCTCCTACCTACATAAAGCGAAGGTTTTCTCTACGCTCTACCTCCTGATGGGATATTATCAGGTGCCTATAAACCCAGAAGATATCCCCAAGACCACCATCACCACTTGGTTTGGTACATACACCTTCAAATACTCCTGTTTTGGTCTTCGTAATGCTGGGGCCACGTTTCAACGTCTCATGGATGGTATCTTAGGGGACCTCCCTTTCTGTGTATGTTATGTGGACGACATACTTGTGTTCTCCTCCTCAAAAAAGGAATACCTCCGTCACCTGTGCACCGCGCTCGACCGCCTGCAACAAAACGGCCTTCTAGTCCGGTATGGCAAGTGTACCTTTGGCGCCAGCGAAGTGTCGTTCTTAGGGCACCGCATCACTCCTGAAGGTTCCATTCCCTCCCTGAGAAGGTAGCAGCCGTTCAGGACTTCCCCGCACCCTTAACCGTCAAAGCTCTGCAGGAATTCTTGGGCATGATCAACTATTATCATCGTTTTCTGCCAGCTATTGCCGACACTCTTGTTCCCCTCTACGCCTCCTTCAAGGGCAAGCCAAAGGACCTGAAGTGGGGTCCCCTTCAAGAAGCGGCCTCCTGCAATGCAAAGAAGGCCCTATCAATCGCTGCAGCTCTCACTTTTCCTATCCCACATGCCCCTCTCCATCTCTCCACCGATGCCAGCGACGTTGCTATTGGTAAAGTACTCGAGCAGGTGGTCAACGGTTCGCCCCGCCCATTGGTCTTCTTCAGCAGAAAACTGTCAAAGGCAGAATCGGATTATTCTACCTTCGATCGCGAATTACTGGCAGTGCACTAGGCTGTCGGTCACTTTCGACATTTCTTAGAAGGTACGTCCTTCGTCATTCGCACAGACCACATGCCTCTGGTGCACGCCTTCACTCGACAGCCTCACGCCTCGTCCACACGTCAACGCTAACATCTCTCCGCCGTTGCTGAATACAATTGCACCCTTCAATACATCCCTGGGAAAATGAATCCCATTACTGATGCCCTGTCATGAAACTTGTTGGCTGCCGTTCAACTGGGATTGGATTACAACAACCTGGCTGAAGCCCAACGACAGGATCCCGAGTATCAAGCATGTAAGACATCCCGCACGTCCATCCGTTGGGAAAACTTCCCCCTCGAAGACTCCAACACCACCCTCCTCTGTGACGTCAGTACTGGTAGACCGCGACCTTGGATTCCTGCTCCCATGCGCCGGCAGGTGTTTGATTTCAT
>NC_090736.1:44718936-44731436 GCF_036898095.1 Palaemon carinicauda | reverse complement strand
AAAGAGGGTTTTAACTTATAATTTTCCTCAATATCCACGAAGAGTCCGGATATGGAAGTCAAGTGGCCGAAAGTCTAACACTTTTCTAACGCAAACTTACTAGAAAATATGAAAAAAAAGGAAAAGGAAATAGAAGTGACAATGTTTACACAGCACCAAAGAGTCAAACCTGTCTCTTAGTGTAAGAAAGGCTATAAAAGTATACAAAAAGAGTAACAGAAAGGGAATTCCAAAGTCTGGCAATAGAGGGCAAAAATACTCATTAAACAATGTAGCCTTTAGAGTCAAGGAAAACAGGAATTAGAATTCAAATGTATAAATAAATGTTAGGGAAATGTCGAGATAATATTGTGTCAAAATTTGAAAAAAAGATATATATATATATATATATATATATATATATATATATATATATATATATATATATATATATATATATATATATACACACACACATATATATATATGTATATATATATATATATATATATATATATATATATATATATATATATATATATATATATATATATATACAACGAATGAGATGATGAAAAGGTCAATACTCTCTCGAAGAGTGTCGACAAGCTAGTTGAAACATCTCTGAATGTCTAAAGTATTTGCACTTACCTTTCCCAAGTGATCACAAAATCTCTTGACTAAAGGATGAAACCGAAGAAGCGTCCTTAATGCTTTTCCAATTTGGCAGTTGGCAGGAGCCAGAAAACATCATGTTAGTGGGCGCACATCGCCAGTAGTTCTACAGTATATCTGCCAATGAACCTAAAGAATAGAAAAAGTGATGATGTAAACAAAGACCCGTTTATAGATTTGGTATAGAATAGGAGGAAAATTTATTATTTCCTTCAGCCTTCTCATTAGCATTTGCATTCTTTCATAACTACTTCAACTATCTTGAGTGTCCTATTTGCATAACAAACCACAAATAGTGAAGAATCCTACCAAAGATTAATAACTCTATAATTGCTGCAAGGGTTAAAGAAAGCAGTATTTAATCTATTACATGTTTCCTTGTGAATATTCTTTTAGACCTTCTTGATGAAGAATATTGTTAAGAATGATTTATTAATTCTTAAAAACAGCTGGAACAATTTACTTACGAACTATGATTCGTGATGGCGGATTTAATAAACTGCACAAACGCGCAACTTCTAAGAGTATGACCGACGTATGGGAGAGCTCACAATGACTGGAACAATATATATATATATATATATATATATATATATATATATATATATATATATATATATATATATATATATATATTTCATTTCCATATATCCAGTCACCTACTCTCTATTAGCCATAGTAGTTGCGTGGACAATAATATGAAAGTCAACAATTATCATTCATTTAGCAAACAAATAAACGGGAAGGACATCAGAACTAGAGAGGAACTTTCAAGGGACTATGACTTACTGAAAGACATATTCCTGAAAATCGCGCGCCATTTGATCTTAAAACATTCCATTTACCCCTTTTTCTTTCCTCACCCATTTTCTGGTAGGGTGGGTACGTTGTACGCACGGCCTGTGCGCTATATCTCAACCGTGATTGTACAATGGCTCGATTGTATTAAAACTATTGGATTGGAGAGCTCTGGAAGTTAGAACCTACTATGAAGGGGAATATTTCGGCTTACTTGTGAATTTCCTCTCCTAATCTCTGTATGTCCTTATCTATGTAGCAAATCTATATCTATGTATGTAAATATCATCATCATCCTCATTATCTCCTCCTACACTATTGACGCAAAAGGCCTCATTTACATTTCACCAGTCATTCTATCTTGAGCTTTTAATTCAATACTTCTCCAGTTATCATCTCCTACTTCACGCTTCATAATCCTCAGCCATGTAGGCCTAAGTTTTCCAATTCTTCTAACTACTGGTGGAGCCCAGTTGAAAGTCTGGTGAACTAATCGCTCTTGGGGAATACGAAGAGCATGTCCAATCTATCTCCATCTACCCCTCAACATGATCTCATCTACAAATGGCACTCGAGTGACCTCTTTTATAGTTTCATTTCTAATCTTGTCCTGCTATTCAAGTCCAAATATTCCATACTATAACACCGATCTCTATAAACTGATATATAGCCTTATTTTATATATATTTTCAGTCGATTTAATTTCCAAAATTTTACTGGACCGAGCCATTGTTTGATTTGCTTTTTTCAATCTTTCATTAAACTCGAATTCTAAGGACCCTCTATTGGAGATCATAGTTCCTAAATACTCAGATGATTTTACCTCATTAATCCTTTATCCTTCCAATAATATTTACTCTTCCATAGCATATTCCGTTTTCACCATCTGTCTTTCTTCTCTTTACATTAAGTCCAACCTCCTGTAATGTTTCATGCATTTTGGAAAGCAAGATTTACAAATCCTGTGGTGTTCTGTTAATAAGGATAACATCATCAGCTAATTCCCTGTTACCAAATCAGTCCAATCCTTCTCCATCATCTCCAACTGCTCTTTGCATTACAAAATCCATGAGGAGAATAAAGAGCATAGGTGACAACCCATTCCCTTGGAGTATTCCGCTGTTCACTGGAAATTCATTTGATAGGACTCCACTTTACACTTGCTATGCTCATAGTCACACTTAATAATATTTACATATTTAAGAGGAATTCCATAATAACGTAGGACTCTCCATAAAATTGGCCGGTGTACACTATCAAAGGCTTTTTCATAGCCTACAAACACCATCAAAATTGGTTTTCTATATTCTAAACATTGCTCGTTATATCTCAAAATGACAATTTGGTCAGTGCAACTTCTACCTTTTCTAAATCCTGCTTGTTAATCACTTAGCTTTTCATCAATCTTCCTCTCGAGTCTCTTCAGAATAAGCATACTATATATTTTCATGACTAGTGACGTAAATGTCCCGTCTACTTTTTTTAGCCATTTTCACCATCACTCCTAACTCCCATTCTCCCCATTTTATCTCTTCATCCCACATTCTACAAAATAATCTTGAAAGTATTCTGGGAGTCACTTCATTTTCGGCCAGTATCATCTCGGCAGTTATTCCATCGTAACCAGAGACTTTCTATCTCCTGAGTTTTTAACAATTTATTCGACTTCAAACACACTGAATTCATTCATGGTCACATCAAGATCTTCATCAGCTTTAGATATAGCAATCAAATTAGTCCCTTCATATCTATTATTCATGACCTCACTAAAGTGTTCCATCCAACGTTGCCTTTCTTCCTCTTCTGTTTTTATAATATACACATCTCTCTTTTTGATGGGTATATGCTTCTTCTTCTTTGCCCGGGTAATAATTTCATTAATAATTCTATGAGTAATTTGTACACCGTAGCCACTCCCTGAATTCGTAGCTCCACCTGCCTCATCTGATTTTCTGTCTAAATACTCTCTCCAGTCACTCCTGACTTCTCTTTTGACCTCCCTATCAATACTTGAATACTTAGCATGCTCTACCTTGTAATTTTCATTACTTCCTCTAAACTCTCACCAATTTATTTCTGTTTTTGCCTCCTTTTCATATTATCCCACGTATCATTTGATATCCATGGCTTTTCCTTGTAATTACATGTCCCAAAACTTCACTATCAATTGACTGATATATGTTCCTAGTATCACAACATTCTTCATTAATTGTCTGTTCTTCGTCTCTAAACGTCTCTAAGACTGTAAATCGATTCCTGCATTCAATTGCAACGGTTTCTCTGTGTTCATCTTCTAAAAGCTTGTATCAAGTCTAGGTATTCTATTTACATTTCTGTTGGGGGCTTTCAGTTTTAATTTATGTGTCAATGGGGAGTTGGTAATCACTACCAATATCTGCTCCTCCATAGCCTTTTACATTTCTCAGAGTCCTCCTTCTCTCTTTATTAATGGCTATGTGATCTATTTGATTTAGTAACTGCCACATGTCGAAATCCATGTATACTTGTGCTGGGAAAGAGTACCTCCAATGAAAAAATTGTTTGTTGTACAGAAACTTATAAAATGTGCTCCATTTTCATTTGCAAATTCACCAAGACCCCCAATACTCATCACATTCTCTATACCTTGATTAATCCTTCCAACCTTAGCATTGAAGTCAACGATCAAAATTTTAATTTCTCTCCCTGGGATCTCATCTAATACACTCTGCAGTTCTTCGTAGTATTCATCTTTCCTTTCTTCAGTGGAATCATTTGTTGAGGAATAGCAATTAATAATACTCATATGGTGCTGCCTTGATTTAAATTTTACAAGTAGCAATTTATTATTTACAGCTCTCCAATCAGTTAGATATATGTAAATTTATGAAAATATATTCATGCATATACTACTTACACACATATATATATACATGTACATGAATACACGCATAAATATTTATTTTAAATATATATATATATATATATATATATATATATATATATATATATATATATATATATTATATGAACCGTACACATAGATATAAAAATATACATACATACACACACACACACACACACACATATATATATATATATATATATATATATATATATATATATATATATATATATATATATATATATATATATATATATATATATATGTATATATATATATATATATATATATATATATATATGTGTGTGTGTGTGTGTGTGTATACATATATACATATATATGCATATATATATATATATATATATATATATATATATATATACGCAGCATACACACGTATATATAGGTATATATGTACACAGACACATACGCACACACATACACACACACACACACACACACACATATATATATATATATATATATATATATATATATATATATATATATATGCTTCTCCTTCCGTTTTCTGAAAAAAATATTTAGGGTTGAGATGATAGCCACACCTTTTCTACAACAACCAACAATGTTACCCATTTACAACTGCATGGACTAGCGAACAGTGGTCATGACTAACCCCCACACTAAGCAAACTTGAGCCAGGAGAATTACAAATTAGTTTATTAATGAGATATGCTCGTTAAGACATGCAGACTTATACCCTTCACTTAGCAACACTTGCTCGTCTGACCTTCTTGTCCTTTCCTGATCTTCAAAGAAATATTGAGAAACAGTAAGCGAGGCGATCACTCAAAATGAGATTGGTGATGGGGACCAATTACTCAAAAGTTTCATCAGCTGGAGATTAGCTTATCTGGGATTATATATATATATATATATATATATATATATATATATATATATATATATATATATATATACATATATATATATTTATATATATATATATATATATATATATATATATATATATATACATCGGTAGATATATATACATACAGACATATATATATATATATATATATATATATATATATATATATATATATATATATATATATATATATATATGTATATATACGAAAGAGAGAGAGAGAGAGAGAGAGAGAGAGAGAGAGAGAGAGAGAGAGAGAGAGAGAGAGAGAGAGAGATACTCATTTTTTTCATAATTACTCAACGATCAAGTAAAAAAATATATATTGTATACCTCCAAAGCGAAGGGCTCTTCTTTTCTTTAGATTACTAGACTAGGAGAGATAGAGAGAGAGAGAGAGAGAGAGAGAGAGAGAGAGAGAGAGAGAGAGAGAGAGAGAGAGAGAGAGAGAGAGAGAGGGAGAGAGAGAGAGAAATTAATAGAATTTGCAGTTCCTAACTAGTCTGCTATTCCAGTCATACTTCTGTAAGCATTAAACTTCGATGGAATATCCGGGTTTAGGGAGTTTTCAATTGTAAAATATTATTATACGTATTCATGATCAAACCTAACCAAATGTTTATATGTGCGAGTAAAAATAGAAAAGCTTTCTTATTCATAGGATGAAAATCGATAGAGACTCTTCCAATAACATCATTCATATATGATTAAGGGCAATCTATATAAATAAAACAGAAAGGTTCCCTCCGTTCGTCACGATTTGTATTTCAGTTTGTTGAATTTATTCACTCAGATATTTGTGAAACAGGGCCTTGACTTCATTCTGTCCGGAGAGATGCTGTCTTCGATATGTGGACGCCAAAAAGATTTTGTCTATTCTTTATATATATATATATATATATATATATATATATATATATATATATATATATATATATATATATATACATATATATATATATATATATATATATATATATATATTTATATATATATATATATATATATATATATTTATATATTTATATATATACACATATATATACATATATATATATATATATATATATATATATATATATATATATATATATATATATATATATATATATATATATATATATATATATATATTTATATATTTATATATATACACACATATATACATACATATATATATATATATATATATATATATATATATATATATATATATATATATATATATATACATAGAGCATATATATACATATATATATGTATTTATATATACATATATATATATACAATGTATATATATAAATATATATATATATATATATATATATATATATATATATATATATATATATATATATATATATATATATATATAGAGAGAGAGAGAGAGAGAGAGAGAGAGAGAGAGGAGAGAGAGAGAGAGAGAGAGAGAGATACATATATATATATATATATATATATATATATATATATATATATATATATATATATATATATATATATATATATATATATATATATACTGTATATATATATATATATATATATATATATATATATATATATATATATATATATATATATATATATATATATATATATATAAATGTGCATATTTACCAACCATAACTCAATTTGGTAATAACTATGAATAAGTACTAACATGGAAAAGGATACAAGGTTTGTAACTTTCCTGTTAACCACATGGTAACAAACTAGAAGAAATAAACTCCTTTGGTGCCATTCTCAATATGCTAAAAAGGTATATGATGAATATAAATCAACGAGAATATAATCACGCAAAGAAAAACATCATTGAGGCTGGAATTATTGCTCCAAAAATGGATCTATTGACGCGTGAATATATAGTTTTGCATAAATTTGTCCATCATGTCCTAAGTTAATTCGAATACGAAAGGTTTTATGTGCATTTAAGTAAATTAGATTTTACATAACAGTAAGCACGAATCGGGAATTAGTGGTATAATTAAGGCCTTGTTTAAATGTACCTCCATTGTCCCACAAAAGCTTTACCGCGATTAACTTACAATAAGATGCAAAATTATATGAGCCAATACAGTGAAATTATTAAATCATAAAATCTTGAGGAATCATTCATATTTTTTATAAGCTCATACATATATACACACGTATACACACACACATATATATATTTATGTATATATATATATATATATATATATATATATATATATGTATGTATATATATATGTATATATATATATATATATATATATATATATATATATATATATATATATATATATATATATATATATATATAAAGAGAGAGAGAGAGAGAGAGAGAGAGAGAGAGAGAGAGAGAGAGAGAGAGAGAGAATATAGCAACTAATAAGCCACAAATAGCCTTCAATGTCGACCTCACCTGACTCTGAACCATGAGTTCAAATTGTGACCCGAGCAGAGATACTGTATTTATCACCAAAGTAACTTCCTTCTAAGTCTGTGTTCCCGATGCAGAACAAATTCTATATCAGTGATTATTTGTGACTTAAGTAACCCAGTAAGGAAAGGAAATATATATATATATATATATATATATATATATATATATATATATATATATATATATATATATATATGTATATATATATATATATATATATATAAGAAGAAACGAATAACAAATATTAAATATCTTAAAATCAGCCTTTTCTTATGTCAGCCTGTTCTACATATAAACACTCAATGTAAGTTTAAATCTTTGACATTTCACCGATCTAATACACAATCTGGTCATAGCTTGAATAAAACTTTTATAATACTGTTTAGTATTGAACTTGATCATGGAGAAGGACATGACCAAACAAGAGAACAATACTCAAAACAAGGTGGAATAAAAAAACATTAATTCAGAATAGATTGATCACCAAAAATCTTAAAAGACTTTCTCATGAGCCAATATTTTGTGCGATTGAAGAAGAAATATCCTAAATGTGTTTTCTTAAAATTAATTTGCAATCAAGAATCACACATGAAAATTTTACAATAGAAGTATAAAGTTGAAGAAATATTATCAATGCAAAGATCTAGAGGTTGAGAGGCCAGAGTCCTCAACCTACTTACAAACATACTTTGAATTTTGTTAGATTTAAATTTTATGCTCCATAATTAGCACCATCCACTCATTTCATATAGGTATCTATAAAGAGATTCAGCAGCCCCAGATCTACATTCAGTGTGCAAATTAATAGCCAAAGAACACTACCCTGAGGAACATCAGATATCACATTACTATACACACTATGGTGCCCATGAACAACAACTCTTTGCAATCTATTTCTAAAAAACTTAATAATTATGCTAAAAAAAGACCCGCCCACTTCCCACTGTTTGACTTTGAAGAGAAGGGTATCTAGATTAACATGGTAAAATTCAGCACTAAAACCAAGGGCCGTCATACGAACTTCCTGACCCCAATGGATTCCAGTACAGCATCCATGGCTTTTACAAACGGCAATTTTCGAACTAAGAAGCAAATCATTTCTTTTAGCATGCCTGATATATTTACAGTAGACGTTTTACCAAAATATGTTTAAAACTTTAGATAATAAGGGAGTTATGGTAACTGAGCCGTAACCAACAGGGCTAGAGCTACTAAAAACACATTTATCTATTGGAGTAACATTACCAATTTTTCAAAAGAAACTCATCTTGTTAACTTTCGGAAAATTATATACAACTTAACTTAAGAGCTAAAAACACACCAGTCTTTAAAAACGAAAGAAAAAAACATGAAGGAAAAATACTATTCAGGTCTACACCCCAAAGGAGCATTAATATATCTATCTTTCTATCTATCTATCTATCTATATATATATATATATATATATATATATATATATATATATATATATATATATATATACAGTATATATATATATATATATATATATATATATATATATATATATATATATATATATATATATACACACACACCTGCGTGTATCATATATAGATATATATTGTTATTATTGCTCTTCCCCACTTTTTCTTTATTTCCTGTTACTGTAAAATGCACCCATTGGTTTACAGCACAAGGAAAGACTATTAATTCGATCGAAAATAAATAGAATTGTTGGGAAAGGCAAGGAAGTCTTTAGGAATGAAACACACACACACACACATCAGGCTCTTCTCCGAAGCTTTAAATCAACGTTAATGGCGATGTTACAAGCCGGGAGCATTTTCAACTTCCGCCAAGTTTAATCCTAAACATTTTCCGCTCTACGAAGTTCCCGAATAAAAAGGAAAAGGCAAAAGTGGCAGCAGAGCTGATAAAGGTCAATGGATGACGTAAGTCTGACCTGTTTGCTTTCCCTAATCACGATTCCCATTTCCATCATCTTCAGTCCTTCCTTTCCACACACACTCTCTCTCTCTCTCTCTCTCTCTCTCTCTCTCTCTCTCTCTCTCTCTCTCTCTCTCTCTCTCTTCACAGGTGCCGTAACTGAGCTGGAATCTTTATATTAAAAGTTCTGGAGCCCAAAAAGCTTTTTATTAAACGGATTACTTTTTTTCCTGTTCATTCTCCTATTATTTTTCCCTCTATCTGTTCCGCAGGATATATTATAGGGGTTCACCTTTGAATTTCTAGATGGACTGGGATGGAGGATGAAGAGGACTCCCTCTTAATTATCTACTATTTTGTGACATGGAGATTCTGTGAAAGGTCTGTTTTAATGTTTTTAATGTTCTTAAAATATCCATTTCAATTGTTCATTTTTTCTCATATAGCTTATTTATTTCCTTATTTCATTTCCTATAGCTAAAAGAGATTCAGTCAATTCTACGTTTCCTAAATATGTACAGTTATGCTTTGTTTGAGAATATTTAGCGTTCATTCGTTATCGGAAATAGAAAGAGTACGTAAAAAAAAAAAAAAAAAAATAATATAAGAACATTAACTAGATTTGAGGAAATCGCGCAATCCCTCTTATTCCTATTAATCTCCCCTACATAAAAAAGAGAAAGTATACGGGTATATACATATATATATATATATATATATATATATATATATATATATATATATATATATATATATATATATACACACACACAAACACACACACATACACACACACACACACACACACACACACATATATATATATATATATATATATATATATATATATATATATATATATATATATATATATATACAAACACACACACACACATATATATATATACATACTGTATATATATATATATATATATATATATATATATATATATATATATATATATATATATATATATATATATATATTCCTGTCACGCTCAGAGTATAGCTACTCAGACTCTACCCGTCCCTCGGGTATATGGGAGAGGAGTGGTCATACCCTGGTGAGAGGGTGGTGCGAGTGCTTGTGTGTGCATATCTGTCTAAATATTTTGCCGTCACTGATGACGGGTCGCATACACTAGTATTTGATAAAAGAAGGACACGAAGTATCGATTCAGCTCTTTACTACATTGATAAAAGTCGGGAAAGAATTACTTTTTTTTTTTTTTTTTTTTTTAATAACAAACAATAATAGAAAATCGAATCTTTGTCGTAACATTAAGCGAAATCAAACAACAAAAAGAACAACCAGGACTCCCAAATTTTAGTTAATTGCAGTTTCGGCGTTGTTCCAAGCAGATGATTTCAATTACAAATCTCAAATTAACTTTATCCTTAACTCATTACAACGGCCAATTATCAAACTAATTTCCGGAAGCAAATACAATATGGTTATAGATTAACTGTTCTATGACGTCCATAGATGACTATAGTTTTGTTTCTGTTCCAACAGTTACCGTACATTGCAAAATAAATGTAAATATCCTACAATCATTTTCTTATGTCCTGTAGCGAACAACGCCACTAGGCTTGTGATTATGGGTAACTATTGGAGGATTATCAGATTAAGTTCTGTAATTGAATCCTAAACATTAAAATGTATATTTTAAGTGATATTGAATTCAACAAAGAAGCAGAAAATATGTTTTAACATTGTCTCCATCCCCGCCTATTGACTCAAAGGACGTCGGTATTATTTTTCGCCAGTCGTCTCTATCTTCAGCTTTTAAATCAATACTTCTCCATTCATCATCCCCTACTTCACGCTTCATAGTCCTCAGCCATGTAGGTATGGGTCTTCCAACTCTTCTAGTGCCTTGTAGACCCCAGCTGAAAGTCGGGTGAACTAATCTTTCTTAGGGAGTGCAAAAAGCATGCCCAAACCATCTCTATCTACTCTTAACATGATCTCATCCAAATGTGGCACTCGAGTAATCTCCCTTATAGTTTCATAACTAATCCTGTACTGCAAGTTAACTCCCAATATTCCTCTTGTTTTATATATCTTAGATATTGAATAACGTCGTCACCATTACTCCCGTTGCTAAGAAATGAAATCACGAACATTATATACTCAATATCAGTGCACTACGGTGATCTGATATGACATTTTTTTTCTAACATCCCTGACAATAGTCTTTGGGGGTAATCCCATACCTTGAGATAACTATAAGTCTTGGTCAGATTTGACCCTCCCATTTCATCTATAAGAGAGGGAACTAAAAAGGTAAAAATAGTCAATAGGATGAAAGTGATAGTAGAGGGTAATATAGAAGGAAAGCTGAGATGTGCACTTATGCGGGGAATTTTATTTGTTTTTGTTTTTGTCTCATTGCGAAAAAAAAAACTGTCTATGTAGGAAAAGTTGTGAAAAGTTTCTAGCATTCGGTTTTTTCTCATTTCTATTAAATAAGAAATCACAAACAATGCAGGGGAGGGCAGTCCTACCAAGTCATTTTGGAGAGGTCATATGGTATCCGGTAACAGGATATAATGAGAGAGAGAGAGAGAGAGAGAGAGAGAGAGAGAGAGAGAGAGAGAGAGAGAAATAAAAATATATCTGGAAAAAAATTATATATGAAGTAAAATATATATAGTCAAAAAATTCAAAACAGATTTGTAAATTCAATATTATAGACGTAGTCGTTCGACATGAATGATGAAATTCACCCCCCCCCCCCCCCCAACTTCCCCTTAGTAATTCAATAAGGTGATCATCAATATTCTTTTCACGTAGAAGGATAAATAAAAATATTTTCATCCGCACACACAATAACTATATTTCTAATTTGAGAGTCATTGCAGTCTCTAAATATAAAAAATTCCAAATACGTTTATGATATACTTCACTTAGCCATTTTTTTTTTATT
>NC_090736.1:44671436-44713936 GCF_036898095.1 Palaemon carinicauda | reverse complement strand
ATATATTTTTTTTTTTGGTAAATATGACATTATACATTGAAACAAATAATTCGTGTATAGAAAAGATTATACATCAAAGAAATAAATCGAACTTTTATCATGTGAAATTGAATCGCCATGGCAGAAAATCAAAAGCATCCGGGAAAAGAATCATAGAACCAAACGACAGGTTGGTAGAACTACATTTCTTCGATTTTTTTTTTTTCATTGGCAAAAGCAAGACACTGGGAAAGGGAGCAAAAGGAATGGTTCGACTTATGCTTGCAAATTTCCAGAAAGAACAATGATTTTCAAGGTACGACTTATACATTTGAAGGCTGCAAGGATAGGAAGATTTGTGTTGACTCATGTGCGCTGATTGCATTACGCAATCATGCGATGAAGTGAGTCAATAAGATGGACCAAGATGGCAGCATATTCTTAGTAAAACCATTCATGACAAATTATATATTATTCATATTTCGGGCTCTTTAATTCTATCCTTAGTTTACCCCACAACAACACCGGCGTAGCGGCAGACTTAGATGATTAAAGGTTGAAAAGGCTACTTGTTTCAGTTCCGGTATCATCAGAAGAGATACTCTGCAGAAGGTAAGACAGGCAAGCCCAACTGTGGCAGAAACCTTCCAGTAAATAGCTTAAACTCACGGTCCCGAGCTGGGATCGATCTGTAGCCATGTGAATGAAAGGCGAACGCATTACCACTGTATTGCCATGATTATCCTTATCACGATAACCATAGGGATTTTAGAAAAAAGATTAGTGAAGCGTTTAAAGATTAGAATCGGGAGCGTGTTTAATTGAAAGCAATTTTGAGTGTATACTGTGTCAGTAAAAAGAAAATTCATTAAAATAATTTTGATGGAAATTTTGCTTCTTCTTGTGCAAGGAGAATCATGCCAACTCACATCTACGTCCACAAACTTTCCCGTTCCTATACACGGTATATCTTTCCCCGACAATTTTTTTTTTCGCAATTTTCTTCGTTACATCAAGGCACTTTTAATCTTACATTCGCTATTTCTACGGCTATTTCTAGCTGTCCTCATGCCCTAAGTAAAACTATTCTATATTTAGACTTGACAATATAGCATTCAGCACCAGGTGGAACTGGAAGAGAAATTTGAAAGTATGAGGAGCAAAAATTAAGAAGTAAAGCATGAACGTAGGTACTCTACGGTAAAACACTAACGAAAGGACGAAAAAAAAAAAAAAAAAAAACATAAGTAATGCCTATATTTCCAACCAATAATTTAGTCATTGGCCTGTATACGATTAATTAATGTTTCAATTCTTCGACATTATTCTAGCTTATTTACATTTGGACTCTCGTGATGCTTATTAGCTAATTCTCCCTTGATTATCTATGTCATGTTTTCCTTCCATCAAATTCCCTCCATTTCTGGTTTGGTACAGAAACAGGGGTTTCAGCTATAATTTGTGGCAATAATGCCGAAATTCTTTCAGTGTTCTGTACCTTTTCCATTACAATACTTTGTAGCTTTTAATTATTTTTGAGGTTTCAAGATTACTCTCTTATTCATATTTCCTTACTGGCTGATTAGTCACAGATTTTCCAGTTTTTATACCAATCAGTGAAAGCTACTTTGTGATACGGTTACCTTATCAAATGGCAATTATATAAACATATATACATACAAACACAAACACCCTAGAGTTCCAACAGAATTGCCTTCTAAAAAGATTAAGATTATAGAAGTCAGGAGAAACGGATGAAGGAAAGAAATTCCAAAGCTTTGCAGTAAAAGGGGGAAAAAAAAAACAGACCGACGTTGAGCCGTGTACTCCGAAGGGGATAACTGATTTCCTCAGAGTTAATACAGACAGACCCAGCACCACAATTGAGAGCCATAATACTCCTACACACGTCAACCCCCCACCCCCACCCCCAAGACCTTAAAGCTTGCGATGTTCCTTAACGACTCTAAGCCTACCATTCCCCCAGAGCAAACTCGCCTTTTCCTACTCAATTGCTGAGTATTGAACATGTATATATATATATATATATATATATATATATATATATATATATATATATATATATATATATATATACACACATATATATTTATATATATATATATATATATATATATATATATATATATGTCTACATGCACAAACTTCTACTCACACTGGTATCGAACCCTATTCTCTTCAAATGAATGGCAAGTTAACTACCAATCATGACAGCAGCGCACCAAAAGGCATAGGAACTTATGAGCTAACTGTATTAAATCATTCATATGGTGAGCCTTAACATAATTATGTTCATACACACTGACACATACAAACACACGTATGTATATATATATATATATATATATATATATATATATATATATATATATATATATATATATATATATATATACAGTATATATATATATATATATATATATATATATATATATATATATATATATGTATATATATATCTATCTATCTATCTATATAGATATAGATATATATATATATATATATATATATATATATATATATATATATATATATATATATATATATATATATATATATATATGGATAAATATCAACACAACATCGTGTTCAAATAGAAATAAATTTCTACCTCATACTTGGGATCCAACGCTAGCCCCTTCTAATGAAAGGCCAGGTCGAAACCAACCATGCCACGAGAGCCCATAAAAGGAAATTCGAACCTGACGCTAATCTAGCTGTCCGAGGATTTACCTGACGAGACATCAGTCTCTTACCAGCGAGTTTTACCCGATTTCCCCGGGCCACCGTGACACAATTGGTAGTAATTCATTCAAATTACCCCTAATGAGTCAATATGGATAAATATCAACACAACATCGTGTTCAAATAGAAATAAATTTCTACCTCATACTTGGGATCGAACGCTAGCCCCTTCTAATGTATATATATATATATATATATATATATATATATATATATATATATATATATATATATATATATATACAGTATATATAAATTCCGTTATTCTTAATGTCCACGTATTATCTGTCATCCTCATTATATGTTCTGCCCACGTCCATTTCTTTCTCTTATAAGTTGTTAGAATATGCCCTTCTTTAAAGTAGTTTGTTCTCATATCCATGTTACTCTTTTTTGCCTCTTAGTGTTGTTCCCATCATTATTCTCACCAAATCGCTTTCTATTATAACTAGCAAAATACTAAACCTGAATGAATGAATAATTTTGAATATATTTTAGTATAAAAAAAATAATTAAATCTATCGAAGACAAAATGAAAATTTAATGTTTGAAAGCACAAAAGCAATTTCCGCCTCTTGGCGAGAGGGCTGGCGAATATCTCTAGTGATTCCTTCATTAATACTGTAAGCAAAGCAAACAGGCAATGTTTGAACACCAATGCAAGGCGGCGAAGTCGTTAATTTTAAAAGTTTTTTTCAACTGAGTTTTGAGAAAAACTTCTGTCAGTATATAATATGCAAGAGACTCTTCAGAAATGGTTTAAAGTAAACTTTATAATTATCTTCAGAATGACGATGATTATATATCCGTGCGATTTTTATTATACTGTATAATGCATGATTGCATGAATATGAAATATGGGGAGTACCATGATAATTCTATAACATTCATAGGGTTTCTCATTATTCACTTCATGATATTATTTGATTTCTTTCCAATTCTTTATTGATCTAAGATGTCATGAAAAATTCTAACCGTAATTTCGCATTTAATATCAGGTTTGTTGGTCAGACCATAATATACTTGAAAATTTCAAACTTGCAGCTAATCTTTTTATGTTGAATAGGCGGAAATAAGTCTCTTTTTATAGTATATATATGAAAGATCTATTTAAATGTTGTTGCTCTTCTTAAAGTGTTTTATTCTAATTGTTCATTACTGTTCTTGTAGTTTATTTATTTCCATATTTCATTCCCTCACTCGGTTATTTTACCCTTTTGCAACCCTGCTTTTCCAACTTGGGTTTTAGTTTATCTATTACTAATAATAATAATAATAATAATAATAATAATAATAATAATAATAATAATAATAATAATAATAATGAGTGTGCAGCACAGACTCTCAAGTAATACCTAGATCATAGAGCGTGATGTGTACTGACCGTAATATATTTATGAGATCTTGCATATTTGATAACTTCTTCTCACGTGAAATGCTTACCTTAAACACAAAGAAACGAAAGGTCATCTAGTCATAAGAATAAATCACACGTGTGGTGTAAGGAGCAGTAGTTAAGATATTTTTGTACAGGCATCAACAACAAAATGCCCAGGTTTTTCTAGTTCACGGCAGGACAAAGGCCTCAGACATGTCCTTAGTCTGGGGTATGGCAATTTTCATCATCACGCTGGCCACTGCAAATTGGTGATGGTGGGAGACTTTGGTGTGATCGGTCACAGCACATCAACCTAATATGGGTGTCCCTGACTAGTAGAACATTGCTGGTCATCCCAATACACAAACCGATACACCACGTTAAGGTATTCCCACTCAGCTTCACCATTGTGCATTAAATAGACATTACTTACAAATCTATCTTAGCAGTTTTATGTCGAGAAATTATGTCGTAATAATTGGTTCTTGAATTAAGCAGCATTACTTGTTATAAATTCTATCCTAATTGATATACTGATACTGGTTTATCATAAAAGTTTTGCTTTTACACTTACCTAAATGAATGATCAAGCCTGATATGTAATTTTTTTTCTATTTGCAGTACCACCAACCTTTAAAATCCCATATTTTATCTATTTTCTATTATTGAGTTACGTTAATATTTCAACCTCTAGGCCTAGCTTATCACTATCGTTATATATTTTTATTAATATATGTAAAACCCTTATTGCTGTTTAGCTTAGCCAGTTAATTCAAACCTAGCGTTTCTCCCCTTTTACATATTTGCAAAATATTGACATATAAATATTTTTGGTCATTGACAAAATATAAAAGTAATACCTCCCCTATATTCAAAGAAGTTTTCGGATCGCGTATTCGTATTTATTACATGTACCTATTTTTGCCATTTATGCTATCAAATTGTATAATACCTCATCCTATTTCCTCATATACTTTAGTTTAGGTTCACAGACGGTAGAGAGATTGTATTTCCATTGAATGCATCATAAGCAAGGTTTCATAATTAGACTACGCACACTGTAAAGACCCTGTACTGATAAATTGAAACTAGTCTCTGTTCTAATTTTATGGGTGGATGGGAGAAACACAGATTCTCTGGTTATTTAGAGTTTGTGTCATTATAATATTAGGTTATGCATGTCTGGCATTGAAACAAAACTAATTATTATAAATACTCCCTTTGCCAGGAGAGACCGATACTGTGGTTACTTTCACATAGCATAATGGGGTAGATTTGTATAAGGTAGAAAAGCTCAATTGTCCTAAAAAATGAAAAGATAAGACATAAAACCCAGTAAGGCTTTCAGCTGTCATGAAAATGTAAAAAGTTTAGATTAGGATAAATACCCTTCCCTCAGTAGGGACATGTATATGCAAATGTTTTGCAAATGCCATTAATAACTTTTTTCCTAATATTGACTTTCAACAGAGCCACTTCACACTACACGAAATTCTGTTCAATGTTTATCAAGTGTCTATGTAAATGGTGACAGTCGAATTAAAAACTAAAAAATTTTTCAAGTGTCATTATTAACTTTTTGTAACTAAACACTGCTTTTCAACAGTGCCATTTCACACCACACGAAATTCTGCATCTTATATAATACACTGACATCAACTGCAAAGTACTACATTAGACAAAAAATGAAATGCTTGTACATGGTTTGACAATTCCTGAAGGGTTTAGTTTTCTTAATTATTACTATTATTATTATTATTATTATTATTATTATTATTATTATTATTACTTGCTAAGCTACAACCTTAGTTAGAAAAGCAGGATGCTATAAACCCAAGGGCTCTAGCAGGGAAAATAGCTCAGTGAGGAAGGGAAATGTGTAAATAAACTACAAGAGAAGTAATGAACAAAGCTATGCCATTAATTGCAAATTAGTTTAATTTCACACCATCACCGACATTCTTTAATCACCATAAGGAGCATTTTCCATTAAAGTTTATAATTATATCTACATAATATGTCATTAGATAGATACATTTACTTCCTTTTGCAACGTGATCATCAGTTACATTGGTTCAATGTAAGACTCATTGCTATTCATAATGGTGTTTACTCTTGCAATTTGACAAACTCAATAAATAGAACATGTTCTCTTCTAACTGCTTGCTTAACACATACACTTTAAATTCCAATATTTGCTACTGCTAACAGTCAACAATCATTATGTAACTAATTTATCACCTAAGTCAAAATGACCTAATAATATAAATAAATAAAAATTTATATATATTTATATATATACATATATATATACATATATATATATATATATATATATATATATATATATATATACAGTATATATATATATATATATATATATGTATATAAATATATATATATATATATATATATATATATATATATATATATATATATATATATATATATATATATATATATATATATGTGTGTGTGTATATATATATATATATATATATATATATATATATATATATATATATATATATATATATATATATATATATATATAAATATTAGAATAGGAAAATTGTCGCGTTTACCTTTATTCTTATTAGTAAATAAAGACGAGAAAACGACAATATTGAAGTAACTGTCGTTTTTCGCTAAAGAACATTCACTTACCAAAGAAAATGAAGTGGGTTGCAGGTTGGCTTCAATAAGATCTTGAGACATCGGATCCGTCTTGGCGAAAAGTACGTAAGTCATTCACATATATTATAGATTTAGAATCTTGGCACACTGATCATTCGTTAGTTCCGTTGGCGTGCGTGACCCCGATAATTGTAACTCCGGATAAATCATTATAAATCAAATGTGGTTTCCATGGTGTGAGTTCATATGTACCAGCAGCCTGTAAAAAAAAATCTACGTTAAAGGCTGTACACACAACAACAACATTAACAGCAACAACAACGACAACAACAATCGTTTCTATTCCACTGCAAGATAAAGTCCTCAGACATGTAAGTTCATGTCTGGGTTTTGGCCAGTTTTCATCAGAACGTCGGCCAGTGCGGATTGGTGATGGTGGGAGATTTTCGTCTGCTCGCTCACATCAAACCAACCTAACATGGGTGGGCCGTAACTAGTACTGTACAGCTTAGCTGATCATGGCGATGCACAAACCCTTTCACCACGTTCAGGTATCCCCATTCAGTTAATGCAGAAGAATCCTTAACTGTATTACAACAGCTAAATTTGTTTACCAGAATAAGTTCTGGCGATCGTGAGAAATATAAAATCCATTCTCAATATCCAATCGTTTCTGAAAACCCGGTCCAATCTCATAGATGTGACCGGATGGGGAGTTTAGCTTTCGTGTGAATTGGAAGGTACTATAATGAGAATGACATATACCGAACAATAAGAATAACTGAATGGGGCTCTAGAGACTGCAAATGATGCCGAGAATGAAGAGAAGAGGAAGAATTGACAAGCTAAGAAAATTTGCGGTGTAAACTGGCATAATAAGACAAAAAAAAAAAAAAAGCGCGAGTGGGAGGTCGTGTGTGAGACCTTTGTCCTGCAGTGGACTGGCAATGGCTGATCCTCATCATAAATAATTAAAACCAATAATAACCTTTATTCCGTAGTAGCATAAAAACTTACTGCACCAACACGAAGCGATGGCTTTTCATTGAACAGACAATAGGTTGGAAAAAGCAGAATTGGCAATTGGATTACATTAACCCACTACCCACTGGGAACAAGGAAAATTTCCACCGGACGCTAATCACTACCAAATAGATACTGCTTCAATAACTAACTAGCGGCGGGGTAGTATCACAACACATCTGGCAGACCTTCAAACTAGCAGTCAAAGATAATAAACACTAAAGATGTTTATAACTGCCCATACACTAGTTTTATAAGTTGTGCGAACTATTTGGAACTATTGCAAATAAAGGGTCATGCATACATACACACAGAAACAAACACACGCGCGCGCAAACACACACTCACACACATACACATACATACATACATACATATATATATATATATATATATATATATATATATATATATATATATATATATATATATATATATATATATATATATATATATATAACTCTGTTCGAACCTGAGGGCTTCTACAAGGAACGGCGTCAATGACCTTAGATGTCAGGATGTCAGAAAACTTTCAATCTATCAATCAATCTACAAGGAAACTACACAAGTGAGACAATGGAATAAGGAAATTACAAATAAACTAAATATGAAAAGTAATGAATAAATAATACAAAACATTTTGAAATTAGTAGAAATTTGTAAATAGATCAGTCATAACAAACTACGAGTATTTAAAGAAACTTATGTCAACTTTTAAACATTTGCTGGAAGTTTGAACTTAGAAGTTCCACCGATTCAACTGCGAGATTAGGAAGATTATTCCACAATCTGGTCACATCTGGAATAGAGCTTTTATAATACTTCGCAGTATTGTGCAAACCTATTACAGTTAACTGTTTACCTATAGTCAATTTTTTTTAGTGAGGCAGATTTGCACCGACTCACAGCGGTGCCCTTTTAGCTCGGAAAGGTTTCCTGTTATCTGATTGGTTAGAATTATCTTGTCCAACCAATCAGCGATCAGAAAACTTTTCCGAGCTAAAAGGGCATCCCTACGAGTCAGTGCAAATCTGCCTCATTAAAAATAATTGACTATAGTACTAAGTACAGGCTGGAAAGATCTGAAAGAAAAGGATGGTCAGAATTATGAAAATCCTATGCAATATGAACGAAGAAGTAGCTGAATGACAGAGATAGGGAACTTATTAAATAGCATGTTTTTGTCAAGCAAATTAAGATGATACTAAGGAGTTGAAGATCATTAGGAAAACAATACTTGAAACAAGTCCCTGTTATTCATTACAGTTGTATATCTTAGAACTCAAGTTTGTTTGACATCGAGATCGGTCTCTTTAGTTTGCAATTTAGCTAAAACCTATGATTGTCAATGGGAAATAAACTTATAAATACATTACAAATAGATCTAACTTTGCAGAAGACTGTCGCTATAATTTAGAAAGACAGTTATAAAATATCTCAAATTATTATCAATGTTGATGAACAGCGAAAAAGGTCGACTATACTAGGTCCAAGAGACATTAATAAAAGTAATAAAATTACGAGAGGGTCAATATTCGGGAACAAAAAACTGATAACAATCGTGATTCAGTCAAATTTAATTTTCTTTAATCAATTTACCTTCCTTCCGTTATGCACATTTGAAATACCCGGTATATATATATATATATATATATATATATATATATATATATATATATATATATATATATATATATATATATATATATATATATCCAAGATCAAAATAGTGTATCAAGAAAACCTACAAGAATGTAAAACATTCACAAAGTTCGACTAAATATCTTTAAAAGAAACAAAATTAATTTAAGATGTAATCTTTCATGGAGCAGTTATAGCGATTAGTAATAGCAGTAGTAGTATCATTAGTAATTCTATGACGTCAGTCTGTTTCTATTCATGACTAGTGACAGAGATCATGCCCACAAACGTGATGTATTTTGATATGCGAATCTGTATTATTTTCCTTTTCTTTCTGATATTTTCATCAAGATACTTTTGAGTATGTTGATGAGAAACTTATGAGATATAGTTCATAGAGAAAAAATATAAACATCGATATACACGTTGATTTACAATACCGGGAAAATGTTAAAGAAATATTATGAGGTTTATTTGAGCAAATAGATTTCCATGAATATCTGTTTTGGTGGAATTCCGTAATAAATAAAGATATTACGGATAAGGTTATTTTTTTATTTTTATTTTTATTTTATATTGTCCAGAGATATAAAGATTATGCTGAAAATGAACAAAGCGGAACTTTAAAACAAAGATAAAAGAGTAAGATAAGGTTTTAAAACAATACATACTTCTGCGACACATGATACATCTATTTATCGGGTACTTGTTTCCGGTTGTCTTTAGCATTTGAAAATAAGCTAACTTCATTGTAACTTTCCTTTCATTTTTATCGTAATTTTTTCGCTGGCCGGAATCTCACATTTCAGTTGAAGATTATTTCAAATTCTCTTTTTGAAAGGCGGACTCACTTGCAATGAATGCTGTTTGTGGATCTCAAACATACTTTTGAATTTGTTTGAAAAATTTGCACCATATTTCGTGCATATTTTTATTTCAAAGCTATTGGCTTTTTTTCGTATATGTTATTGTACTTACAGAAAAAAAGAAGAGGAAATTGCAGTTTATCTAACATTTCTGTCTATTACACAATTATCAAGAACATGTTATTACAATTTGTACTTTTGAAGATATTTCAGATATTAGGGAGGTTTTATGCAAAATCAAACATGCGTTGCAAAAAGTGCAAATGAACATCCATGAGAATAGCTGAAGAAAAACTTATGCAAATTATTCAATACGTTAATGGTTCAAAGATTAAGAGAGAGAGAGAGAGAGAGAGAGAGAGAGAGAGAGAGAGAGAGAGAGAGAGAGAGAGAGAGAGAGAGTTACGTAATGTTTATTTGTTACTAAGCGATAATAACTTTACTGGTTGCCTAGATATGTTTTGGAGACGACTGGCGATATCTAACTGAGGCCCTTTGCGTCAATAGGCTTAGGAGGAGGTGATGATGATGATGATGAGATATGTTTTAAAATTCTACATGGAGACATACTTGACATATGGTGCTTTGATCTACGTGAATCAGGATGTCTCCTTTTGCGTTCCTCTCCTTTCTTTGACAAAGTTTTTTTTTTCTTTTAAACTATCAAGTCAAAAGAAACTTCGTTTTGCTTAAGGGTTTATAGGTCAAGAATGAACAAGTTCATAGAATAATATCCACCACCTTCTCTCTCTCAGGAATATTTACAAAATGGGATATTAACACTCTCCCTATTACCATGTTTCACAATCATTTCAAGGAAAAGTTTCATAAAGTAGGCCATAGGGTATCATCAGACAGGTGTTTTTCTTAATGTACTTAAATTGAATTTATTTTCATAATTTATAGTATAACAAACGATACTGCCGTCAATGACCTTTGTTGTCATAATATAAAAAAAAAAAAACTATCAATTAATCTACATGATTTACACTAAAATCCAATGAGAAAAAAAAACTACATAGACTGATCGGAAGGATATCAACATATTCTAGCTACCATTCAAAGCTGATTGCCCAAGCCCTTCGTGGAAAGAAGAGATAAAAAGAATATCAGAAGTTTTCTCCCTCAGAATAAAAAAAGAAAAGGTAGAATACCCTTGGCAGGAGGGTAAAAAATTATATAAATTAGAAAAAAAAACTTTAATGTTGAACAGGTTGTCATAAGTTTTTTATAGTTTATATAAGACATATCTGTTTTGATGTTGTTACTGTTTGTAGAATGATTTATTAATTTATTCTCATTGTTTATTTATATCCTTATTTACTTTCCTCACTGGGCTATTTTCCCTGTTAGAGCCCTTGCGCTTATAGAATCTTGCTTTTCCAACAAGGGTTGTAGCTTGGCTAGTAATAATAATAATAATGATAATAATAATAATAATAATAGTCTTGGATAGTGCCATACCCTCTGTACCATGGCCTTCCACTGTCTTGGGTTACAGTTCTCTTGCTTGAGGGTACATTCGGGCACACAATTCTATCTTCTTTTTCATCTTTTTGTTTTGTTTAAGTTTTTATAGTTTATATAGGAAATATTCGTTTTAATGTTTCTGTTTTTAAAATATCTTATTTTTTCCTTATTTCCTTTCCTCACTGGGCTATTTTCCCTGTTGGAGCCCTTGGGCCTATATCATTCTGCTTTTCCAACTAGGGTTGTAGCTTAGCAAATAATAATAATAATAATAATAATAATAATAATAATAATAGACATGCACAGTGCCCCTGCCAGAGTACCATACCCTCGACAATTCTAGATGACTAAAATTACTACCAGATATTTGCTCAGAGATCCTTTATAACGTTTACAACACTTCTTTTCGTGATTTTGATATACAACAGCTCTTCCATCCAGCCTTTTCTCCGTTAGGATATTACCTTTGATTTTGAATTGCAGTACTGAGTGCGTTTTTCATTTGTCCGTGTACTCAAAATAATGAATGAAGTAGTGAAGGAATATTCCAATATAATCGGCAAATAGGGTTTTCCTCTTATCGTTGTTATCGAAATGAAGAAACTAGAGAAATAACAAAGATTATAGTTCTCAAAAGTAGATAAATTACTATAGGTAGGCTCAGATATAGATATCGAATGGACCTTAAGTATTCGTCTCTCTCTCTCTCTCTCTCTCTCTCTCTCTCTCTCTCTCTCTCTCTCTCTCTCTCTCTCTCTCGTAGTTTATAACTTTTAAATAATTTGATACGCAACAAGTTTATCTTTGAGAAGTATTTTTTTACGTCATATTAATCACAACTGTATATATTGCGTTGGTACGTTTATTATGAATAGAAATATTCTACCTAAGTATGTATTTTACCCAAAGCATATAAAAAAGGAAAAAAATACAAGAGTAATCATATTTGAAAAAATAAATACATTGTAAACTAATTCATTGAGTAAATGAAAACCTGGACGCGAAGTGAATTAGTTGAACTTTCTATTAAAATAAATAACTTTATAGATAACACGACTCTTTTGCTTTCGTTCGACTAAAATACAGATTTGATCTAGTTTGCTACATTCATAATGGATCCAGAATAAAATTTTGAGCACTGCTGAGGATAAGCAGAAATAGTTAGTTCCCGATGATGTTTTAATCCTCTCCAAGGATTGATATTTTTAGCTCCATGATGTTTACAGTAATTCCATCGATTTGTTTCCATTTTTTGTACTATCATGTAGCGTTCTCTTCTCCTTTCTAGACTGTATAATTCTGAAAATTGCAGTCTTTCCCAGTAGTCAAGATCCTTAACTTCTTCTATTCTAGCAGTAAAGGACCTTTGTACACTTTGTACACTATTTCTGCGATATCCTTTTGGTAGTGTGGGTACCATATCACATTGCAATACTCGAGTGTACTACGTACATAAGTTTTGTACAGCATAATCATGTGTTCACCTTTTCTTGTTTTAAAGTGTCTGAATAGAATTCCCATTTTTGCCTTACATTTAGCCAACAGTGTTGCTATTTTGCCGTTCCATAACATATTCCTGTTTAACATTACATCAAGGTCTTTAATTGCTCCGTTGTTTGTGAATGTCTCGGTATTAGGTCCCCTGTATGCATATACCATTCTTTATCTTTTTCCATAATTTATTAATTCGAATTTATCGGAGTTAAATACCATCCTATTTATCTCCGCCCATTCATATATTTTGTTTAGATCTCTTTGTAATGAGTTCCTATCTCCATCACAAGTAATTTTTCTACTTATTCTTGTGTCATCGGCGTAACTTCTCACTACAGAGTCTTTAACATTACAGTCTATGTCTGAGATCATAATAACAAACAGCAGTGCAGCTAATACCATACCCTGTAGCAAACCAGATATTACCTGAGCTTCATCTGATTTCTCGCCATTTGCAACCACTACGTGTTTTCTGTTTTGTATAAATTCTTTTATTCATTTTCTTATCTTTCCAATAATATTATGCTTTCTCATTTTTTTTTTCTAATATATTATGATCTACCTTGTCAAAGGCTTTTGCAAAATCTAGATAGACCACATCTGTGCCTTTTTCATTTATCATATTTTTGTATATGTTTGCATAGTGTGCTATCAGTTGGGTTTGTGGACTTTTTCCGGGCACAAAACCGTGTTGACCCATATTAAACAAATTATTTTTAACCAAATGGTTCATTATTTTCTTTTTTATTACCCTCTCATACACTTTCATAATATGTGATGTTAGACTAACAGGTCTCTAATTGCTTGCCTCTAGTCTTGATCCAATTTTGAAAATAAGAGGTTATATATGCTAATTTATGTTTAACATATATCTCGCTCATATCTACACTTTGTCTTAGCAATATTGCAAGTGGCTTCGCGATAGTGTGTGCATTCTTTTTAACAAAATCGCTGGAACTCCATCTGGCCCAGCCGCTGATCCATTTCTAATTTCGCTTATAGCTTGCACAATATCTGCTTCATTAATATTTATATTCGTTAGATATTTAACATTTTCTTCTCTCATTTCTGTTTCATTATTCTCATTCGCAATTCTTGGCGGGAATTCACTTCTATATTTTTCCGCAAATATATTGCATATTTCCTTTTTTTTTTATTCGTTAGCCTTCCTTCAATTCTTAGAGGGCCTATTTCTAATCTCCCATTAATCATCTTTTTTGCAAAGGAGTAAATTACTCTCGGGTTTTTCTTGATATTTTGAAGTGTCCTTTCTTCTGAGTCCCTTTTTTTATTTTCTTTCGATTGTATAATCTTTTTTTCTGCCTTTTCTATCTTACTTTTTATTTCCATCTTTTTCCAAACATTTTTTCTTTTGCAAGATTTTTCTTCCACTTTCTAATTTTCTGAAATAAAATCCTTCTCTCTCTTGGTATGCATGTCTGATGTTCATTTTTTTTTTCGGTGCATATTTTTTAACAATTTTCTCCAGTATTTTGTACTGTATATCCGTATTTACCTGCATATTGTCACTTCCAAATACATTTTCCAATCTTTATTCAATTCTTCATTTATTTCTGACCATTTTATATTCTTACCATAAAAATTATATTTTCCATATCCTTCCTATCGTTTCATGCTTTGTGTATCTCTGATTTCACTTGCTTTGGAATGGACTATCAATTCTATGACATTGTGGTCTGAAATTCCCGTGTTATACACTATTATTTCTTTAACATAATTCACCTCATTCACAAATACTAAATCTAGGACATTGTCCTTTCTTGTTTTGAATGTGGTTTATTTGTTGCATATTATGTTCTAATAGCATATCTTGAAGCTTTTCAAACTTCCTCTTATCTTCTGCGCTACTATTACTCTTTTTTATATGCATATATACAGTACAACACTTTCTTCTATCCGTTCTTTCCGATCCACGAAAGGAAAGTTAAAATATGCAGATAGGAGTATATTCCAGTCTTTATGGTTTCCTCATATATCATCTATTTTTTTCTATTATTAAGTCAAACACCTTAGTATTTGAGGGTCTGTAAACTACAATATTCACTAATTTTTTATATTCAAATTCCAATGCAATCAATTCACATTCTGTGTTGCTGTATTTTTCACACACTTTTCCTCGATTTATGTCTCTACCATATATTGCTGTTCCCCTTGATTCCTATTTGTTCTGTCTGATCTATATGTTTCGAAACCTTTTATTTGGTCATCACTACCAGTCACTTGGGAATACCATATTTCACTTTTATTTGATATATCTATTTTTTTCAATTTGGGTTAGTTCTTCTAAGAACTCTATTTTCCTTTTAGAATTACTCGTGACTAATCCCGGTGCATTCATCCCTATGATGATTTGTGTTTAATCCCCATCATCTAATATTGGTGATGATATGGATTCTCCCATGTTTCCCTCCTGTTCTGATATGATGTTCTTTTCTTCATTCTCATGAATTCTGCCATTAAAATATCCAACTTTTCTATTATATTTACTCTTTCGCCTTCATATTTATTTTTGTATGTATACCTGCAATTATCCCCATATCTGCACAAACCCCTGGCATTATAGATGCATTCTTTGTAGTTTGTCTCTAATTGTGCATATTTGGGTTGAAAGGCATCATATCTTGGGGCCTTTTGTGCATACCGAAGTATATACTCTGCTTGTTTTTTTTGTTTCTTTTTTTGTTCCATTTTTGCTTTCATTTTTCTTGTCTCTTTGCTTTTGAATTTCCTGACTTTCAATCATGGTTGCAGGATGCATATTTCGACAATTTTTGTTGAATTTGCATCCTTTTCCTTCTTTCAGGTTTTTGCATATTTTTGGATGGAGATCTCTGCATTCGTCTCCATATTCGTCTAAATATGTACATTTACCATATATTTCATAATTATTGCATATCTTTGGAAGCTTGTAGTAGCATCTTTTACCAAATCGGCAACTCCCTCTTTTCAGTAAATTGCAGACTATATCTTTCTTTTCTTTTTTTTTTCTTTTTCTTGCTCTTCCCTGAAAGTATGTAGGTCTGGGTAGAGTCTCTTAAGTCTATTATTTGTTTCCATCTGATTATTTATTTCCTCGTCAGTATTTTGCTGAATGGCATCATATGATGTATCAATAATTTCCTCTGCATCCTGACACATATCCTGTTAATTTTTCTCTTCTTCTTCTTCTTCTTCTTCTTCTTCTTCTTCTTCTTCTTCTTCTTCTTCTTCTTCTTCTTCTTCTTCTTCTTTTTCAACTATTTGCAGATTCAGTCTCGACTTAATTATATTTTCTATCCGGACTAAGCATGTTGAGCAGAATACCTTTGTGTCTTATTATGTTATTTTATTTTTTCATTTTTATTTATCTTTATTTATTTTTTTTTTTTTTTGCACTTCAGCGCAAGTAGGGTGTGTTGGTACATAACATGCATCGCATTTTCTTAATAATTGTTGCGGATTAAGAATACTGTACTACATCTTATATGTACAGTATTGCACCATTTTGGCATTCTTTTCCCTAATGCATCAATCAGCATATTCACCATATTGGACTTATTGTTCTTGAATGGAATGTGCCGACTGCTGTAAACTTTCTCTATAAGTCTCTTAATCACCTGGATCTTCTTTGGAATTTCTTCTATTATTTTGATGATGTTTTCCGCAGACTTGCTCTATTTTGTTGGATCATATTGTATCAATATGTTTGAGAATATTTTTTCATCACACTGGTTGGAGCTTTCAGCGACCTCTGTTATCAAGAGATCTAGTTCTTGTTTTGCCAACTCATGTAAGTTACTCTTGCTCATGCTGATTGCAGCAATATCCCTCCATGCTTTGCTTGTGTTATAGGCTGCCATCTTGTTCAGATTTTTTAGTAATTCACAAGATAACTATCCTATGCCGACGTTTTACCCCATTTTTCTGACCTAAAACTAATTACTGACTATTCACAAAAACTTGTAGCTATATTGCACTCGATAGCCTTTTGTTATTTGGATTAAATCAGCTGATTTCTAAGACCACAAAATGGGACTCACTAGAGAGAGAGAGAGAGAGAGAGAGAGAGAGAGAGAGAGAGAGAGAGAGAGAGAGAGAGAAAGATTTCTATAAATGTTCCATTGAGGTACTACACTACATTACGATGAAGTTTCGTAAATCGGTGTATGTTCACAGCAGTGTAATTTGATCAAAAGATAGGTCTCTATAAGATTTTAAACTGCACTACCATATCCGTGAAATACGCATCAAAACCCAAATATAGTTAATCCTGTTACAAAAATATATTCACTCTGAATTCCATCTAAAAAAGGCTATCACATCCAATAATTCGGTATTTTTCATATTTGTTCCTTTTCTGATTAGTTTTCACAGATATTTCTCAACTATCTTTTTGATAATTAGATGATAATAATAATAATAATAGTAAAAACAACAACAACAATAATAATAATAATAATAATAATAATAATAATAATAATAATAATAATAATAATAATAGTTTTCACAGATATTTCTCAACGATCTTTTTTATGATTAGATAATAATAATAATAATAATAATAATAATAATAATAATAATAATAATAATAATAATAATAATAATGATGATGATGATGATGATGATGATAGTTTTCACATATATTTCTCAAAGATCTTTTTCTAATTAGCTAATAATAATAATAATAATAATAATAATAATAATAATAATAATAATAATAATAATAATAATAATAATTTTTCCGAATATTTCTCAACGATTTATTTCTTGAACGAAACTTATAATGGAATGGAACCAGAAGAAAGTAATACTAAAGTGATACTAAAGTAATACTAACACTGACCTCAAATATATGTAGTAAATTATACGCTATCAATGATTAAACGTCTTCCAAGTTCTGCTCAATGTTACATATTCGAAGATATAAAAATTACCTCACCCAAACAACATACAACCATTTCATTCAAGTTTTATTTTTATCATTTCACAAAAGGAAAAACTTTATACAGCAAGTAGAAATGAACAGTATTTTGGGAGACGTCAATTGGAATAAATTTCATTTAATGTTTTTACGCTACCCAGAATCAAAACTTTGAAATCTTTTATTATATTCAGGGATTGAAGCGAATTTGATTGCATATTAGATTTTTTTACGATTTCTCATTAAGTTGATGTTTTATAAATAAATCCACTCATCACACAAAAAAATAAATAAGCAACTGAGCTAGAAGGATATGATATTGGCGCGCTAAACTCTTCAACATAGAATGACATCTCTTTATAAAGAAATATTTTATACCACGGCAATTAATAATTTGTAATTTTTCGTACAGCTTCTTTACTTTGGCCAAAGCGCAGGATACTTTAGTGGACGGAGGCTGCTACTGTCATGGGGAAAATGAAACACATGTGTTTCTATGGAAGTCAGGACAAGAGCTAATTTTCAGTTCACAGCTTCCATCTCCACTTTTTCTTGGCATCACGAAACAGTAGCAGGCAGCATTCAATGAAAATTGCCCCGCGTGCAAGGGGCACAAAATCTCTCTTTTCTAGAAAATCGAGCACTCATCTATTTCAACAAGGCAAAAAGAAAGAATCTAAATTTTGGATATTCATCTTAAGAAGTTTAGCTCTATCTACGACCACAAACTTTCAAAAGATCAGAACGATTTCTTAACTTTTCTCTAGGCAACATGTTTGTCCCTACTGGTACGCCTTGGCCATGTAAATAACAGCTTTCTTGAATATTTAAGAACACAAACTCTCAGAGGAAATCGGAATATTAACTTTAGTGTTTAAATGCTGCTTGAAAAAGTATACGGTCAAAATGAATCTATTTGTCTTCGCTGTTAGGAGAGTTTGTGATCATGTCTATAACAAAGAGACGTTTGCAAGAGTATTCTGGTAACGATTCTCAGTATTATGGTAATGATTCTCGTTGTGCATGATAATGTCTCTATCTCGGAAACAGTAACAATGATATGTAAATTTTAATTTTTACATGAGATATTTTTCACAAATAATAACGTAATATTGAAACCATTGGGGTCATGCCGATGACCTCTTGTGCTGCCTTCACTTCAGTAATAGACATAGTGTCAGCGTCAACAGGCGCAAAAAGGCCATTGGCGTCTCATGCATGATGAATAGGTACTTTTTCTGTTTCCAACTTTGTCGTTGCAGGCAAAGGGGGGGGGGGGGGCGAAGAGGCCAGTGTGCACTACTCTCATTTCGAAGAGGGGACCCAGACCCAAGACCCCCAGGCAAGATGGCACCAACCCCATGACGCCCATGGATCCCGCCTCCATCGCTTACCACGCTATTGTTCAGTTTGAAGAGAGCCACGATTAATGGATAACAGCCTTCCCGTTTGTACCCAGGGCACGAAACCTAAGCCATTTATACTTGTAGTTTTTATTGTAACGTAACGTAACTTATACTTTGTCTCCCAGCTGTAGTCTCGGTCCGAACATAGATGTGTATTGAATATATGTAAGAGCACTCATTTAGTAGTCAGTTTATGAATTTATTTGTAAAGCCTGTTTCTTTTGCTACCACTATTAATTGACTTAAGGAAATTATATCAAGTGCTCAATGACTGTGTAATGATTTTTTGTCAAATATATTTAAAGTTGGAAGAACAGAATCGCATCTGTCTTATCCCGTTTATTGAATTATATTTATGAAAATAATTTGCCCGTGATTTGGGACAAATAAATGGTGGCGCGTTAGTAGGATTTCTTTCACTAAGTGAATTGAAATGACGAAAATTACAACATGAGTGCTCCGGAGCGGCAAGATAATAGTTTCATCGAAATGGAAGTCCATATTAGAACATCGGCGGCCGCGGAGATACTAGCACTACAGGGAGTGTACTAAAACAGCCCTTCACTAGAAGATGGGTTCGAACCCCAGGCTGGAGGGAATGAAAGATACAGCGAATACGAAACATTTCTGAGTTCTGTGGAAGCAGCGATGTCGGAGCAGTGTTGGGCAAATCGTCAAAAAATCATTGTGGCGAAACAGAGAATTCGAGGAAATGCCCAGAGGAAAGTTAGGAGAGATCTCGAATTCCAAGTTCATGGGAATATCTAAAAATACACCTACAACGGAGGTTAGGCCTAAGTACCGTCAGATTGCATGAACATTTATGTAACTATGTTCCAGTCCGGAAGGAAGCTGCTAGGAGGAGTTCTGTGAATCAGTCACCCACGGAGGACCTGCAGGGAGGAGACCTTAGCGCCCTTCTGTCGAGACGAGCGGGCCGAAACAGACGGCGGCCAAGGGAGGAACCTGTAAGGAAACACATCCATCCTAGAGAGGATGACGCGGCAATGTTCCTGTTTGAAGAGAAGACGGTACGCCCTCATGTACGTCTAAAATCGCCGTTGTGTTCAGTTTCCCGTCGCGGGAGCAACAGCATCGAAAATCGCCGTCCGAAATGGCGACCCAGGACCCTACTATGGACCCTGTCACCGGAAGCAACTGGAATGTAGTCTGATTACCATAACCATAGAGGATTTCGTCGACCAAGCAGCAGCAGCGGCCGCATTGATAGATATGGCGCGCCCACAAAGGCCAGAGGACAATCCTGAAAATTGGGAAAAGGTCCCAGACAGCAACTGTAGGACGAAGGACCCAAGGCAACCCACAGCAATCAACCCACACAGAAGTTGAGTAACATGGTACAAGATTTTTTAAAAGTGTGTAGAGTAACGAAGCTATCATTCTGTTTTCTTTACGTAATGTAAAAGTTAATGACAGAACACTAGTTTTGAGTGAGGAAAATAACTAGTCGAGTAAAATGTTTCCAGTGTTAAAGCTTCCAGTAAAGATTAACTTTTCTTTTCGCAAAAGAAGAAAATCAAATTGATTTTGTTGCGGTGAGGTTAAATGAAAAATCGTTCCAAATGATGTATGAACTATAAAGTTTTCATTACATAGTTTCTTTGGTTTGTTTAAGTTTGTTTTTTTGGAGACCTTTTTGGTCAAAGATGTTAAATGTGATTTTTGAAAAAGAAGTAAGGTCACATGTTGAGATAAATTCTGTGTTAACAATAATAAGTTGTTTAATTCGAGAGAAGAAATGTAAGTTTGTAAGTCCAGTGTTCAGACGTAATTTATGAAATTCTTTATGATGTCCCTTTGAGTATGTGCTTAGTAAAATTATGGAGAAAGATATGTAAGTTGGGTACGTGATGATTTGGGAAATTCGTGTCACAATATTTGTTATTACGTCATACTCCGTATTGTCGATCAGTAGCCTTCTTAGATCGTAATGAAATGTTTTAAAAGAAAAAGTTAAGCTATTGTTTTTCAGTTTTAGTTTTGAGATTATCCTAAATTGACGAAAACGAGTTGTTGACGTAATAACAGAAGTGAGTTCAGTTGTCAACAGTTGTTAAGTAATTAGTAAATGTTAAGTAGATGATTTAAAAATATTGCATTTGGTTTCCTTTGGTTACAGTGTGTCATAAGTGATTTGTTTACCAGTGTTCGGTCTGATTGATGACACCGAGCTTTGTTAACAAATTATTTTAGGAAAGTAACATCAAATGATGTAGCAGGGAGCATGGATGTGTTTTAAAACCCGGTAATTCAAGTAAAGGTGAGATAAATGAAGCAAATGTGATGATGTGTGAATTCACTGAGAAAGCATTATGATATTACAGTCACTGTTAAAGAGTACGTCTTGAATAAGTTTTTTTGTATATTGAAAAAAAAAAATCTAAGATTTTGACAAGTAAATTCATTTCTTTTTACTTAAAGGTCAGAATTGGGAGAAGAAGAAGAGCAGAGTAAACAAACGTTAACAATTTATGAGCTCCCTTTTTTTCGATATTTTCTGTGAACCAGGATGATATGAACAACTAAGGTAATGTCATAAAGTCTTTAAAGTATCAAGGATAGCATAGGAAGTGGACTTTTATTTAGTGACAGTGAAATTTAATGTAGACAGGTAAAAGAAATCTACTTTCCTAGCCTGGCTGGGGAGGCCATAATCCTCAGACCATGGCTGTGGCGTAAAAGTAGTGAGGTGTAGTGTGTTCTAACGAGATGAAAATGACTTTATACTCCACCCATTAGGAGAAAAGACTCCGTCGGTTTGATTTTTTTCAGGAAAACCGAGCGTAAGTGATGTGATTTTTGAAAAGCTGAGAATTGATATCGAAGATTTCATTGGTGTTCAGGAAATGCGAGGTAATAAAGTGATCTTGAAGTTCCGAAATCAGTATGTGTATGAAACTTTTCTAAATAAATATGATGAAAAAGTCATTTGTTTACCTAATGGCCTAGAAGTGAAAGTGGCTAATTTTAGCAATGTATTTACATTTGTGTCAATAAGGTACGCTCCATTTGATATGGAAAACAGTTTATTGGGTGATATATTAAGCTCGTACGGGAAAGTTATTGGAATGCGTGATAATACCAACACTCATGGACTGTTGAACGGAATACGCACGGCTAAAATGGAAATCAAGAAAAACATCCCATCGGCGCTCTTTATAGGAGGATATAACATAGCTTTCATGTACAACGGCCAGAAAAGGACATGTCTTAAATGTGGCAGTGAGAATCATTTTGCTGTAGAATGCTCCTTGGACAGAATTGTTAATATTTTTCAACATGAGAGGGATTATCCTAGTTTACCGAAACCACAAGGTAACGAAACACAAGGGACCGAACAGACCATAGAGAAGGAAAGGCAAGAATCGATAAGTGAGGATACACCAAATAGTAATGATGTTCAGGATATCGAGAGTACAGTAGTGGAAAATGGAAATGACGAACAACTTATTCCAGCATAAAGAAGGACATTGAGCTTGCAGATAGTGAAGAAATCCAAATCTGCTTAGAAAGTGATTCAAAGAACTATGAGGCGGTGATATATACTGATGAGAAGGTAAACTGTATATCAAGTTAGGGAGCCCTGAAATGGTGGTTATACACGAAACTTAAGTTGATGAGAGTAATACTATTACGACAATTGCTGACGTACATCAAGACGACAGAAAACTGGACCTTGACTTTGGACGTGAAATTGATAAGGAGAACGGGGAGGAGGAGGTCAAACTGAAGCAGATTGTATTGAAGATAGATCTATGGAGACTGATGAGATTATGGAATGTGAGCGTGAAACCGGAAAAGGGAAAATTTTAATGGAAACTGACGTTAAAATGAGAATCTCAAAACAGAAAATAGGAACACAAAAATCTTCAAGATCTGAAGATAACTGTGATAAGGAGAATTGGAAAAAATTGAGAGACCAGAAAAGGAAAAAGGTAGAATTTTCCTAATTTTACGCCTTCAAACTCTCAATTGGTTGTTTAAACGTGAATGGATTAAGTGATTTAGGTAAACAAATGAAGCTGTTATCCATGTCTAGGTATTATGATATAGATGTTTGGTTACTGCAAGAACATAATGTGAAGGATGTAAAGGCTTTAGTTTTTTCACAAATTATTTTTGTTTTGATAAATCCAAGTAATAATCTTGAAGGAGTCACAGCAGTTTGTGTAACTAAGTTTAAATCTTTGTCTGTTATTAGAAAGGAAATGGATACGGAGGGACAGATAATAGTAGCTAAAATATCTTGTTTAAATCATGAAATCCCAATTGTGAATATCTATGCTCCTTCAGGTACAGATAAAAAGAAAGAAAGAGAGGATTTTTAAGAAACAATATAATATATTATTTTCGTAAAAACGTTGAAAATGTAGTTTTTGATGGGGATTTTAATTGTGTTACATCTGACAGAGGTGTTAGTACAGGGAAAGATAATTTAGTGTCAAAATCCTTGCAGGCCTTCATAAAAGACGTAGCTCACACGTCTAAAGGTATTCCACAATATACTTACTTAAGAAAAGGTTATGGTTCTAGGATAGATCGCCTCTATACTAAAGAGCTGATCCATAATGTGATAAGTACCGAAACACTACCTGTGGCCTTTTCTGATCATTGTATGGTCTTAGCAAAATTCAGGATAGGAGATGTGCAAAAAGGGAAAGGATTAGGGAAACTGAATGCATCTTTACTGGAAACTGAAGGGATAGGTGAAAATTTTGAAAGGTTTTGGAGTAATTTAAAACTTGAAAAAGAAAGTTTCAAAAATGTAATTGAATGGTGGGAATTTACAAATAAGGAATGTAAAAGGTTCTTCATCAAAGTTGCAACTAGGGTATCAAATGAAAAATATGGCTTAATCAATTTATTGCAATATCGATTAAAATATGTATGTGGATTATGTAATGCTGGAAATGATAAATATGATGAAATTAATGCCTTGAAAAATAGAATAAATGGTCCTCAAAATGAACTTTGTGAAGGAGTTAAAGTAAAAGCAAAATTAAAAGATCAAGTGGAAGGGAAAAAATTGTCATCGCACTTGCTTGGGAAAGAGAAACTGTGTAAAGTATTAAAGTGGAAATATGGTATTAGATACAAGTGCTGTTCTTATGTTTCTTGAAGATCATTTCAAAGTGATGTATGAATTTATTGAGGGAGATCATGAAGAACAATCATATTTGCTTCAGAAATGCAATCAAAAGATAAATAATGAAGACAATTAAGTTTTAGGGAAGGAATTTGAAATAGATTAATTATGGAAATCATTGATTAAATGGAAAATCACCAGGAAGTGGTGGGTTAACTGTGGAGTTTTACAAAAGGTTTTGGAATGTTATTAAAAAGGATTTTTCAGAGGTAATAAAATGTGCTGAAAGATAGAAATTTATCGTATTCACAAAATTTAGGAGTAATAAAACTATGCCCAAAAGATGGGAATTTGAAATTGGCAGAAAACTGGAGACCTTTCACTTTATTAAATGTTGATTATAAAATTCTAGCCAAATCAATTGCAAATCGTTTGAAACTTGTATTAGGAAAAATATATCACCAGAACAACATTGTGGCGTTCCAGGCAGATCTATAATTTACTGTAATAATATAATAAGAGACATAATAAATTATGTGAGAGAGAATAACTTTAAAGCAGGGATGTTCAACAGGGACTGATCCAAAGCTTTTGATAGGGTAAACTTGGATTTTCAGAGAAGTTTATTTCATGGATTAAACTATTGTATAAGGAAAGTCAGAATATGATATGTGTCAATGGACTATTTAGCGACACCTTTAATGTAAGAAGATCGGTTAGACAAGGTTGTCCCCTATCAATGTTGTATGTAATTTTCCAAGAGCCATTGTACTTGGCATTAAAAACCACTACTAAAATTATACTACCTGCGCTACCAAATAATGTCGAAATTAAGATACAAAGATTTGCTGATGATACTACAGTAATTTTTGCAGACGACGATTCTTTAATAGAAATTCACAATGAAATTAAAAAATTTGAAGCTGAGACTGCCTCATTTTTAAATGAAGAAAAATCTGTCATCCTAGGTATTGGTGAATGGGCAGGCAAAGGAGACTGGCAGTTAAATTGTTTTAAAGTTGTGGACTCTGTAAAAAATTTAGGAATTTACTTCAGCAACTCGTATTTTTTTTTTCTTTTATTATAAAAATACAATTACATTTTATTCATTTACATTCTTGTATAATTATTCTATTTACAAACATATAACAAAAATATGACAAAATATAGATATGAATTCATGTTCACAAATATAAATAAATTAACATAAATCGGAATCAAAATACATAGTCTAGAAATTCTTTTGTTATGTACTTTGATATACTGTCTGTATATCTACACCTAATATATATATATATATATATATATATATATATATATATATATATATATATGATATATATATAATATATAAAATATATGAATAATATATATAGGTATATATATATATATATATATATATATATATATATATATATATATATATATATATATACATATATATATATATATATATATATATATATATATATATATATATATATATATATATATATATATATATATATATATATATACAGAGAGAGAGAGAGAGAGAGAGAGAGAGAGAGAGAGAGAGAGAGAGAGAGAGATGGGGGCAGTTGGCTTAGGAAAACATTATACAAAATGGATATCCCTCAAAACTGAAGATATCAAGCGACGTACATTGAACAACCACACCAACACAATTTCCTATTTTCGTTATCATTTACCAAGATTAAAAACAGCTTTCAATCGTCTATGGAACAACAGTTTTCTGCTTACTAATACATATTGTGACGGAAAGGAAAATGAAAAATAAGACGTATCCTGTAGTTAAGAAAAGTCTCATTATGTTGTTGTTTTTCTCCAGCAATCCTCAATCAAAATTATATCCGCATGCTAATCTTGAAATCTGAAAAGAACTCAGCCGGACAGAGAGAGAGAGAGAGAGAGAGAGAGAGAGAGAGAGAGAGAGAGAGAGAGAGAGAGAGAGAGAGAGAGAGAGAAATTTCAGATCCGATTCTTAATTTCCAGAATGTAATAAATACTCCACTTTTGTGTCTCATTTTGTAACAGAATATTTCATATAAGTAAATATCAAGTGTTTATTCATTGAAATGATTTGGCATGAGATGATTGAAATGTCCATTTCTATCCATTAATATTTAACCATCATGATTTACTTTGTTGTCAAATAGTGGAATTTATCGGAATATAAAATGATTTTATATTAAAATTACAATGAATCCAAGTACTTTAATGAAATGGGTCTTGATGTCAAATATTAACAAGCGAGGAAATGCATTCTAAAAAAACTCACATATGCAACACACCAATACAAACACACTATGTCAAATGAAACAACTAAAGTCCAAAGTCCTTTCGAGTCAGATTTAAATTACAAACCAACAATGACATGTTAGTATAATTATCTTAATAAACTTAGGAAACGATTGAAAATATAGAGCTGACTAATATTGCCCTTTTCGTATCAGGATGCTATTTTGATCGTATAAAAATAACGATTCTAGCTTACTGAAATTACGAATGACTCACAACGTCAGACGCATCTAGTATCAAAGCATCTGAAAGTTGTGAGAGAGAGAGAGAGAGAGAGAGAGAGAGAGAGAGAGAGAGAGAGAGAGAGAGAGAGAGAGAGAGAGAGAGAGAAATTTCAGATCCGATTCTTAATTTCCAGAATGTAATAAATACTCCACTTTTGTGTCTCATTTTGTAACAGAATATTTCATATAAGTAAATATCAAGTGTTTATTCATTGAAATGATTTGGCATGAGATGATTGAAATGTCCATTTCTATCCATTAATATTTAACCATCATGATTTACTTTGTTGTCAAATAGTGGAATTTATCGGAATATAAAATGATTTTATATTAAAATTACAATGAATCCAAGTACTTTAATGAAATGGGTCTTGATGTCAAATATTAACAAGCGAGGAAATGCATTCTAAAAAAACTCACATATGCAACACACCAATACAAACACACTATGTCAAATGAAACAACTAAAGTCCAAAGTCCTTTCGAGTCAGATTTAAATTACAAACCAACAATGACATGTTAGTATAATTATCTTAATAAACTTAGGAAACGATTGAAAATATAGAGCTGACTAATATTGCCCTTTTCGTATCAGGATGCTATTTTGATCGTATAAAAATAACGATTCTAGCTTACTGAAATTACGAATGACTCACAACGTCAGACGCATCTAGTATCAAAGCATCTGAAAGTTGTGAGAGAGAGAGAGAGAGAGAGAGAGAGAGAGAGAGAGAGAGAGAGAGAGAGAGAGAGAGAGAGAGAGAAAAAAGAAAAATTTTAGCTGTTAAGTTCTCGGACGGGATATTACAAACATTCTGTGACGGGCCGAGAGCAAGGTTGTAACTCAAAGGCAGGAAGCAATCAACCGAGTACTTTATTATAGAACACACTCCTTTATATACAAAACCTCAAGGCAAGAGGCTTTTTCATGTTCACAAGACAGACAATGTTACAGAGGAAAACCGGAGACATGATTATTCAGGTTCTTTTTAGTGCGAGGGAAGAGCGCAGATACAAGCATAATATATACAAAATAATTTATGTACGATCGTGTGACACACGGTTGGTACATGGCTCCAACCCTAAAAATGACATACTGTACATGTTAAATATGGCGCCCTGATCTAGAGAGGCGCACTGTAGCCGGGTCATCTGGCAGAGTATAAGCAGGTTTTAGACGATCAATGGAGACTCAGTCTTCTTTGCCACGAATGTTTAGTAGGAATGCTTTCGGACTGCGTCGGATCACAAGGAAAGGGCCCGTGTAAGGGGGCGTTAGCGGTGGCTTGCTAGTGTCGTTGCACAGGAAGACGTGCATTGCAGAGTGCAAGTCCGTTGGTATGTGATGCTTCGCTGGGGGCTTGTAAGTCTGGCGGCACGGAGTAAATTTTCCCACGACGTGACGTATGCGCTGGAGATCGTCGGAGGAGGTTGTAGAAGGAAAAAATTCGGTAGGGACGACCAACGGGTCGCCATACACCATTTCAACTGCCGAGACGTCGAGGGCGTCTTTGGGAGTAGTCCTTAGTCCCAGGAGGACCCAGGGAAGCTGAGTAAACCAGTTGCAATCCTTGCAGTGGGACATCAAAGCTGCTTTGAGGGTGCGATGAAAACGTTGAACCATTCCATTGGCAGCGGGGTTGTAGGCCGTTGTCTGATGTAGGGTGATGCCCAGAAGATTCGCTAATAATGTCCATAATTGAGAGGTGAAAGTGGTTCCCCTGTCAGAAGTAATATGCTCAAGGATACCAAATCTTGAAATCCATCCAGAGAGTAAGGCAGACGTACATGAGGCGGACGTTGCAGTTTCTATGGGAATTGTTTTAGGCCAACGAGTGGAGCGGTTGATGACGGTAAACAAGTAACGATGTCCTTGTGATGTGGGTAGGGGGCCTACAGTGTCGACGTGAATGTGTGCGAAACGACGCTGAGGTTGAGGAAAGGTGCCCACTCCTGAATCCGTGTGTCGATGTACCTAGGAAGTTTGGCAAGAAGTACAGGCGCGGAACCAATCCTTAGCATCCTTAGAAATGATGTGCCGAATGGACTTTGCCTTCAGCAGCTGTGCAGTAGAACGACACGAGGGATGTGAAAGGCCGTGAATGAAATCAAACACCTACCGTCGCATGGGAGCAGGAATCGAAGGTCGCGGTCTACCAGTACTGACGTCACAGAGGAGGGTGGTGTTGGAGTCGTCGAGGGGGAAGTCTTCCCAACGAAGGGACGTACAGGATGTCCTACATGCTTGATACTCTAGATCATGTCGTTGGGCTTCAGCCAGGGCGTTGTAATCCAATCCCAGTTGAAGGGCAGCCAACGTGTTTCTTGACAGGGCATCGGCAACGGGATTCATTTTCCCAGGGACGTATTGAAGGGTGCAATTGTATTCAGTCACGGCAGAGAGATGTCAGCGTTGACGGGCGGACCAGGCGTCAGACTGTCAAGTGAAGGCGTGCACCAGAGGCATGTGGTCTGTGCTGATGACGAAGGGTGTACCTTCTAAGAAATGGCGAAAGTGACGGACAGCCAAGTGCACTGCCAACAATTCTCGATCGAAGGTAGAATAACCCAATTCTGTCCTGGACAGTTTTCGGCTGAAGAAGGCCAATGGGCGGGGCGAGCCGTTGACCACCTGCTCGAGTACTGCACCAATAGCGATGTCGCTGGCATCGGTGGAGAGAAGGAGTGGTGCATGTGGGATAGGAAAAGTGAGAGCCGCAGCAGTTGATAGGCCCTTCTTTGCATTGCAGAAAGCTGTTTCTTGAAGGGGACCCCACATCAGGTCCTTTGGCTTGCCCTTGAGGGAGGCGTAGAGGGGAGCAAGAGTGGCGGCAAATGCTGGCAGAAAACGGTGATAATAGTTGATCATGCCCAAGAATTCCTGCAGAGCTTTGACGGTCGAGGGCGCGGGGAAGTTCTGAACGGCTGCTACCTTCTCAGGGAGGGGATGGACTCCTTCAAGAGTGATGCGGTGCCATAAGAACGACACTTCGTTGGCGCCAAAGGTACACTTGTCGTACCGGACTACAAGGCCGTTTTGTTGCAGGCGGTCGAGCACGATGCGCAGGTGACGGAGGTGTTCCTCTTTTGAGGAGGAGAACACATAACATACACAGAAAGGGAGGTCCCCTAAGATGCCATCCATGAGACGTTGAAACGTGGCCCCAGCATTACGAAGGCCAAAACAGGAGTAATTGAAGGTGTATGTACTAAACGGAGTGGTGATGGCGGTCTTGGGGATGTCTTCTGGGTTCATAGGTACCTGATAATACTCCTTCAGGAGGTCGAGCGTAGAGAAAACCTTCGCTTTTGCAGGTAGGAGGTCTCGTCGGCAATGTTTGGGAGGGGGTAGTGATCCGGTTCTGTTTGTATTTTCAGGCGCCTGTAATCCCCGCACAGACGGAGGGAGCCGAACGATGTGTAAGGGTGACGACCATGGGCTGGAGGCCTTTTGGCAAAGGCCCATTTCCTCCATTTTGGCGAACGTCTGTTTGGCGGCTGCCAATCGTTCCGGTGCCAAACATCTGAATTTTGCGAAGACTGGGGGTCCCGTCGTCTTGATATGGTGATAAATACCGTGCTTGGCAGGAAACGTGGGCGTTTGGCGAAGTTCTGGACGGAAAACTTCCGGGTAATACGGGAGAAGGTGGGCGTAGGCATCTGTGGGTGCGTTGATGTGGAGAGCGAGGTTAGAGGGGGCGGGTTGAAGAGGTGTCGACAGGTACGAGTCTGCGTTGACCAATCGTCGGTGGGCGACATCGACCAGAAGGTGGAAGTGAGAGAGGAAATCCGCACCAAGGATTGGCAATGTGACGTCAGCAACGAGAAACTTCCAAATGAATTTACCGTTTCCGAACGATAATGTGAGGTTCTCGTAACCGTAGGTGGGTATCGCAGATCCGTTGGCAGCTACCAAGCGGACGTCGGCAGATATAGACAGACTACGTCGTGTCTTGAAGAGTTTCCTTGGCAAAAGAGAACGACAAGCACCCGTGTCTACCAAAAATTGCACGCCCATTCCTGCATCATGTAAAAAGAAAAGATTAGAAACACGAGATGCCACCGCCACGGGCGATGGCTTACTTGCACGTTTTTTTGGCCACTGACAATCCTCGGCACATTTCTTCGCGGTTGCCCCGAATCTGAAGTGGTAGTAGCAAAACTGCGGCGGATGGGAGGTAGTAAGTGGCTGTAGAAGTCGTTTGTTAGGGCGCGAGCGATTGGTGGGTGGTGGGTAGCTTTGTCGCTGCTTCGGTACATCACGGGGTAGGCGTGTATGTCCTACGGCATTCATGTCAGCTTCAGTTGACGTTGAATAGGCATCCTCGTCGTCAGGGGTGGAGGCGTTGATGGAGGTCTGGAAGTGGCTGTCCATAAGGAAGTCGGCTTTGGTCATCAAGTCCTTTATGGGTAAACTATCGACATCGGGTATGGCAGCGCGTATAGGTCCGGGTAACGGCGTATCCAAAGGGCACGAAGTAGGTTCACCTCACGAGGAGAGCCGTCTGCGGCAGGTTGAAGGAGAGCGATACTGGTAATTTCCCTGAGGGCAAGCAAAGCCCTTTGGTCCCCCAATGGTTGTTGCGAGAGCTGAAAAAGCTTTGCTATACGGGCGGCTGGTGATGGCGAATACTGCTGCAGAAGGTATGTTTTGAGGGCGTCATACTCTATTAGGGTGTCTCCTTGTTCACAAAGCCAGTCGGATATTTCTGGGAAGGTGTCCTCGGGTATCGCCTTGAGAACATAATCTGCTTTGGTGGTTGAGCGAGTCACGCCACCGATGCGAAACTGGACTTCTACCCATTGAAACCAAGCAAACTCCTCTCCGCTGGCAAACGATGAAAGTTTGAACGGGCCTGCCTCAGCGCCAACTTCCGTAGAGTCCGCCATAGTACCAACGATGGAGGGGCGAGGGGGGTGGGGGTGGAAGGCGGTGGGAGCGAGTCGACTTCCGGGATCACCACTGTGACGGGCCGAGAGCAAGGTTGTAACTCAAAGGCAGGAAGCAATCAACTGAGTACTTTATTATAGAACACTCTCCTTTATATACAAAATCTCAAGGCAAAAGGCTTTTTCTTGTTCACTCGACAGACAATGTTACAGAGATAAACCGGAAACATAATTATTCAGGTTCTTTTTTGTGCGAGGGAAGAGCGCAGATACAAGCATAATATATACAAAATAATTTATGTAAGATCGTGTGACACACGGTTGGTACAATTCGTTCTTTTATCTTGATGACTATTAAATGAGGACAGTTTCAATGTCCTTTTGAATTTCTAATCTGGACATATCAATTGATTCTATTACTTGCCTTTCGTGAAACAATCTTATTTTTCTCAATTTGTTTGGATTTAAATAGTTGAAGGGAAAAAATGTATTCGCTGATTATATGCAAATATTTTCGCCCTCTATTGATTAAATTTCGATTACACAGATAAATAAAAAACAAATTCACCACACCTATAAAACTCAAAGGTAATATCCTACTATAAAGGCTGAATGAAGGATCATTTATGTTCTTAGAGAGAAATTAAACGTCTAGGCAACATTTCTATTTCTGATGAATCTTAGGAGTATTACTGAATATACTAATTGTCTAATAAGGTTATCTTTCATTCAATGTCCATTGGTGTTGTTTATTGTAAATCTATTATTCCATCCAAACTCTCATTGTTAATGTATACACAGAACAAGTTGATATATAAATGCAAAGGAACATATATTGTTTTTAATCAGTGGATAACATCAAGCTTTTTTTGTGACAGCCTTCAAGTTCTTCCATCTGCTTTTAAATTTGGGGAAAATATGAGAGAGAGAGAGAGAGAGAGAGAGAGAGGAGAGAGAGAGAGAGAGAGAGAGAGAGAGAGAGAGAGAGAGAGAGAGAGATAGAGAGAGAGAGGGAGAGAGAGAGAGAGAGAGAGAGAGAGAGAGAGAGAGAGAGAGAGAGACCTGGTTCTACTTCACATGAATATGTTGAGTTAAATATGTCATCAGAAAATTACTGTATTACATTTTGATACGAAATCAGAACATAACTACTTTCCGTTCGAATATAAGATTTTTATTTTCCTTTTATTGAATATCAAATGCTTCTTAATTCTTACAAGGATTTTGTCCGAAGTTAATCGAAACATATGTCATTTATTTCAATAGAAGTATTCATTACCTTTAAGTTTTCAAATAAAGAAATTAATCTTAAAAGTTTCATGGTTAAGAGCTATCCTTAAAATATGCTCGGAGAGCTCGGCTCATCAGTGAGCTTCCCGCAAGTGGGCAGAGTTTAGGTGACGTCATTTTTCGGAGATGATGGCCGAGGTTTGACTGACTAGAGGTAGTATTACCTGATCTCTGTCACGTTTATTAACATCCAGCAGCCATGCCTTTCGTTTGTGTTGTATTTGGATGGCATAATAATAGCAAAAATACCGTTAATATAGGTATTCGATATTTTAGTTCCCCAAAAGCAGAAATGGTGCCTGTTTGCAAACGTGTAGACGATGTTAACGGGAAGCATGCTCTAAATTGTTCAGTCATTTTAAAGCAGAGGACTATGGTGATGACATGAAGTACCAACTCCTGGGAATTGAAAAACCCAAGGGTCTGTGACAACCCTTTTATTACCCAATGGTAAGTTACAAGTTGAGCAATTTGCCAAAAACCTGCATGATACATTTCTTTCCTTTGACTTTATTTTCCTAAAATATTTCCCCGTCTGTAACACCTAGATTAAGAAAAGTAAATTGCATTAGACTATCAAATTAAAGTTCTCTGCCGTTGTCTTTAAATTAGGGGGCGCCAAACCAAAAGTAGAAAAAAAAATCGGTAAAAAAACGTATTTGTTATTTTGAAACTTTCATGGAGTATGTTAAATATGATTCCAGATATTGTGTCGGCGTGATATAATGAAATAACAGCGGTGTGACGTCAAATGTAGAAATATAGAGAAAGTTCTAAAAATATACTATTAGCTTTATTATTTGTGCTTGAGACACGAAATTTGTCATGGATGTACTTAAACATAATAAAAATATCAGTAAATTTTTGGGGGGGTATTTTCCGAAATATAATGAAATATTATGCTCACAAGATGGCTGCCCAGAATGATGTCATAGAAATTTATATTTTTTTTATTTGATTCCAAATGACACGGTCAATTATCTGCTTGTCAAAAAAAACAAAACATTATTTTTGTATATATCTACGATTAATACCAATATCCATAAGAAGTTTCAAGAAAATATGTGAAAAACTTGTTTTTTTTATGAATAATTGAAGAAACAACACTAGTTTTTGACTACAGACGTTTAAACTTTGGAAATACTTGTAACATACGTATTTCGTTCTTGAAACTTTTAATTTACAGGCATAAAACTCTTCAACATATAATGATACTGCGGGCAGCTAATAAGTCATTTTGAAAAAAAATATTAAGTAATTATGGGCTCTAATTTACCATGAGGCTACTTTTAGGCACAATTGTAATTTTCGTCTTGATTTGATTTTGGCATCAACGGCAAATTACCTCACTGCTGAGTTATTCTTAAAGCATCAAATCATTGGAGAGGGTTTTTCTTTCCCCAGTAGTGAGTGCCTTCCCTTTCCTCACTGGTGCTCCTCACCAAAATCAAATGGCACTATGGAAGTATTGCCAGTCCGGGACCGTAAGTCTCTCCCTCTTGAACAATAATACATTCTTCTTCCCGAAATTTCTTTATCTTTCTCGTTTTTGCTTCTTATTTATTGCTTTCTTTTCTTGTACCATCACGAAGTTTTTTTTAGCCCGTTTTTCCGTAACCTTTCTTGCTTCCCTGCAGAACTTCCCTGTGGCTGTCTGAACTTTCCGGATTCCATGGTTAAATATTACCACTGCACAGTATATTCCAAAAACAAACACAGAAATGGCCAAAGAAAGCGTAAATACCAGATTACTCAGGAGCAAAACTACAGCAACCTTCCTTCAAATGAATCGATATGCTACTAAATTCCCTGGCTGTAATGGTGGACTTTGGTCAATTAGTGCTTCTACTAAGAAAAAAATTTATCATAAACCACCAGATATATTAAACATAATGAGATAACCAGCAATTGTAAAAAAAAAAATACAATCTTCATTTCCTAGGTACATACAGTCGAAAGCGTCACGCCCGCTCTTTAAAGGGTTACAACTTTATCTCTTTAAACACCTCTACAAGCTATTATAAGCGCTCCAATAGATTTTCCATACTATTTTTGAATATTAAAAGATTGGAAATATTGAGTTTATCGATAAAAGCTTTTACTTAATTTTTTTCGGTTTAGTACCCCCTTAAGTAACCATTATATATATAAAAACTATTCTGTTTTTTGTTCGTTAGGTATAGGAATTGTTTTTGTGATTTCATAAAATCTGAAGTGCAACAATGTGCTTTCAGGTAGCAGTGTATCTGAAAAGGAAGAGGATAGATATGCACGAGCCGTAAAGCGAGGATTCAAGAGGACAGGCCAGGAAATCTTATGTGAAATGATAAATTTCACTAGGTTTCTTTCACTGTTGGGGGCTCACTTTGATTTTTAACATCTTGCATTCACAATTAGAGTTCTTGCTAGGTTAATAATAATAATAATAATAATAATAATAATAATAATAATAATAAAAATTTTGTACATAAATGAATAATCAATAAGGAATACATAAATAATTTAGTCCCAATGACTTTTCTTCACACAATAACGAAAGATCAGCTATTATCTTTGTTTGATAAGTAAATTTTCAATATCAGGAGCATAGTCCTCTGTTTTAAAATGGACTGAACAAATTAGAGCATGCTTCCAGTTAACATCGTCTGCAAATTTGCAGGTATGCGCCATTTCTTCTTTTGAGAAAATAAAATATCGAATACCCATATTGATTGTCTTTATGGCATCCAAACACAGCACGATAGGAAGGCATGGCTGCTGGAAGTTGATAAACGTGACAAAGATCAAGTAAAGTGGGGTTTACACGGTCGAATGGTTCGTCTAACCCGGTTGTCGAACCTGCTTTTCAAACGACTTGAAGAGGTAGAGTCGGTTACAAATACATAAGGTTGGTAGACAATGAAGCCCCGCCCACAAAAGTCAAGCGAGAACAGACTTTCTTCGAACCATTCGACAAACATGTTCGACAACCAAATACTCCGTTCACACGTTTGAACATCACTTCAAACACTTGTCTGTCAAACCGCGTTCGACGAACCGTTCGACCGTGTAAACATAGCTTAAGACTACCTCTAAGGTCAAACCTCTGCCACCGTCTCCGAAAATTGCATGCTTATTATGAAACTTTGATGAATGGTCTGCCATAAGGAAAATCTGTACTTTAAGTACACAAAATAAAAAATATTTATAGGTTAAAAAGTATTTTTGGAGAGGTATTCTTGCATCGTGTTACTATGTTTCCTATCAGTGTCAGTGCTGTTAAGGGAGACTGCTCGTAGCATGACGTCATGTGCAGAAGGAACGTATTTTTGCGTGCTGCTGAGCCAACCTCTCCGAGTATATTTAAAGAACCTTGGTTAAGAGTATGGTAGATCCACGTGTCGTTTGGGCTTAACGGGAGAAAAAAATAGGAATCCACTTCTTATGATTACTAGCTAAGCTACAACACCCGTTAAAAAAGCAGAATGTTATAAGCCCAAGGGACCCAACAGGGAAAAATAGCCTAGTGATAAAAGGAAATGAGGAAACAGTTAGAATAGTTTGCCTGAGTATACTATGAACTCAACTAACCCCCCCTATAGTTCATCGACAGTAAAGAGCTGTCTCCTTTATTTTTTAAAGTTAAAACAAAATATTAAAAGTACAAAGTTACTTACTCTTAGTGCAACGCCCTTCCTATACCTCGAACTACTTTCTTAGGAGTACCTGGGATTTCCTCCCATCGGACCAGAGTTTTGTGTAGTTTACCCTACTTCCGCTTTCTGTGAGGGCTAACCTCAGGCGGATGGATACGTGCCCTGAGGCTAAGCAAGGGTCAGGAAGCATGCTAGCTTGGGTCTCGACCCTCAGTAAGTTCTCTGGTCGCGTCGCGATATCATCTCGACGCTCTCCTTATCTCGGTGCGACCCTTTGTGTCCCCGACCCCTTTGGGTCCCACGTGGTCTCCACGCGGTATCCCTGTGCTTTCCCTTTGTGTCCCCGCGGTCTCGTGCGTTAACCTTGTGCTTTCCCTTTGTGTTCCCGTGCTCTCAAGTCTTAATCTTGTGCTTTCTAATTCTTTCCCGCTGCGTTCAAGTGTCTTGCGGTATATTGCTAGTGCGTGATGGAGCATCCCCGCCCTTGTCCTGGGCCTATGGCCGGGAAGTCGTGTGGTGCATTCCTGTCCAAGCCGGAGGTAGACCCTCACTCCTTGTGCTCGTCGTGCAGGGGCAGAGTGTATTCCCCGTCGGACACGTGCCCAGAGTGTGAATTGTGGAGTGAAGTGCAGTGGGTACGATTCGGTACGAAAAAGAAGAAGTCTTCCAAGAGGTCGCCCAAGAAGGCTAGCACCTCTTTCCCTTGACGTCACCAGGAGAGCCTCCGGAAAGAGTTTCTCTACCACCTTCCCCTACCCAGAGTAGGGGACGAGGTAAGTCCGTTGCGGGGAAGAAGCCAGTGGCTCTTCCCCAGGAGTCTGTTCTTCATGATTTTCAACATCTTGCATTCACAATTAGAATTCTTGCTAAGTTAATAATAATAGCAGCTTCATTCCAGGCAAGCGGGGGGCCTGAAGGTGAGTTTAGTGGGGGTTCTAGAGACGGTGCCCTGGTGCTTGCGGGTCACGTCTCATCGGATGACCCCATGTGGAGTAAAAATGTCCCTGCCTCTTCCCCCGCATCATGGGCATGTTTTTCAGGTACCTCCGCAGCTGAAGGCGCCCCCAAGAAGGAAGTCTCACCCTCGAATGGGTACTTCCGAGGATGCCCTGCAGCTCTCCGTTGAGGTTGGAGGAAGGCCTCGGAACCTGGTTCCCGACGCAGGGCGCCCACGCTCTCCCCCAGCGCCGCCGTCTTCACTACCAGATGTGTTTCTCCAGCCCACGCCTTCTGCGGTCCATCAGGTCGTTCAGCCGTCGGCTCTTCATGCCCCTGCCCCACAGACAAGTTACGGAGAGTCTTCAGGTTCGTCGGTAGCAGCGGCCTCCAATTCCTTGGAAGGTGAAGCCCGGAAGACACCCTGTCGGAGGCGTGAGAGGTCCCGGAGGAGGCATTCCCGCTCCCGCTCACGCTCCAGGTCTCGCCACGGAAGAAGACGATCCAGGTCCCCCAGGAGGAAATTCAGGAGGAGTAGATCGCCGGGGAAAAAAATGGGTGGTCATTCCCCGTAGTAAGCTCGTGGATTTTACTTCGGTCCCGAGCACTTCGGGTTGGCGCCCTAGAGACAGGTCCCCGGAGAGGTTCACCTCCAGCCACAAGCTCGAACCTCAGAGGGACTCGGCCTCGCTGACCTCATCGGACAGGCGTAAGACTGCGAAGGTCCCGACTCAATCCGCCCAGTGGAGGGAGTCGCCCCTTCGGTCGGGTAGCCTCGTCTCGCCCTCCAAATTAGCGCCTCAGCGACGGGAGATGGAGAGACGGCTTCCTCCGTCGGGCAAGCCCAGGGAAGCCTGGTCCTCCACGACGAAGGACAGACCTAGGACGGAGGCCCTCGCCACCACAGCAATGCCCGTCCTGCGTCCGGAACCTTACACGGAGGCCCCCGTCAGTGGAGCTCCGTCCAGAGAGGCAGGCCGCCAGACGGAAGACGTGGACGACAGCTTAGATGGCGCAGCAGCGGAGGACTCGGCATATAGGAGGGTGATCGGGCTCCTTAGGAGTCACCCCAGAATAGAAGAGCCTGAACCCTCCACTGAAGATGACTGGCGCTCTAGCCTCAATAGGCTAATGGAGGCCACCGTCCAGGAAAGACCTTCGTTAGCTCTTCCGGTGGCCAGGGACGTGAGGCTCGGTAGAGCTCACGTCAACAAGATCGTGGCTAACAATGCAGAGGCCCCCAAATCACAGAGTTCTTCAAAGTTGCTCCAGGGCCTGAGGTCCCAGAGCAAATTTTACCTGCCAGAGGGACAGTGGCCAGGGGCCTGCAAGATGGAAGCCTCCCTCGAAGTATTAGGCCAAGGAGTACCAGAAGACAGATCCTCGACAGCCCCAATCTGCTTCTCCCAGTCAGAGCCGACGATGATGGAGGAGATGGCTAAGGACCTAGCCAACGTCGCCTCTTGGCTGGACTGGTAGGCGTCCGCACTCGTAGGAATCCAGTCCTCCTACGACCTCTCAGTCCCGGGGAATCAGGCTCTACTGAAGGAGCTGATTATCTCGGGAGGTAGAGCGCTAAAGTTCTTATCCTACCAGTCCCTAGCGCAATCAGCTAACTGGGTTCTTCGTAGGAGGGACACTGTCCTGAATAAGATGACCAGGCGGATTCCGGACAGGGAAGCGAGGGCCCTGAGGAGCCTGTCACTGTGGGATGATGCCCTCTTCCCCTTGAAGCAGCCGAGGAAATTATGGAAAAGGTCCAAAAACGTAAGGGCGTGGGTGAACCCAGACCCCAGTCACTACGGAGACCCCTCCAGAGAAGGCCTCGGTCTGATGTTCCTCCTCCTCCTCGGGCCTCGCCTAGCCAGCCCAGGAGAGATGCTCCAACAGCTTCTTGGTCGCAGCCTTCGCAGCCCTCCCGTAGGGGAGCAGCTTCAGCCCCGGCCTCCTTTAGGACTTCATACGCAGCTGCCAGGAGAGGATGTACAAGTCGATCCTCCAGAAGGAGATAGGGAAAGAGGCCCCCCTACTCCTGCCCAAGCCTCAGGTGGGGGGATGCCTTAGACGTTTTTGGCAAGTATGGAAGAACCACGGGGCAGACCCATGGACAGTAACGGTATTAAAAGAAGGGTACAGGTTACCATTACTAGCAGAACCCCCGCCCTTAATTCCAGATCTTCGGGCGGAGTGGTTAGCTCCCAAGGACTCCTTGAAGAGGACAGCCTTGCAAGAGGAAGTCTCAGCGATGCTGGCGAAGGGAGCGTTGGAAACGGTACAGGAACTGAGCCCGGGCTTCTACAGTCGGCTCTTCCTAGTGGAGAAGGCAACGACAGGCTGGAGGCCGGTCATAGACCTCTCTGCCCTCAACAAGTTTGTGTGCAAGAACGACTTCAAGATGGACACCCCAAAGTCGGTCCTGGAGTCCTTGAGGGAAGGGGACTTCATGATGTCCATAGACCTCAAGGATGCATATTTCTAAATTCCAGTTCACCCCTCCAGCAGAAAGTACCTTCGGGTGAAATAGGGTGCCCAAACATTGCAGTTCAAGTCCCTCTGCTTCGGACTGTCCACAGCACCTCAGGTCTTCACGAGGGTCTTCGCAACAGTCTCAGTTTGGGCGCACGAACGGGGCATCCGCCTGATTCGTTATCTAGACGACTGGTTGCTGCTTTCATCCTCAGAGGTAGTACTGAGGGAACAAGGCACGGAGCTACTGCAATTCTGCAAGGTTCTGGGCATCACCATCAACCTGGAGAAGTCTCATCTGTCACCTCCACCAGGATGACCTACCTCGGGATGGTCCTAGATTCCCGTTTGGTGAGAGCCTTTCCCTCGGGGGAGAGGCTGGACAACTTGGACTAGATCCTATGCCCCTTCATATCGGGACAACCCAGGAGGGCGAAGGACTGGCAGAGGTTAATAGGCCACCTCGTATCATTGGAGAAACTGGTTACCCAAGGAAGGCTCAAACTCAGAAACGTCCAATGGAATCTGAAGGAACTCTGGAACCAGAAGGATTCCCCCCACAAGGTGGTTCCCGTTCTCCCGGAAACGAAGGAAGTCCAGGAATGGTGGCAAGACCGAACGAACATCCTCAAGGGGATGCCCTTTGCAGCCGAGCCCCCGAAATGCTCCTGTTCACAGACGCGTCCAAGGAGGGGTGGGGTGCCCATCTCCTCGGAAGGTCAGCAAGAGGCAGTTGAACGGAGGTAGAAAAGGCCCAACACATAAACGTCCTATAGATGAGGGCAGTTCGAAGGGCGTGCCTGCAGTTCGTCAATCTGCTCCGGGGAAACACCGCGGCACTGATGTGCAACAACGCCACAGTGGTGGAATACATAAAGAAGCAGGGAGGACTGAAATCAAGGGAGTTGTACGATCTCACGTTGGAACTTCTGGATTCGGCCGAGTCAGAGCAGATCACAATTACAACGAGGTTCATTCCGGGAAAAAGGAACGTCCTGGCCGATGGCTCAGCAGGATGGGACAAGTGGTAGGAACCAAGTGGTCCCTGCACCCAGAGGTACCCAAGCTCATCATCCAGAAATGGGGCTCGCCATTGATGGATCTCTTCGCAACAAGACTGAATGCTCAACTCCCCGTATTCTGTTCTCTTGTCCCAGACCCAAAAGCAGCGTTAGAGGATGCCTGCCAGCATCCCTGGGACAATCTAGACATATACGCCTTCCCCCCTTTCACGAAGCTCAGACAAGTGCTCAACAGGGTAAGGAGGGCCCACAACCTGAGGATGACTTTGGTAGTGCCCTGGTGGCCGGAGAGAGAGTGGTTCGCGGACCTAAAAGAACTAGATTGCCTTCCACCGTGGCCTCTCCCGGACAGACCAGACCTTCTCCGGCAGCCCCACTTCCAAAGGTTCCACGAGAACCCTCGGTCCCTCCGCCTTCACGCGTGGAGATTATCAAGCGTCTCCTGAGGAAGGAAGGCTATTCAGCAGGAACGGCAGAAAGGAAGTCTGGATATCTGAGGCTTTCATCGGCAGCGGTATACCAAGCTAAGTGGGCCACTATCACGAAGTGGTGCTCCTCCAAGAACATCAAGCCTCTGAGGGCCTCTATTCCAGACATTACGGACTTCCTGGTATACCTCAGGGACGTGGTCGGTATGTCTATTCCAGCCATCAAGGGAGTCCGTGCAACCTTAGGCCAAGTCTTCCTCCTGAAAGATATCGACCTGGGGTCCTCGAGGCATATCTCGATGCTCATCAAGAGTTTCGAGCAAGCGTGCTCCCCTCAAGCCGTCAGAGTGCCACAAGCCGTCAGAGTGCCACAGTGGGATGTGGCGAGGGTCCTGAAGATGTTAAGTGAACCCCCGTTCGAACCCCTGAAAGACATCGTGGACAGGGATCTCAAGACTGTTTTTCTGCTGGCGTTGGCTTCAGCAAAAAGGGTGAGCGAGATTCACGGACTGTAGTACGAGGTCTCACACTCGAAGGGCTGGCGTGAGGTTTCCTTCAAGTTCGTCCCGACTTTTATAGCTAAGACCCAGAATCCAGCAGTTTGGGATCCCAGGTTCGAG
>NC_090736.1:44656436-44666436 GCF_036898095.1 Palaemon carinicauda | reverse complement strand
ACAAACTCAAAGAGACTAATTAGAGCCGTAAACATCAGACTGTTTGCAATTCATAAGTGGTAACCAACCCAAGTGCTGACCAAACCTCAAGAGCAGCAGTGCTGTGAATATGGAATGGATATTGTTGGAGATTTCTATAGCGGATTATATTCAAGGCAGGCCCGCTAACCCAGCAATCAACTACAGCGTTGCATATAAAATTCGAATCTTTTGGAGGCGATGCACATGTTTCTATGTTTAAATAGGCTATATGTCAGTAATTGTTTGTTGGCTTCCTTTATATATATTTTCTGTTCCTGACCATTATCATAATAAAAATAAGTAAAATACTTAAAAGTGTTTCAATTAAAACAATATGACTGATCTCGCTCTAAATAACCTGTCAATCATTGAGACAAATGCTGGAACAATCGGGACATTATCTAGTTTCCTGTCAATAAGGAACTTTGGTTATACCGGGAAATTTTGTTTTTATTTTTAATATATTGAAGTGGTACATGTAAACAAATGAGAAAATAATACCCAATCATGATTTAATATATATATATATATATATATATATATATATATATATATATATATATATATATATATATATATATATATATATATATATTATTATTATTATTATTACTATCCAAGCTACAACCCTAGTTGGAAAAGCAAGATGCTATAAGCCCAGGGGCTCCAACAGGGAAAAATAGCTCAGTGAGGAAAGGAAATAAGGAAATAAATAAATGAAGAGAACATATTAACAATAAATCATTCTAAAATAAGAAACAACGTCAAAACAGACATGTCATATAATAAACTATCAACAACATAAAAAACAAATATGTCATAAATAAACTATAAAAAGACTCATGTCCGCCTGGTCAACAAAAAAGCATTTGCTCCAACTTTGAACTTTTGAAGTAGTACTGATTCAACCACCCGATTAGGAAGATCATTCCACAACTTGGTCACAGCTGGAATAAAACTTCTAGAGTACTGCGTAGTATTGAGCCTCGTGATGGAGAAGGCCTGGCTATTAGAATTAACTGCCTGCCTAGTATTACGAACAGGATAGAATTGTCCAGGGAGATCTGAATGTAAAGGATGGTCAGAGTTGTGAAAAATCTTATGCAACATACATAATGAACTAATTGAACGACGGTGCCAGAGATTAATATCTAGATCAGGAATAAGAAATTTAATAGACCGTAAGTTTCTGTCCAACAAATTAAGATGAGAATCAGCAGCTGAAGACCAGACAGGAGAACAATACTCAAAACAAGGTAGAATGAAAGAATTAAAACACTTCTTCAGAATAGATTGATCACCAAAAATCTTGAAAGACTTTCTCAATAAGCCTATTTTTTGTGAAATTGAAGAAGACACAGACCTTATATGTTTCTCAAAAGTAAATTTACTGTCGAGAATCACACCTAAAATTTTGAAAGAGTCATACATATTTAAAGAAACATTATCAATACTGAGATCCGGATGTTGAGGAACCACCGTCCTTGACCTACTTACAATCATACTTTGAGTTTTGTTAGGATTCAACTTCATACCCCATAATTTGCACCATGCACTAATTCTAGCTAAATCTCTATTAAGGGATTCACCAACCCTAGATCTACATTCAGGGGATGGAATTGACGCAAAGAGAGTAGCATCATCTGCATATGCAACAAGCTTGTTTTCTAGGCCAAACCACATGTCATGTGTATATAGTATGAAAAGTAATGGGCCAAGAACACTACCCTGTGGAACACCAGATATCACATTCCTATAATCACTATGGTGCCCATCAACAACAACTCTTTGAGATCTATTACTTAAAAAATCAATAATAATGCTAAGAAACGACCCACCCACTCCCAACTGTTTCAGTTTGAAAACAAGGGCCTCATGATTAACTCGGTCAAAGGCAGCACTAAAATCAAGGCCAATCATACGAACTTCCCGACCAAAATCAAGGGATTTCTGTACAGCATTGGAGATTGTATATTTAAAATCTTTATCCATCAAAATTTTTGGTGACACTCGTAAATAAACGAGAAAGGAAATGTCAATCATGCTTGAATATATATCATCTTTATCATTATGGTATCACGATGGCATTTGTAATTAAACTATCAAATTACTGGCATCCTGCCTGAACACGAATTCCAGCCGTCACTGAATAGCTCTCAAGAATCAAGATAAGATTTCACATTCTCTCAATCTCTCCTGTTTCTTATACAGAAAAAAACAGAGCATTTATTCGCTTTCTCATTTATAATTTTTCTAAAGAAACATCAGATATTTAGTTTTTGCATAGAATATATCCCACAAGAGACTGGCTTAAAAAGATGTTATTTTATGTTCCTCCAACGTTACAAATATTTGATAAAAAAAACCTGTCTTCTAATAAATCAGATAACTCCCCATCAGAAGAATTTATACGAATTTTAAATTTTTTTTATATGCAAGTCAGAGATGATGGGTTTATATATATTTCTTATAAAAACTCCAATATAAGTCTTCTTTTCCATTATAATGCACCAAACGTTTGATGGTGTAACGTGGCATCACCTTCACGTGGAAGGTAAAACGTTTCCTCCCCTTGTCTAAGCAAAAGTGTTGTGTTATTCTTGCCACTTTTAGTTTTACCATTTTTCTATTATTCTAATATAATGAAGAGGGCAATGGTATCATTATATAAGGTGACATTGTGAAAGTGAAGTATTTCTGTGCATCGTATACATTTCAGTGAAGGATGAATCAAGACTTTAAAATTATTTGGTGCATATATATTGCCTTATTGCCTTATTCTATGTTAGGGTTCCCCCAGGTCCCTCAGTGTGAGGCACTTCGTATATCCAACAGAGAGTTGCTAATGCATCTTCCGGTGTATTTTGCATCTTCCAGTCATGGATGGTCTGGGATGCATCTTAGGTATTTATCGAGCTTATTCTTAAACACATCTACGCTCACTCCTGATATGTTTCTTAGATGAGCTGGCAGCGCATTAAATGGTCGCTGCATTATCGATGCTGGTGCGTAGTGGATTAATGTCCTGTGCGCCTTTCTTAGTTTTCATGGTATAGTTTTTGGCACTATTAATCTACCTCGGCTTGTTCTTTGTGATATCTTTAGCTCCATGATGTTTTCAGTAATTCCTTCTATTTGCTTCCATGCTTGTATTATCATGTAACGTTCTCTTCTCCTTTCTAGACTGTATAGTTTTAAAAATCGCAGTCTTTCCCAGTAGTCAAGGTCCTTAACTATGAGAGAGAGAGAGAGAGAGAGAGAGAGAGAGAGAGAGAGAGAGAGAGAGAGAGAGAGAGAGAGAGAGAGAGAGAGTATTTATCTCTGAATAAAGTAATATGATATCCTATTCAGCCAGTATAGAAAAACAAAATGGTAAATCTCTTGGTGAAAGTCAGATTTTTAAAATTATTTTAGTCCGAGATATTAATACTTCTAATAAATTTGATTATATTATTGAAATGAATATGCTGATAAATATCTGATTCGTTTAATGAATTTCCCACATGATGACTCACTTCAGAGGATGATTTAAAGGGATGACATACGGCTTTTGTTGTTTTGTGTTGCATCACCTTAATTCATTCGTATATCAATTATGTCTACGAACGGACACCTTATCATGACATACGCAGAGTTATGACGTCTTGGCAGAACAAATTTTGATAGGAACGAATGCTCTTTTCAGAGTTCGAATGCTGGGAAGTCATTTCTCTTAGCTGTGAGTAATTGACAATATTATAAATGTTTTATTTATTCATGAAGATTTTATTTAAAGGTTAGAGGTTCTTCCGCTGATTTCCATCCATCTAATTTAACCTCTTTTGGGTAGCAAATGGAAACATCCTCAGGAAAGGTTTTATATTCTGTTTCATGTAATCATATATTAATAATATTGGTTGCATGTTAATGGCTTTGGATAATCATCTGGATTTTGCTGTAAGGTAAAAGTTTATCTGTTTTTTTGTTTTATCTTGATTTTGCTTTAAGGTAAAATGATATCTGTTTTTTTTATCATCTTGATTTTGATGTAAGGTAAAAGGATATGTTTTTTTTTTTTTTTTTTTTTTTTTTATAAATAGATTGTGACTGCAAGGATACACGCAGTACTATAGAGGAGGCCCTCTTTTGGGGACTTTTTTTTCCATTTTACTATCGTTCACAAATTGACTACCATCTCTCTCTCTCTCTCTCTCTCTCTCTCTCTCTCCTCTCTCTCCTCTCCTCTCTCTCTCTCTCTCTCTCTCTCTCTCTCTTAGTTATTGATTGATAGGTAACAAGTAAGATGTTTCCCTATTTATAACCTAATATTTGTGTTTCGATATCACTCTTATATTTGAAATGACTGGGGTGGACAGTCATTGAGTTTTTACATTAAATGGAAAAATGTCAAGATTGATCTAGGGTTCGTAAATATTCTTAATTATATCCCGTAAAAGGACTTGAAGTAATTTCTACCTATATCGTTCCGATACTATCCTTTAGATCTGAAATTTCATGTCCATAGGGAAAAAAAAACGTTTTCTGAGCTTAAACAAATCAGCAAAGCTTTACACTACACTAAGTGATACTAAATTCATTTCTATAGGTTGAATCTCTAATTATATGGTAATGCACTTTTATGTAGATATAAGCTGTATTTCTTCAGAATAAATCTAACATATCGACTATGAACTACGTAAACAAATAGAAATAAATAGATCGAGATACAAAACGAATTGGTCATATTAATAGATATACAATCACGTCTTTTCAGTACGAGAATCTGCTTGGACGTTGAAACAACGTCAGATGATGAGATGACAGTGTTTAAAGGATATGTTTGTTCTAACATGTAGTGCTTCATTCAAAACAAATAAATGATGCCCTGTAAGGAAATGTGACGTAAGAAAGTAAGTCATAGGAAATAGGAAATAAAATCATGACTCTTCGCTATAATTTCCTATACATAAATTCTTTTTTCGATGAATGAAACACCAGAAAATTATTTAAAGCTTTTCCTACCGCAGCTATTCTCTCTCTCTCTCTCTCTCTCTCTCTCTCTCTCTCTCTCTCTCTCTCCTCTCTCTCCTCTCTCTCTCTACTCATTGTAAAGGTCCCCCATTACCCTATAGGCTGTTAAGGGCGCTAACATTTTCCTTGATTAGTGTAAGAAAAATATTCCAAATAAGATAGAAAAGTCATATTCGCGTCCTTTTGCAATACACTACACAATCATTTTATTGATTTAGCTTCACACGTTCATTGATTTAAAAAAGAAAATTGATGAAAACCATCTCTCATAATAATATATATTTTTATATACAGTATATATATAAGTATATATTGTATATATATATATATATATTATAATATATATATATATATATATATATATATATAATATATAATTATTTTTATATACAGTATATATATATATATATATATATATATATATATATATATATATATATATATATATATATATATATATTACGGCTGGTGAATTACATAAACTCCCGAGCTCCAAACTCACCAATTTATTTTACATAAATCTGTTATACTTGTAAAATAACAGAGCTATGAGAATATTATGAAACTCCTAGATGGATATATATATTATCACTGAACATTCAAATGCCTCTTACCTTACACTCAAAACAAAAACTAGTTGATTATTTATGTTAACTATTCAAGAACCAACCTTTAACCTCGGTTTTTAGTCAGGGAATCGAGAGAAATATTGGTGATTGAAATTATACACACTTTACAAAGATAAATATATTCTATAAAAAGTTAACAGCAATTCATAAGAATTAACACTAAAAAATAAATTGCTCAAAATATTAAATCTTAACTAAACCGTAGACTAAGAAAAAAGAGACACTTTGAAAAAAATTATACAATCACTTGTTTCACTGGAAATTGATTTATAAGAATATCTAATTTTCATAATTAATGAAAAGAGTTAAAACTTTAACACTCTAATAAACATAAAATAATGAAATTTATATATATGTAACTGTTACACTTACGTCTTTTGGTTCACACAAGGTTACAGAACGGCGAAGCAAAAATTTTAATGCACTTCCCTGTTTAACTTAAATCTCACAGGACCAGTTACAAAATTTCATGTTAAAATATACTTACATTAACACACTACACTTGAATTAACATCCAATAAGTTCACCAACGTTTGAACAAAACAATACACAATATACGTTGGATAAAAATCTCCCTGCTTGCAGTGTGCTTTAGAATACCATGATAATCTACCTACTTGCAGTGTGCGTTAGAATATCATGAGAATCTCCCTATTTGCAGTGTGCTTTAGAATACCATGATAATCTACCTACTTGCAGTGTGCTTTAGAATATCATGAGAATCTCCCTACTTGCAGTGTGCTTTAGAATACCACGAGAGTCTCCATGCTTCAAGTGTGCTTTGGAATACCATGAGAATCTCCCTACTTGCAGTGTGGCTTTAGAATACCATGAGAGTCTCCATGCTTGCAGTGTGCTTTTGAATACCATGATAATCTACCTGCTTGCAGTGTGCTTTAGAATACCATGAAAATCTCCATGCTTGTAGTGTGCTTTATAGAATACCATGAAAAATCTCCCTGCTTGTAGTGTGCTTTAGAATACCATGAAAATCTCCCTGCTTGTAGTGTGCTTTAGAATACCATGAGAATCTCTCTGCTTGCAGTGTGCTTTAGAATGCAGTGTGCTTGAGAATACCACGAGAATCTCCCTATTTGTAGTGTGCTTAAGAATTCCATGAGAATATCCCTGCTTGCAGTGTGCGTAAGAATACCATGAGAATTTCCCTACTTCCAGCGTGCTTTGGAATACCATGAAAATCTTCCTATTTGCAGTGTGCTATTGAATATCATGAGAATCTCCATGCTTGCAGTGTGCTTTGGAAACCCATGCAGATCTCCCTACTTGCAGTATGCATAGCATATCATGAGAATCTCCATGCTTGCATTGGGCTTTAGAATACCATGAGAATCTCCTTACTTGTAGTGTGCTTGAGAATACCATGACAATCTCCTTGCTTGCAGTGTGCGTAAGAATACCATGAGAATTTCCCTACTTCCAGCGTGCTTTGGGAATACCATGAAAATCTTCCTATTTGCAGTGTGCTATTGAATATCATGAGAATCTCCATGCTTGCAGTGTGCTTTGGAAACCCATGCAGATCTCCCTACTTGCAGTATGCATAGCATATCATGAGAATCTCCATGCTTGCATTGGCTTTAGAATACCATGAGAATCTCCTTACTTGTAGTGTGCTTGAGAATACCATGACAATCTCCTTGCTTGCACTGTGCTTTAGAATACCATGATAATCTCCCTACTTGCAGTGTGCTTTAGAATACCGTGAGAATCTCTCTGTTTGCAGCTTGCTTTAGAATATCATGATAATCTCCATGATTCTGTGTGCTTTAGAATACCATGAGAATCTTCCTGCTTGTAGCGTGTTTTAGAATATCATGAGAATCTCCATCCTTGCAGTGTGCTTGGAATACATGCAAATCTCCCTACTTGCAGTATGCATAGCATATCATGAGAATCTCCATGCTTGCATTGTGCTTTAGAATACCATGAGAATCTCCTTACTTGTAGTGTGCTTGAGAATACCATGACAATCTCCTTGCTTGCACTGTGCTTTAGAATACCATGATAATCTCCCTACTTGCAGTGTGCTTTAGAATACCATGAGAATCTCTCTGCTTGCAGCTTGCTTTAGAATATCATGATAATCTCCATGAATTCTGTGTGCTTTAGACTACCATGAAAATCTCCATGCTTGTAGTGTGCTTTAGAATACCATGAAAATCTCCCTGCTTGTAGTGTGCTTTAGAATACCATGAAAATCTCCCTGATTGTAGTGTGCTTTAGAATACCATGAGAATCTCTCTGCTTGCAGTGTGCTTTAGAATGCAGTGTGCTTGAGAATACCACGAGAATCTCCCTATTTGTAGTGTGCTTAAGAATTTCATGAGAATTATCCCTGCTTGCAGTGTGCGTAAGAATACCATGAGAATTTCCCTACTTCCAGCGTGCTTTGGAATACCATGAAAATCTTCCTATTTGCAGTGTGCTATGAATATCATGAGAATCTCCATGCTTGCAGTGTGCTTTGGAAACCCATGCAGATCTCCCTACTTGCAGTATGCATAGCATATCATGAGAATCTCCATGCTTGCATTGTGCTTTAGAATACCATGAGAATCTCCTTACTTGTAGTGTGCTTGAGAATACCATGACAATCTCCTTGCTTGCACTGTGCTTTAGAATACCATGATAATCTCCCTACTTGCAGTGTGCTTTAGAATACCGTGAGAATCTCTCTGTTTGCAGCTTGCTTTAGAATATCATGATAATCTCCATGAATCTGTGTGCTTTAGAATACCATGAGAATCTTCCTGCTTGTAGCGTGTTTTAGAATATCATGAGAATCTCCATCCTTGCAGTGTGCTTTGGAATACCATGCAAATCTCCCTACTTGCAGTATGCATAGCATATCATGAGAATCTCCATGCTTGCATTGTGCTTTAGAATACCATGAGAATCTCCTTACTTGTAGTGTGCTTGAGAATACCATGACAATCTCCTTGCTTGCACTGTGCTTTAGAATACCATGATAATCTCCCTACTTGCAGTGTGCTTTAGAATACCATGAGAATCTCTCTGCTTGCAGCTTGCTTTAGAATATCATGATAATCTCCATGAATTCTGTGTGCTTTAGAATACAATGAGAATCTTCCTGCTTGTAGCGTGTTTTAGAATATCATGAGAATCTCCATCCTTGCAGTGTGCTTTGGAATACCATGCAAATCTCCCTACTTGCAGTATGCATAGCATATCATGAGAATCTCCATGCTTGCATTGTGCTTTAGAATACCATGAGAATCTCCTTACTTGTAGTGTGCTTGAGAATACCATGACAATCTCCTTGCTTGCACTGTGCTTTAGAATACCATGATAATCTCCCTACTTGCAGTGTGCTTTAGAATACCATGAGAATCTCTCTGCTTGCAGCTTGCTTTAGAATATCATGATAATCTCCATGAATTCTGTGTGCTTTAGAATACCATGAGAATCTCCTGCTTGTAGCGTGCTTTAGAATATCATGAGAATATCCATCCTTGCAGTGTGCTTTGGAATACCATGAGAATCTCCCTACTTGCATTATGTCTTAGCATATCACGAAAATCTCCATGCTTCCAGTGTGCTTGAGAATACCATAAGAATCTACCTGCTTGTAGTGTGCTTAAGAATACCATGATAATCTCTCTGCTTACAGTGTGCTTGAGAATACCATGAACACCTCCCTGATTGCAGTGTGCTTGAGAATACCATGACAATCTCCCAGCTTGCAGTGTGCTTGAGAATACCATGAAAACCTCCCATGAAAAACTCCCTAATTGCAGTGTACTTTAGAATACCATGAGAATCTCCCTGCTTGCAGTGTGCGTAAGAATACCATGACAATCTCCCTGCTTACAGTGTGCTTGAGAATACCATGAAAACCTCCCTGATTGCAGTGTGCTTTAGAATACCATGAGAATCTCCCTGCTTGCAGTTTGCGTAAGAATACCATGAGAATCTACCCGCTTGCAGTGTGCTTTATAATTTAATGAGGATCTCCCTGCTTGCACTGTGCTTTAGATTACCATAAGAATCTCCCTGCTTGCAAAGTGCTGTAGAATACCATGAGAATCTGTATGCTTGCCTTGTGCTTTAGAATACCATGAGAATCTACCTGTTTGCAGTGTGCTTTAGAATATCATGAGAATATCTATGCTTGCATTGCGCTTTAGAATACCATGAAAATCTTCATGCACTCAACGTGCTTTAGAATACCATGAGAATCTAGCTGCTTGCATCTTGCTTTATAATATTTTAGAATCTCCATGATTGCATTGAGCTTTAGAATGCCATGAGAATCTGCATGCTTTCAGTGTGCTTTAGAATACCATGAAAATATCCCT
>NC_090736.1:44631436-44641436 GCF_036898095.1 Palaemon carinicauda | reverse complement strand
GGTGAAAACTAAACTTTTCCCTAATAACAATAACAAAGGTGGAAACCCAATTCTCCCTAATAACAATAACAATGGTGGAACGTCAATCTTTCCCTAATTGCAATAATAGAGGTGGAAACTCAATTTTTCCCTAATTAAAATAACAAAGGTGGAAACTCAATTTTTCCCTAATTACGATAGCAAAGGTGGAAACTTAATTTCTCCCTAATTTCAATAACAAAGGCGGAAACTAAAACTTTTCCCTAATCACAATAACAGGTGGAAACTCAATTTTTCCCTAATTACATTAACAAAAATGGAAACTAAATTTTTCCCTAATTACAATAGCAATGGTGGAAACTTAATTTCTCCCTAATTTGAATAACAAAGGCGGAAACTCAATTTTCCCTAAACACAATAACAAAGGTGGAAACTCAATTTTTCCCTAATTACAATAACAAAGGTAGAAACTCAATTTTCTCTGATAACAATAACAACGGTGGAAACTAAATTTTTCCCTAATTACAATAACAAAGGTGGAAACTCAATTTTTCCCTCATTACAATAACAAAAATGGCAACAAATTTTTTCCTAATTACAATAACAAAGGTGGAAACTCAATTTTCCCTAATTACAATAACAAAGGTGGAAACTGAATTTTTCCCTAATTACAATAACAAAGGTGGAAACTCAATTTTCTCTGATAACAATAACAACGGTGGAAACTAAATTTTTCCCTAATTACAATAACAAAGGTGGAAACTCAATTTTTCCCTCATTACAATAACAAAAATGGAAACAAATTTTTTCCTAATTACAATAACAAAGGTGGAAACTCAATTTTCCCTAATTACAATAATAAAGGTGGAAACTGAATTTTTCCCTAATTACAATAACAAAGGGGGAAACTCCATTTTCCCTAATTACAATAACAAAGGCATAAACTCAATTTTTCCCTTATTTCAATAAGAAAGGTGGAAACTAAATTTTCCCTAATTACAATAACAAAGGGGAAATTAAATTTTTCCCTAATTACAATAACAAAGGTGGAAACTGAATTTTTCCATAATTACAATAACAAAGGTGGAAACTGAATTTTTCCCTAATTACAATAACAAGGGGGGAAACTCCATTTTCCCTAATTACAATAACAAAGGTGGAAACTCAATTTTTCCCTTATTACAATAAGAAAGGTGGAAACTCAATTTTCCCTAATTACAATAACAAAGGGAAATGAAGTGAGTGAGTGGTTTCCGGTGAGAGTGGGGCTGAGACAGGGATGTGTGATGTCGCCATGGTTGTTTAACTTGTATGTTGATGGAGTGGTGAGAGAGGTAAATGCTCGAGTGCTTGGACGAGGATTAAAACTGGTAGACAAGAATGACCATGAATGGGAGGTAAATCAGTTTTTGTTTGCGGATGATACTGTACTGGTTGCAGACACAGAAGAGAAGCTTGGATGATTAGTGGCAGAATTTGGAAGAGTGTGTGAGAAAAGGAAGTTGAGAGTTAATGTGGGTAAGAGTAAGGTTATGAGATGTACGAGAAGGGAAGGTGGTGCAAGGTTGAATGTCATGTTGAATGGAGAGTTACTTGAGGAGGTGGATCAGTTTAAGTACTTGGGGTCTGTTGTTGCAGCAAATGGTGGAGTGGAAGCAGATGTACGTCAGAGAGTGAATGAAGGTTGCAAAGTGTTGGGGGCAGTTAAGGGAGTAGTGAAAAATAGAGGGTTGGGCATGAATGTAAAGAGAGTTCTATATGAGAAAGTGATTGTACCAACTGTGATGTATGGGTCGGAGTTGTGGGGAATGAAAGTGATGGAGAGACAGAAATTGAATATGTTTGAGATGAAGTGTCTAAGGAGTATGGCTGGTGTATCTCGAGTTGATAGGGTTAGGAACGAAGTGGTGAGGGTGAGAACGGGTGTAAGAAATGAGTTAGCAGCTACAGTGGATATGAATGTGTTGAGGTGGTTTGGCCATGTTGAGAAAATGGAAAATGGCTGTCTGCTAAAGAAGGTGATGAATGCAAGAGTTGATGGGAGAAGTACGAGAGGAAGGCCAAGGTTTGGGTGGATAGATGGAGTTAAGGAAGCTCTGGGTGATAGGAGGATAGATGTGAGGGAGGCAAGAGAGCGTGCTAGAAATAGGAATGAATGGCGAGCGATTGTGACGCAGTTCCGGTAGGCCCTGCTGCTGCCTCCGATGCCTTAGATGACCGCAGAGGTAGCAGCAGTAGGGGATTCAGCATTATGAAGCTTCATCTGTGGTGGATAATGTGGGAGTGTTAGCTGTGACACCCTAGCAGTACCAGCTGAACTTGGTTGAGTCCCTTGTTAGGCTGGGAGGAACGTAGAGAGTAGAGGTCCCCTTTTTGTTTTTGTTTCTTTGTTTATGTCGGCTACCCCCAAAAAATGGGGGAAGTGCCTTGGTATATGTATGTATGTACAATAACAAAGGCAGAAACTCAATTTTTCCCTTATTACAATAAGAAAGGTGGAAACTCAATTTTTTCCCTGATTGCAATAAGGAAGGTGAAAACTCCCTATTTCCTAAATTAAAAAAAAAGCAAAGGGGAAAGCCATATTTTTCCCTAATTACACTAACAAAGAGGAATACTTAATTTTTCCGTAATTACAATAATGAAGGTGGAAACTCAATTTTTCCCTCATTACAATAACAAATGTGGAAACTCAATTTTCCCTAATTACAATAACAAAAGTGGAAACTCAATTTTCCCTTATTACAATAACAAAGGGGGCAACTCAATTTTCCCCTGATTACAATAACAAGGGTGGAAACTCAATTTTTCCCTAATTACAATAACAAAGACGGAAACTCAATTTTTCCCTAATTACAATAAAGAAGGTGAAAATTAAATTTTTCCCTATTTACAATAACAAAGGGGGAAACTCAATCTTCCCTAATTACAATAACAAAGGCAGAAACTCAATTTTTCCCTTATTACAATAACAAAGGTGGAAACTCAATGTTTCCATAATTGCAATAAGGAAGGTGAAAACTCCTTTTTTTCCAAAATCAAAAAAAGCAAAGGGGAAAGCCATATTGTTCCCTAATTACAATGACAAAGGGGAATACTCAGTTTTCCCTAACTACAATAACATAAGTGGAAACTTATTTTTTTCCTAATTACAATAACAAAGGTGGAAATTCAATTTTCCCCTAATTACAAAAACAAAGATGGAAACTCAATTTTCCTTAATCACAATAACAAAGGTGGAAATTCAATTTTTCCCTAATTACAATAACAAATGGGAAAACTCAATATTCTCCATATTGCAAAAGCAAAGGCCAAAAGGCATTTTTTCTCTATATTGCAAATACGGAGGCCAAAACTATTGCTTTCCCTATCATTGAAGTTGATTACAAAAGACTTCCGGTATTCCTGGCGTGTGAAAAAAAAGAACTTGCAGCATCTCTATTTAGATAGGCCTCCTTAGTCCCAACACTATCTGCCTCACGAGGGACGTTCCAAATTCCTCTCTTTACAAACCACGACTCGGCGCCTCACTGTTATCTTTTGAACACCACCTCTAAGGTCTCTTCTGCCACAACGAACGAGGCTGTTCCGGCATTATCCATTAGTCTTTATTACACCATCTCCTTCGCTGATAACAGCTTTCATGTACACGTTTTCTTTGCTTCTTTACAAAGCTTCTGCTTCTTTACTTATCGTTAGAATTGTTTTAAACATTTGCTTTCAAGTGAAAACACCTAAAATGACCAATCTTTCTCAACAGTTGTTTTAAATGACTTAATACTTGGTGATTTTAAATGGTCCAATAATTGGCAATTTTACATGACCAATACTTGGTAATTTTGAATAACCCAGTAATGGTAAATTTGAATGACCCAATACTTGGTGATTTTAAATAACCTGAAGCTTGGTAATTTTCAATGACCCATAACTTGGAAATTTCAAGTGACCTAATACTTAGAAATTCTGAATGACCCACAAATTGGAAATTTTATATGACCCAATAGATGGAAATTCTAAATGACTCAATACCTGGTAATATATGTCCACTTTTCAACATTTAATATTACATTTGCTTAGGTTATGAAATTCTTAAACCATATCGCTTCATGTGTACATCATAATTCGCTGCTCTCACTTATTTGTAGTTAACCCTTCCTAACTTTATTCCTTTTCCAAAATACCCTATGAAGCCTTTTCTAACCTTGAAAGAATAAAAGAAGATAAGCGGCTATAGAAATATAGCTTTCGAGTTGTTAGAGGAAATGCTATTGCTATTAAAAACTAGGTATGAGTTATCATTATGATAATTGCTGTTGTTAGAGATATATAACTTTCTTTTACCCTTATTCTTTTCATATAGTATAGTATAAATTAATTTTATAATTGTCAGCCACTAATTTATCTTTTTATTTTTCATCAAAATTACATTAGTTCCATTACATGAAAGATAAAGGGTTTTATTCCTGTTTAAATATTAGGGCGTACAAAGACAGTAACAAATATTCCCTGCAATATTTATATATGAAAGGAAAAGAATTCATCGCATACAGTAAACTTTGAGAGTGCTTTACAAAATATTAACGTTAAAAACAATAAGCAAGAAATGTTCCCATTTTTTGGGCCATTCAAAATGAAAACTAAAAATAACATAAAAAAAAAAGTGTTGAAGAAATGTTCAAGTCATAATAAATAAATACGTGCCTCAAAAGTGACAATAATTATATCACAAGACATTTTGGTATGTTTGAGAAGGCAACATACACCAAAGTTCCGGGAACCAATCCAAGCAATTTTTTTTCTTTACTTTCCTTTCTTCCCGTTTAATCATATCATCATCGTTATCATTATCTACATTTTGCCAATAGTAGGAGTAGTTTTTGTTGTTTATTTTAATAGTACAATAAAAAAATAAAATAAATCAAAGGTATTCTTCCACTGGAGACATTAATCTTTTTACCACTCTCTTTCTATATTTTCCCCGCTCCAATTTTCACTTCGTTAACACCATCTTTTTTAAGGAAGAACCCCTTCCCCTCTCGTCATAAATCGTTTTTACTAATTACCAGTTTTCCCTTTCCTTCGATTTTTATTTACTATATTTGTTATCCATTTCCTTCTCTCTTTGTGATAGATTACAGATACCTCCGAAGATAAAATCTGATTTCCTTGGTAATCTTCATTAGCATAGAGATTTCCCTGCTTTTATTCGAGAAAATTATATTTATTCTTTATATCTGGTCTTTAAGCTTTTTGCTTTTGCAGAAGTCTTTGTTTCCTTCCAAAACTACGTGAGTAAGAGTTTGTCCATCTAGTCGTTCATGACTGCGTTTACTTCGGCGCTGTACCCTTCTTGTGGATGATGAATCATGAATAAACTTCCATATATTGAATTGAGAGCTGAAATTGGTTTATCGGAGGGCAAATAGATAAATTGAATAATAAGATACTGAACTGGTACTAACGTTTTCCGTTGACTCGCAATCAGACGTGTTCTCCCAAATCAAGTTTATTTACGTGTACTTGGAGCTAATAAGTAACAAATAAGTCAGTTTCTGCCGATTTTTCTCATAATTTTATCATTATAGTACTGTCGTTGAATCCTCTTTATTTGAGAGAATGTTGTTTGCAATGAAAAGTTCAACTGAAATTTTCAGCTTGTGTTTCTTAGGAAGCTTAGTTTTACTCATATTCATTTTCAGTCCTACATTTTTGCTCTCTCTATTGAAATCTTCTATCTTATTTTGCAATTCCACTTATGACTCACTTGAATCCTTTTTATATCATCTTCACTACATTCAAGAAAATATATGAACATTAAGAGGTTATGTATATATGTAATGATGTAATGATTATTATAAATACAACGATTCATGAGACGGATTGAATAGCTCTCTGGTCCTGTCCAAGAGCTGTAGACCAAAGTCGTGGCCTATTTCTCTTAGATAGCTTTCGGTTTCATTTTTCTTATAAATACCTATTTCTTTTTTATTTTCATGATTCTTTCTTAATATGTAATATATTTCCTAAAATTTAGTTAATTGTGGGGAATTTTTTTTTAAACATAAAGAACTGAGGTTCTTAGTTTTTTTTTTTTATTGATCCTGTTTTATCATGTTTTATTTGGAGGTATTAAGCATAATAATATATTGCATAATCACAGGTTTTGATAACTCTCGCACCCGATGTGTAATCTAAAAATCGAATAATGCTCTGAGGCCACTTGTTTTAACATGTGCTTTAATTAGCACTTACACAAGAATATTTAAAGAAAACCTTTAAAGATATTCATAAACTAAATATTTAAAAAAAAAAAAACTTAGAATTATTGTCTATTATAAACGTCCCTGGGTCGCAGTGTCTTGGACAGCGGTTAGAGACCCGGTCAAGCTCGATGGTTACTTATAATATGTGTATCCTCACCATCCTTGTGAGTTAAGGATGGTGGTTTTGGGCAAGCCTACCTGTCGAGTAATTGAAAGCCATTGGGTGGCTCTCCCTGGTCATAGGTTGGGTGGAGAGGCGCCATGAGTACTGATCATATGTATGTATGGTCAGTCTCTATGACATTGTCCTATTATTATTATTATTAACTGCTAAGCTACAACCCTAGCTGGAAAAGCACAATGCTATAAGCCCAGGGGCTCCAACAGGGAAAATAGCTCAGTGAGGAAAGGAAAAAAAAGGAAAATTAAATTTTTAAGAAGAGTAACAACATTAAAATAAATATCTCCTATATAAACTATAAACACTTTAACAAAACAAGATGAAGAGAAATAAGATAGAATAGTGTGCCCGAGTGTACCCTCAAGCAAGAGAACTCTAACCCAAGGCAGTGGAAGACCATGGTACAGAGGTTATGGCACTACCCAAGACTAGAGAACAATGGTTTGATTTTGGAGTGTCCTTCTCCTAGAAGAGCTGCTTACCATAGCTAAAGAGTCTCTTCTACCCTTACCAAGAGGAAAGTTGCCACTGAAAAATTACAGAGCAGTAACCCCATGGGTGAAGAATTGTTTGGTAATCTTAAGTGTTGTCAGGTGTATGAGGACAGCAGAGAATATGTAAAGAATATGCCAGACTATTCGGTGTGTGTAGGCAAAAGGGAAAATGAACCGTAACCAGAGAGAAGGATCCAAAGTAATACTGTCTGGCCAGTCAATGGACCCCATAACTCTCTAGCGGTAGTATCTCAACGGGCGGCTGGTGCCCTGGCCAACCTACTACCATATCCCTTGTACCTACCATTCATGGGCAACTTTTAAAACAAAATATATGAATAATATTTTTTTTTAGACAAGAAATATCCCAGTCCCTTACCTAGAACTGTCTTCACTCGATGTATACTCACTTGTTGCTAGTAAAAGGTAAAAACTTCATACGAAAGGACAATTAGTCTTTACTACGCAATCCTGCAAACAAATAAACACAGAAATAGCTGAAAAAAAAAACATATTTTCTGTTAGAGGTGATTAGTTCTAATTACGGCAATAGAGAAGCATATAATTTCACTATCAGTAACGAATACAATTTATTGGTTTCACTCTTAAAGCTAAGTGACTCTGATTGAGGATTACTGAAATGTGTAAAAGATTCAGAAAATTTGTATCGAAGATCAATGGAAAACTGTAATATAGAGTTGAAAACCTTATCGTATTGGAAACCTGGCGACTACAATATAATGCACGGATTTTGATTAATGAGAGAGAGAGAGAGAGAGAGAGAGAGAGAGAGAGAGAGAGAGAGAGAGAGAGAGAGAGAGAGAGAGAGAGCGCTTGTTCTATTTCCTCTGTGAGATTCCAGGATTCCTTAGAAAGAATTATTCTGGGTTCAACATATGGGCCGTAATTAAATAAAGGCTTTAGATTCATTAAGGCATACTGGGAATTTTATGTTCATTCTTCAGGATTACGTGATTTAATCAAAAGAAAGATATTTCTCCTGGTGGGCTACACCTGTATTATGCCCCTTTTATATCTCATGAGTTAAATGAAAACAGATTTCTAGTAAACAACCTTACTATCGACAAAACCTCCGAGAAATAATGAATGTTTAACCTATATTTTCTATTTGAGAATAATCGAACACAAAAGTGAAAAGATCTGAAAATATAAGATACAATAAAAGAAAAATTTGAATATAATTGTTCTATATAAGTCTTTCCTAATTCCAGGAAAATATTACTGGTGTAAACTCTGTGTTTCTTTTAATAAGAAATTCTTTTCAACTTATTTTTTGGAAAACATTATTAATTGATATTTATTATTCAATAGCGTTAATAGGTAGAAGGTTGGTAAGAGAACCAGGCACTGTTGAGAAACTACCGCTAGAGAGTTATTGGGTGATTTGACTGGTCAGACAGTATTAAATTGGATCAGTCTCTCTGGTTACGGCTTATTTTTCTTTTAGCTACAGATATACCGAATAGTCTTATTTATTCTTTCCACAATCTCTTTTGTTCTCATACACCTGACAACACTGAGATTACCGAGAAATTCTTCTTCATTAACGGGGTTAACTACTGCACTGTGGTTGTTCAGCAGCTACTTTCCTCTTGGTTAACCTATAAGAGTCTTTAGCCGTGGTAAGCAGGTCTTCTAGGAGAAGGACATTCCAAAATCAAACCATTGTTCTCTAGTCTTGGATAGTGCTATAGCCTCTGTACCATGGTCTTTTTCAATCTCGGGATACAGTTATCTTGCTTATGGTTACACATGGGCACACTATTCTATATCATTCCTCTTCAGCTTTATTTTTTTAAGTTTTTATAGTTTATATATGAAACAGTTACTTTATTGTTGATACTGTTTTTAAAATTTTCTATTTTAATTGTTCATTAGTTCTCTTGTAGTTCTTTTATTCTTTTTCCTCACTGGGCTAATTTTCCTTTTGGAGCCCTTAGGCTTATATCTTCCTGCTTTTCCAACTAGGGTTGTAGCTTAGCAAGTAAAAATAATAATAATAATAATAATAATAATAATAATAATAATAATAATAAAAAGTGTTTTTCTCATAAAAGCATGACCCCCCCAAAACAATGAAAAGTAATAAATTTAAGTAGAATTTAAACACGGCTGGGATTATACCCCGAGGGATAAATGTTACAAGAGCGACTGTTCCAAGAACTGCCGAGCACCATTAGGAGAATTAAAAGCAACGAGGGCGATAATGCCCTAATGAAATACCCAATGCATTTAATACTGATGATGCTGATAGGGTTATTGTTCCGAGACAATCTCATATTTTACGGACGGTGCTTAAGAAATATATGCGGCCTAGAAAGCTGTCTCGGGTGTGTTCTTCAGCATCACATTCCGATGGATTATTAATTGGGTTGTGTAAGAGGTAGTTGTTGAGGGTTAGGTTGGATTCATTCGGTGACAATATTGTTATCCACTGAATGGATAGATGGGATCTGTCTAATTGGTTCCTTATAAACAGACTGGGGTTACCTTTGGATTCTTTATGTATCCATGTACATATAAATCCTCATTTATACTAACATACATATTGTACACGCACACACGCAAACACACACACATATGTATATATATATATATATATATATATATATATATATATATATATATATATATATATATATATATATATACTGTACAAACTAGTTTACGCGACTCGTCAAAAATGAAGGCCAAATATTTACATATCCACACACACGCACAAATGCAGGTTCAACCTCTTCCTCCCCCTCCCCCTTTCTAACTACAGCCCCTCTAACCAGGGTACGACTACTTCCTCTACCCTCTACCAGAAGGGCGCGGAGAGACCGAGTAAATTTCCGTTTGACAATGTCGCTGAGCGTAACCGATATATATATATATATATATATATATATATATATATATATATATATATATATATATATATATATGTATATATATATGTATATATATATATATATATATATATATATATATATATATATGTATATATATATATATATATATATATATATATATATATGTGTGTGTGTGTGTGTGTGTGTGTGTGTGGATGAGTTTAA
>NC_090736.1:44621436-44626436 GCF_036898095.1 Palaemon carinicauda | reverse complement strand
TATATATGTTTGTGTGTGTATATATATATATATATATATATATATATATATATATATATATATATATATATATATATATACATATATATATATATATATATATATATATATATATATATATATATATGTGTGTGTGTATATATATATATATATATATATATATATATATATGTATATACATATATATATATATATATATATATATATATATATATATATATATATATGTGTGTATATATATATATCTTTCTTGTCACACCGGGGAGAAGTAATGATACCTGGCGAGAGATGTTCCCCAGAGTGTGTACAGTGTACACCAGGAAACCACACTGACGCACAACCTGCCTGTGTGTGTGTATCTACATTTATATATAAATATTTAGACGTCATTTTTGACGGCTCGGAAACACTAGTCATATGATAGTTGAATAATTCTAGAATCTAAACCTTTCTAATTCCAAGCTAAAATATGAATGCCGACACAACGGCTCTCTCGTTCAAATAATTAATACAGGGCTATAATGGAAGACCATGAGAGATCTTCGGCTTTTTTTTAGAAGGCTTATTCATTAGCCTTAAGTTCAGAGCAGCCACCTGTTCATGTATACTAAAGCGTGGATCATAAAATGTTTGTTATAAATTATTATCACATAGATTATATCATATGTTTATATAAGTAAACAATTACCTTGCTTTTCTTCCTCTAAGATTTTATTCATAACCACGATATAGGCTTAGAATTTTTTGTCTTTCTTTTAAGTGAACTAAATAACTCAAAATTGTATTTTTTTTTTACTACAGGGTTGTTCAAATCTTGTTCTTAAAACAATTTAATTTTACTTAGTTATTGTAAGTGCAAATGGAATTTGAAAATAACGATAAATTAAGAATTCAGTGAAGAAAAGGTGCCCACAGCAATTTTGATTTATCTTTTTTATTTGTTTCATCAGGATTATGGTAGGCTTGAAAAGAGAAAATTCTCTACAAAAGACAACAAAATATTTTCTAAACAATTAATCTCTAATGATGGTCATCCCATGTTTAATGATAGTAAACAAAGACGATACAAAGGCTAATGAAGTCAGCATAATAAGAAGAAAAATTACAAGAGGACGAAAGTGTGGAATTTGTGTTTGTCGTGAATAAAAAATGGCAATAAAAATCTTAATTGAAAGATACAGGCAAAAGGAGTTGAATATTCCAGCAGAGACGTCTCCTATCAAAAGCACATATCAAAAATTATGATTTTGAGACAGAGATTTATTTCGGTTAGATTTTATTAGGATGAAAGCGAGCTGGAAGGACATTTCTTTCGTCTCTTTCATATGATTATTTTCCTGAGGTGAGGGAGGGAGGTGGCTTGAAACCTATTTTTTATAACGATTATGAATAGAATTTCTTTCCGTTTGAACGGACTTTTGTGACAGAGTTTAATTGGAGTTGGATTTCTTGAAAATTAAAATTTCTCCTCCTCTCTCTCTCTCTCTCTCTCTCTCTCTCTCTCTCTCTCTCTCTCTCTCTCTCTCTCTCCTCTCTCTCTCTCTCTCTTGCTTATATCAAATAATTGAATTTCACTTACCATTTGGTCGTTTATTTCTAGATTTTATAAACATATTCCAGCTATGCAAATCTAAAAGTGAAATAAACTGTTCATCATTCGAAACTCAGTCAATTGAATAAACACGAGATCAAACTAATGAATTTCTCCACATTGCCTTTTTCATTAGCCTGATGAATTCGATTGCTTTTTTCTTCGGTTTAATCTGTCTTCGATCCATCAGTCCACGTTGACTGTATTGGCAATGGAACGTATAAAGTGTGCTTTAATTCAGATTATTTAAGCAATTATATATCATATGAAGAATTTGTTTTTTCTATCTACTCTCTATTTTTGGGGATTGTTTGTCTTAAAGGAATGAAGTTCCAATTGAATTGTTGTCGAGATATCTCCATTTTTTTTTTAACTTTATATTCGTATAATGCTTATTAAGTTTAATGGATCTTGGACTTTCATCTGAAATCATACAATAGATACACATCAATATCCAGTATATATGTACTTTTATGACATATGGTTAAACTTGAGAGCGAAAGTGGTATAGAATAGATGATATGGAAGAAAATGTTGAACTACAACAAAGTTGTGAAGGAAGGACGGAAATATAATAAAAACGATAACTTTTGGATCTTTTTTTTTATTAATAGTAAGAGATACGAGATATATACTAGCTCAGTGTAGTTTGAAAATGTGCATATGATACAAAAGTATATTTATGAAGTAGATATAATTTCCGAGCTATTATGCATGAAATGGGAATATATTGTAGTGGTCGTGATTATTGAAATTATCACTTTAACTCAGTGATTCTCAAACTGGGTGCCGTGGCACCCTGGGGTGCCATAGACAGCGCCTAGGGGTGCCACAAAATTGTCATGAGTTTTGTCTTGGCTAAATCGTCTTAATGAACATTTGAAAAAATTTGAGTTTTCAAAAGTCTTCATGTAATTATCAGTGTAGGTAGGAGGTTACATGCTCAAACAATTCTCGCAAATATACGTTGATATTTCCTTTTCTATACTTGTACAATACAATAACAACTACTACTACTACTACTACTACTACTACTACTACTACTACTACTACTATAGCTAATAATAATAGTAATAGTAATAATAAATTATGATAATAATATAACAACAACAACAATAACAACAACAAAATTAGTAATAATAAAGTGTAACAGTCGACTCTGTTCATACTCACATTTTCTTTGTTTATACTCGTTGCCCGTCCGATACGTGTTCTGTTCTCGTCGGCTTTGTATAACCCCAGTTTTCCAATCCCGAATCAGTGAGGCATAATACCTCAAGGCATAAGTTCTTTGCTGTTTCTGGGGTTATATTACAGTTGTTTCGAACATACCGTACGATGGATAAGTTTGTCATTAAGAAGAGAAGACACGAAGTTAGTGGTGAGGGTGAAGAAAGGGACGAAAATTGGTTTGTGAGCGAAAAGGATCTGGCCATTCCAAAAACAAGTAAATCAACTTCAAAAAAGGCAAGAAAAATCGGTCCTACTTGGATAACTATTTAAGTTTTGGATTCTTCTGTTGTGGTGATGAAGTTACTCCCATGCTTTTATGTGTTATTTGTGGTGATAAATTAGCTAATGAAACAATGGTACCCAGTAAATTAAAGAGGCATTCAACTCTGAAACATAATCATCTTGCTAACAAGCCTCGGTCCTACTTTGAAGGACTTTTAAGTGAGTAAAAACAACAGAGTGCGATGTTTTCTAAGAAAGTCAAAGTTGCTGATAAAGCACAAGAGTCCAGTTACTTAGTTGCAGAGTTCGTTGTTAAAAGCATGAAACCTCATACAATAGCAGAGACTCTGATTCTACCTGCATGTAGTGCCATAGTAAAAACAATGTTTGGAAGTGAAGCAGAAAAAAAAGTGAGGAAAATTCCCGTTTCGGATAATACCATTAGCAGACGGATTCATGATATGTCAGCAGACATAGAGGAAACTGTATGTACATCTGTGAAGGAAGGTGAAATGTTTGCACTTCAGGTAGATGAGTCCACAGACATTGGAGGTATGGCTCAATTACTGGTATTCGTTCGGTACATTCCTGATGTTAAAAAAGTGAACCAATTCTTTTGTTGTAAAGAACTTAAGGAAACTACAACAGGCAATGATATTTTCTCTACATTAAATGAGTACTTAAAATCAGTTGGTGTGACCTGGCAATCGTGTGTTGGGATTTGTACAGATGGGGTACTTGCCATGATTGGCTCAATTAAAGGATTTGTGTCATTAGTGAAGAGAGAAAACAGCAGTGTGATAACAACACATTGCTTTCTTCATCGTGAAGCGCTGGTTGCAAAGACAATTAGCAATGATTTAAAATCGGTACTGGAAAAAGTTGTAAAAATGGTGAACTTTATTAAAAAGTCGATTGCTGAAGTCTCGTCTGTTGACTAAGCTGTGCGAAGAGCTTGAGGCAAAACCTTTGAACCTTCTTCTACATACGGAAGCACGATGGCTGTCCAGAGGGAAAGTATTGTTACGAGTATGCGAACTGAAGGAAGAGATGCTTACTTTTTTTCACTCTTGAACAACAAGAGAAATTCTGTGATTTACTGGCAGATGACACTTGGTATGCAAAATTGTCTTACTTAGCTGACATCTTTGAACTTTTAAACAAGTTAAATGCTAGCATGCAAGGAAAACCAGAAAATGTTTATCTTTCACTGATAAAAATAAAGCACTGAAAGAAAAACTGCAACTGTGGGATGGCAAAGTAAAAGAAAGCAATTTGGACATGTTCTCACATGTTGCAGTAGCATCAAACAGTGGTGAGATAATACCCATCGTTTCTGAACATCTAGCAGTACTGGAAAAACAACTTCAGCACTATTTCCCAGATATATGGACTGAAAACTATGACTGGATAAGAAACCCATTTGTTGCATCTATATCTACCCAATCTCAGTTTACCCTCAAGGAAGAAGAGCAGTTAGTGGAATTGCGTCATGATGGTGATCTAAAGTTATTGCACATGCAGCTGCCTCTTGACGAATTCTGGGTTCAGATCAAGACTGATTATCCTCATGTTGCCAAAAAAAGCTCTGGTAATGTTAATCCAGTTCTCTACTTCTTACCAATGTGAGTTGGGGTTTTCCGCTCTAGCAATCATAAAAACTAACAAAAGGGAAAGGCTGAAAACTCTTGATGAAGAAATGAGAGTTTGTTTGTCCACCATTCAACCCAATGTGAAACGGATCTGTCAGTCACATCAAGCACACACAAATCACTAAAATAGGTGTTTTTTTTTCTTCTTTGCTTAAGGGTGTTTACCATTTTCTTTTTATTTAGTCTGCATTCATAACTCTTTACTTCAAATCTTCTAATTTGCTCTTTGTATTTCGGCATTGTACGGTGGTGCTGGATTTGGTTTGATTATGGAAGATAATAAAAATAATAATAATGTCTAG
>NC_090736.1:44578936-44611436 GCF_036898095.1 Palaemon carinicauda | reverse complement strand
CTATGTATGCGACAATCCAAAAAAGGTAGGGTACAATTATTCTCCAGCTCCATAGTGAAATTTATTGATGGTACCAAACTATTCAATCTAAGAAGAAAGTTATCTAAATTTTCATTTCCTGGCCACACACATATTATGTTGTCAATATATCGAAACCTAATAATGTAAAATGGTTTCGATATATTGACGACATAATATGTGTGTGGCCAGGAAATGAAAATTTAGATAACTTTCTTCTTAGATTGAATAGTTTGGTACCATCAATAAATTTCACTATGGAGCTGGAGAATAATTGTACCCTACCTTTTTTGGATTGTCGCATACATAGATGTAATAATAGTCTCAAGTTCAGTGTATACAGAAAGCCAACGAATATCTCGGCATATGTCCATTATTACTCAAACCAAGGCAACAAAGTTAAGAAATCTGTATTTACTTCTATGTTTTTAAGAGCATTCCGAGTCTGCAGCCCTGAATATATTGATGACGAAATAAATGGTATTAGAGCAATAGGTAAAAAACTAAAGTATCCTGAAATTGTATTAGATGATGCCCTAAGAACAGCAAAAAAGACTTTTTTCGGTAATGATAACAGAAAAAACTATAACACACAAAATTTACTAGTACTACCTTATTGTGATTCATTTAAAGAAATTCCCCAACTGTTAAAAAACTTCAATGTAAATGTAGCATTTAAGAGTAAAAATACAATAAAAACAGCCTTAATAAAGAATTCTCCTGACATTACCAAGGGATGTGTATATCGTATTCCATGCAATGCTTGTGAAAAATACTATATTGGTCAAACTGGTAAAGCCCTAGAAAAGAGAATTGAACAACATAAGAAAAGTGTCAGGTATGCTCAAGATAATAATGCACTCTTTGCCCACGTTAGAGATAAAAATCACCCTATTAATTGGTCAGGTGCAAAGAAATTGGTTCATTCAAATAACTTAGTAGAAAGAAACATCATAGAGTCCAGTTTCATAAAAGAAACCTTTGAAAACAACTTCAATATTGGTCATGGAATGTATAAACTCGACGCCTTTATATGTAAAGAGATTTGTAAACTATATAAAAAAAACATTAACCACTTAATGTAGAATTGAATGTATTGTGAATAATTAACGTCGGTGTGAAATTAATATTTAGACCTAAGCTACCATTCATTAAAGGAAACAATTATTTTATATAGTATGCATAAGTATATTGGCACTATATAGTGTTATGCTAGATATAAGTATTGATATATACATGATTATATGCTTATGATATTAATGTTGTATACATATAAATGTATATATGCATAGCTATGTATGTGTATATATGTATACATGTATATATGTGTGTGTATATATATGTATATGTGTATGTGTATGTATATGTATGTGTATGTGTAAGTATTTATGTATATGTATATGTATTTGTATCTGTATGTATGTATATATATGTATATGTGTATGTGTATGTATATGTATATGTAAGTGTGTGTGTATGTATGTATATGTATATGTGTGTATGTGTATATATATATATATATATATATATATATATATATATATATATATATATATATATATATATGTATATATATATATATATATATATATATATATATATATATATGTATATGTATATGTATATGTATGTATATATATATGTATATATATTTGTATTTTTGTGTATGTTTTGCTTATGTATTTATATAGATAAGGCTACCGCATTGACATATAAATAACTGTAATGAAAGTAAAATAAGAAGAAAACAAGAATATACCTGCCACTAGAAATGACCCTTTTTAGCAGGTGTCTAACGAGCTTTCGGACTCCTCCTACGCACACCTGAGTCAAGCCCAGGTAGCGGGTAAGGGAGTGTCATTGTTCTCTAAATCTCTATATGTATGTTCGTACTTTTGCTTTCCCTATAAATTGTAAGAAACCTCTCTCAATAAATCAGTCCTCTGAGGAAGTATCACGAAACTAGTCAGGACTCAAGTGTATATTCTGTATTTTCATTTTCCCTGTGGTTCTTCTGCATATATATATATATATATATATATATATATACATATATATATATATATATATATATATATATATATATATATATATATATAAATATAGGGCTTAGATATTTTATTAGGTGCCCAAAAGATACTGTTTTAACATATAGGGCTACAATATTCTATTAGGTGCCCCCCAAAAAATATTCTTTAACTGTTTATATATTAATTACAAATGCATTGTCCAGGAGTCTCTTCAACTACATATTACTAGCGTACTGACTGTTTTTCACACACTTCATAGTTCCAGTCAAGTGAAATGGCCAATTCTAAACGGCTCTAAATGTAAATGAATTCAACGCAATTGGAGTGTTGTCTGGACGTAACAAAACGTTCCTCTGGAGATCCACCTGTTTTTCCCTCAACCTACGCCAAGCAGAGATGTTAACGGCGATAAGAATCACCACCGTAACGCTGATTGATGCCAGCGACACGTAGAAACAAAGATTCCCCCCCGCATAAGTCGGTGACGGGTGGTCCATCTCGGCTAGTTTTGTCAACCGATTAGCCACCTGTGCGTTGTATGGACCGTGTAATTCGTGGATGTCCCGATGCCACCGTCAACTGCAACGAAGACCTGAGAGTGGGACGTGGATCCATACGGGCAGGATACATTGAAGCCAGCCTTGTCGTATCGTATCCACTAGCCGTTGTTCAATCTGTAATTGAACTTATTATTGTCAAAAGGATAAAGTTTTTTTCAGACAATCTTCATATGTATGGGAGAGAGAACCGATTAGCACTATACCTAACTCCCATGAATCCATTGATATATGATGGAGTTCAAAGGAGTCAGCTGTACATACTTTATTATTCAAGGCTACTGAACAGTGAGTTAATTTATCTAAGTCTCTAATGACCCTATATGTTTCCTTATCAGGGGAAATCAATACGTGTCCTGTCAAACTGGATATTACTGGACTTGAGTTATTCTTCATGAAAGTTGGGAATGGTGATATTTTGTATGCTTGCCAGGCGTCAGAAGAATCAAAGGGAATTGTAATCATGATCCTGGAATTTTCAACGCTTACTGATATTAAACTATATTAAAATTCTAACTTATGGGCGTTTAACAAAGGAACATAACCTATTTTATTCTGTCCGTTCTCCAAAATTAACGTTAGGTCTTTAATTGGCAAAAGATGCGGTGATAAAACACCATTAGATGCTAACGTAATAGGTTCCACATAGTCTTTTGATTTCTCAATAAAATGTGAAATTTTAGTATGGATATGATCTATTTTTGAATTATAATACGTTAACGCTGCCAGCAAGTTTTGTACTTCCATAGTCTGACTGATATTACTAGAATGTTCGTTCACCAAGCTCATTATTTGATTAATTGATGTTAATTGATTCCTTAGTTCCGACAAAACTAGTTTGTTTTCATGTTCTAAATCTCAATTATCTTATTTTGATTACTGATTTTAAGACAATTTGAAATTCATAAGCCTAAACCTGCAACAGATCCAAAGATGTTTAGTGCAGCAAAAATAAACGGGTTATATCTTTCAATGTTATTGTGTCGCACAGTCCACATCAATAAGTCACGAACTAGAGCTTCTGCCTCATCAGTTTCATTTTGCAAGTCGTATGACAACATCTCTGCAACGCTTAATGTTGGTGCAAGCGAACTCTCTGTATTAAAAGGAAAATGACGTCGATGCATTTCATTTAAAGAAGTAGCAAACCTTGACAGGTCACTCTTTAAGCTAGTGACGTCATTTTCTAGGAGGAAAATAGCTTGCATATTTACTTCTCTAATTATATTGCTTGCTGTAATGAAAACGTCTTCTGTTCTCTCTACAATAGTGCCATATTTAAAATCTATAATTTTAGTTTTAGGGCTCTTCCCATACGAAAAAAATGTCTGAACGAACAATATCACTCCTGACAATAACGACTTCATTTTGGAAACCTGCAATGAGAAAAACATATGTAATTACTCCTGTTGTAAAAAAAAAATGTTTAAACACAAATATGACACAAGTTTCATAGATACAAACATTTCCCTCACTTCCTTCTGTCTTATTTTAATTTCTTATGTGAGCCAATGGTACAATTCTCTCATCAGTAGGTTGGGATACGTTTTGAACTCTAAATCTATTGGCCGTTAATGTTTCTAAAATGTTAAACGGGCCTTCAAACTTAGGTGTCAGTTTGTAATTGAGTCCTTTGCGTACGTATACTTGTATGTATACCTTATCACCCACAGTATATGTTTTAGTTGGCTTCGCTATCTTATCATGATTCTTTTTCATTATGATTTGTGATTCTTCTAGATTCTTTCGAAGGATATCATATCAACTTATGCTTGCATTCATAACATCCCTTAAAGGATTTGATGAATTAGTTGTAGGCGTTAATACATGGAAAGGTGTTCTAGCTGGGGTACCGTACATTGCCTCGTGCGGCGACATTTTAATAGATACATGATATGAGGGATTCAGAGTACTCAGTATCGCAGGTATGGCAATATCCCAGTTGTGGTCTGATCCCCCTAGTGTAACTCTTAATATGTTTAAAACCTTCCTATTCACTCTTTCCACTAGCACATTCGACTCTGGGTGATAGATCATGGTATTGATTTTCTTTATGCCAAAGATTCACACAATGAGTTAAGGAAATGATTATTGAATTCTCCACCAGAGTCTGAGATTATCATGTGTGGAATTCCATGTTTACAAATGTAGCACTCGTAAAACTTCCTAGCGCACTCGATCGTGGTTTTAGTTTTAAGCGCTATCAGTTCTGTATACCGAGTCAAAGCATCTATAATTACTAAAAAGTGCTTATTTCCTCTGTCTGACTCGTAAAATCCTGTTAATGAGTCTAAATATACTCTTTCAAAAGGTTGATTGGGCACGGGATAAGCCCCTAGGCTGACAGGTGTCTTCGTGTGCCCTTTGTTTTCTTGACAAGTGAGACAATTAGCTATGTGCTTTTTTTATATCTGTAAGCATCGTATGCCAATAAAACAATGATTTGGCTTACTGTGACATTATGGAGAACCCTGGGTGGCTATGCAATGGATTTGCATGCAACCAATTTAGGATAGTGGGTATAAGTGGGATTGGTACCACTACCTGGTCGTTAGTCACCTGTGGTGTATTGCGGGTTTTCCATGTCACGGATCTACACAGAATATTATCTTTGATTATATCATTCTGCTGCGTATACTTTATATATTCCTATTCCTTAGGATTTTCTTTCAAAGCATTTATGATTTTTTCTAATTGCTGATCTTTTCTTTGCTCAGTCTGTATTAGTTCAGCGCTCCAGCCCATATCTTCCTGTTCAGATACAGTTTTAACAATAGGCATGGATGTTGATATATCTCTCAATTCAGCTCATGGCTCCGTACAAGATAAAACGGGGTTGCGTGATAATGCGTCAGCAATGATTTTTGCTTTCCCGGGTAAATACCCGATCCTCGCGCCAAAGTCTTGGATGATCAAATGCCACCAAGTTCGTTTGGGGCTTTGACTAAAGCCTTTAAATAAGTCGGTTACGGGCTTATGATCAGTAAGAACCTTGACGGGATAACCGTATATTATGAACTTAAAATGCACTAGTGAATTAACAATAGCTAGCCCTTCCTTGTCTATTACTGCATACTTACATTCGGAAGGTCTCAGTTTACGTGAATAAAAAGCTATCAGGAAAAACTGTTTGTCATATTGCTGAAGCAATACCCCATCTACTCTTAGGTCTGAGGCGTCTGTTGCAATGAAGAATTCCTTACCGAAGTCAGGAAATTTTAAGATAAGAGAACTACATAGTTCAAAGTCAAGAAATTTTAAGATAAGAGAACTACATAGTTCGAAGTCAAGAAATTTTAAGATAAGAAAACTACATAGTTCATCTTTCAAGGTATCAAACGCCTGTTGATGCTGCTCAGACCATATGAAATCTACGCCCTTCTTCATAAGATCGGTTAGGGGAGCGGCTATTATTGAATAATTACGTATAAAACGCCTGTAATACCCAATAAAACCCAAAAATTGCTGTATTCCCATGACATTAGTAGGTATCGGAAAGTTACGGATAGCCGACACCTTATCGTGGACTACTTTAAGACCTTGACTAGGCACCATAAAACCTAAATAGACAAATTTTGTTTTGAAGAATTCACACTTACTAATCTTTACCCTTGAATTATGCTATCTTAGTCTCTGTAGTACTAGCTCAGGTTTACGTAAATGTTCTTCTAAGGTATTAGAAAAGATTACAAGGTGGTCCATATAGGCACGCAATATTTCCCCTATGTTTATCATTCTAGTAAACGTTATGGGAGCACAACATAAACCAAGAGGCATACGCAAAAATTCATAATGTCCCCTGGCTGTGCTGAAGGCAGTGTATGGGATACTATCTTCTTCTAATGGTATCTAGTGAAAGCCATTAAGTAAGTCCAAACTGGTAAAATATTTGTTCTGACCTAGCAAAGATAAAATATCGTCAGTACATGGCACTGGGAATTGATCAGGGATCATTTCCTCATTTAAGCAACGGAAGTCTACGCAGATACGCCATGTTCGATCTTTTTTCGGTACAACTATTAATAGAAAATTATAAGGGCTGTTCAATTTCCTAATGACTCCTTCTAGCATTTTACCTACTTCATCATTTATCTCATTCTGGAATTTCATAGGAAGTCTGTACGAGGGTACATGGATAATTTTCTGCTTGTCTTTTAACCTTATTTGGTGTTCTATGACATCCGTTTTACCTAAGGATCCATCCGTAGTGGAGAAATATCATGATATTTATTTAAAAGATCAAAAAATTTCTGCTGAATTTCCTCTTCTTGAATGTCTTTACTGATTTTATTTTTTATAGATTGCAAAAGGGATTCATCCGCAACTGATTGAGCGTTATTGATCTCAGCGACGGTAAGAATGCGATGTTTATAAACTTCCAAATCCAAGATATGTTGATTTTTGTGAATTACTAAAGTGGTATTCAAATGATTACAGACTTCATATTACATTGTTGTTGTGAACCAACTGTACAAATAGCTTATGTGACGGACAATCCGTTAGTTTTCAAAGTGTCGGAAATGATTAATATTTCAGATCCCGGCAAAGTTTTCTTTACTCGCACTATTATATTCAAAGTTACATTCGGCTTGATAGATTGCGTGAAAGATGATATTACGGGTGAACGAGAATTCTGTAGGGTCGCGTATATTATTTCTTTATTCATGAGACAAGTGATTGGTTCTTCAACGTACGTTAATACGTCTCTTTTTTATCCAAAACTGATTTTAAGGTATTAGAAGACTTATAGAATTTTCCTTTGATATACAGGCCGTGTTTGGCAGGGGCTAAGATAATGTTTTGATTGCCCTTAGATGGGCATCCTATAATTACAGCTGGATACATGTTAATGTTTTGTACAACGATAAAGGTATCGGCAAACATGCGCTTATTGACCTTATACTGAAGAAGAGTTACTCCTATTACATTTAATTCATTATTTCCTATACCTGAGAGCCTTACTCCGGACTTCTCTATAGGGAAGTTTGAAAATAACAAGTGATGAGTCCTCAAATCCATGATATTACGTGGACTACCAGAGTCAAAAAATAATGTGAAGGATCGATGTTCTAAATTTACAGCATATAATGTTGGCCGTAACTCATTTTGGGTTATTATTGCGTGAATTTATTGCAAATCTACGGGAACCTACACTGATTTCTTGGATTCGGCCGTGTGTTTCATAGGAAAATCTATTGCCTCAAAATGATCAGGTAAATTATTAAATGGATTATTTGATACAAATGATGTTGATATGAATGACCCAACATCACTCTCTCCCCCATTGGAGTTAACTATCTGGCTAGATGGCCCAGGAACAGAGTTATTTGAATCACTTTTTGTTTGTTATTGATTCTGAACTACATTGCCGTTCGCCTGTTTCTTTTTATTAAACAGAGGGTTTTTCTTTTTATTTCCATAGGGAACTGTCTGCGTATTTCTAGGATTTTGGTGATGATTACACAAGAAGCATCGACTATATGAATGGGTTGAACTATTATGAATCAAACAAAATCGTGTCCTACAGTCTGCAATCAAGTGACCTTGACATTTGCAATTATAACAAGTCCTCCCTGCAGCTTGATTATTATTAATTACGTTTACTTGTTGTGGCTTAGTTTCATTTTTTGCAAAAACTTGAGTAAGCTAGGGATCAATGTCAGCACATTTAGACATGTGTTTCTTTATCTGTTTATATACACCTAATTCTGTACTTTTGGGCGTTACCTTTTTATCAAAACACCGCACTAAAGCCTCAGGCAACATAATTGTCATGCAAGTTAAATACATTAGTCATAAGAAATCTTTCACGGCGATGTTATCTCCTGTAACCCATGTGGAATTACCTAAAATATCCTGATGTTCCTTCAGCCTGTCGGCAATGAGTGCCGCCCGTTCTATAACATTAAGCTGAGTCATAGAGGCTTGATTAAGTGTATTTCTTAATGTCAAAACTACGTCTAAAGCTTCCTCACCACCATATATTGCACGTAGCCTAACTTTGAAATCGTCCCATGTAACTGCCTCTTGAAAAGAAACTCCCCTAAGATACGCGCTTGCATCTCCTTTAGCAAAGTCTATAAATCTTTTAGCTTCTTGTAATTGTACAGATGGGACTGTGATGCGTTTTGCGTTTAAATGAGCATCTGCTGATGAGATCCATGACTCGACATTCTGAGGTAAGAACCCATTGACCCGACCTTGAAAAGGAAGGATAGCTGATCTAGCACTCACCAAAGTTACCACGAGAGTGGGGTTACTGGGTCTGGGAGTCCCAGGTACCGACATGTTTACTTTAACTTTTTTCTATCACTACGATTCCTTGGGAGTCTATCAAAATATCTTTATGAATACAGACGTCCACTGCGTAAACGCATATGCACTATACGATAAAGATATGTTGCAGATTATAATAAAGTCCCCCAAAATGATGATATCAAGACAGTTAATGTGACAAAGATATTTCCCTAGAACTTCTGAAAGAAAATGGAATTAGCACAAAGAGAATTCATAGTTGAATATAGATTTCTTGAATAAAGGAAAATTAAGATTGCACATTACTCACCGTATAAAACACTTCACTGAAAAAAAAACTGATTGAATAAAGGATGTACTTAGCTTTAGTATATATGGGCAAAGATCCGATGACGTCACGTCCTCTCTCTCTCTCGTTTTGCAAGAGTTTAGCTGGGTGATGACCTTCGACTTGATTTCTTGTCATGCGTTGTTGATTGTTTCACTTCCCATTGTGATTCTTGAATGTTTGTGATGAAAGTCGTTCATTAAACGTTGGTATAGATGAAGGACATTTCTTCGTATTCTTAGGATGTTTAATGATGTATGTTGATTGAAGATCCAGTTCCTCAGATTATATCTGATTTATAGCTGATATTCGATGAGTTCATTACTTCGGTAGACTAGATACTTCGTCGTAATTGTAGATTTATTACTGTTGTAACTGCTAATTATTACAGTTGTAACCTCTGATTGTTATAGTTGTAATCGCTGGTTGTTAGAGTTGTAATCGCTGGTTGTTATAGTTGTAATCGCTGGTTGATATAGTTGTAATTACTGGTTGTTATAGTTGTAATCGTTGCCACCAATTGTTAATATGAAAATGTTATACACACATAGGTGGCTCTATCTCATGTCTCTTCAATGTGATATAGAATTATTAGACTTGTAGGTTACTTCTTATAATAAGTCAAAGTTTAAGTTAACTTTAAACAATTTATTGTTAGCTCCATCACTGGAATATGGATGGTTTGGTCAGATGACCATTCCGTATGAAAAGATGAATAAACTGCCTTACAATAGGCTTGCGTCGATAACGTAATATTAGTCAGGTGATTCCTGTAGGGATCAAAAGGTAAACTGTTTCTCACGAGAGGCTTGTGACGTGTTTACAAGACATAAAATAATGTTTACCTATGCAATGCTTTAGCTTAGTCTATTTTCACATCCTGTTATGGCTGTCGTCACACACTCCCAACTCTCCAATGATCCATTGGTCATGGGTTTATAATGTATACATCACACACACACATACACACACACACACACACACACACACATATATATATATATATATATATATATATATATATATATATATATATATATATATATATATATATATATGTATATATATATATATATATATATATATATATATATATATATATATATATATATATATATATATATATATACATATGTATATATATATATATATATATATATATATATATATATATATATATATATATATATATATGTTTTCAACGATTATAATTCTATTGTTCGACAGCTTATTGATAGTTATTTGTATTGGTCTTTTATGTCCTAACATTGTTTTAGTAGGTTTTTTTTTACAATGATAATGAATTATCTACATAAAAATATATCTCCCTAAATGAGGGGGAGATATGATTCAGGGAGTTGCTTGATGAGTTTAATTTTGTAGAACAGGGTCATTTGCATGTAGTAATAGCTTCTTTTGCACAGCAAAATCGGCTATATTTCATTGCAATAGCTCTGCTTTCGATCATGAACGCATTTTTTATTCAACTGAAACTATCCGAAAAGTGGAAGCGCTTTCCATATCTGAAATGGAAAGGGAAGAAATATATTCCAACTTTTATTCTGGTTAATTAGAGAGAGAGAGAGAGAGAGAGAGAGAGAGAGAGAGAGAGAGAGAGAGAGAGAGAGAGAGAGAGAGAGAGAGAGAGAGAGAGAGTCATATCTATAATAATAATAATAATAATAATAATAATAATAATAATAATAATAATAATAATAATAATAATAATCATGAACATTGCATTACACTGACTATAGATTGCTATTTAAATGGTTTTCACGTCTAACTTTCCAAGGAACTGCTCTCTTGGTTGGGAGCCATTTATACGAAGAGGTTTATAGCTGTGTTGCTTAAAAGAAATCTATAGGAAATATCGATGGCAAGGTTTATCCCCATCTTTCTCACTCCCTTTTACTTATCTTTTATCATTGTCTTTCTGAAAAGCTGCAAAAATCTCCACTGATTTGCAGAGTGATACACAGAACTCTTTCTGGAACCACAGATAATAACGTTGAAAGGTTGAAAGATTTCATTTATTACTGCCATGAATGTATAATCTTACGAGGAGTTTAAGAATATTTCCAGGACAACAGTTACTTACGGAGACGAATGACTAATTTTTAAAGTGTCAGTGATGAGAAGAGTATTGATAGAATAAAAAGACATATACTACGACCCTATGAGTAAAAAAATAAATTAAAAAAAAAACATAAAAAACTATTATATGCTCCTCCCAAAAAAGTATTGTTCTTATAGATTCATGTCCAATTTCATGAAAGAATTATTCCTATTTTACCCTCGCAGAATATCGCTTTTCTGGTATTATCTAATTTCCTTAATTCGTTAATTGTTTGGAAAAAAAAATCACGTATCATTAGCAAATCATCCCTTTTAAAGAAATAGTTCTTCGTTAATCTTTCAACAATTTTATAATCCTGATTTGATTCGCGACTTAAAGTCAGTGGATAACATAGTCATTCCTGATAATTTGAAATATATATATTTCAAATTATATATATATATATATATATATATATATATATATATATATATATATATATATATATATATATATATATATATATATATATATATATATATATATATATATATATATATATATATATATATATATATATATATATATATATATATATATATATATATATATATATATATATATATATATATATATATATATATATATATATATATATATATATATATATATATATGTATATATATATATATATATATATATATATATATATATATGTATATATATATATATATATATATATATATATATATATATATATATATATGTATATATATATATATATATATATATATATATATATATATATATATATATATATATACATATATATATATATATATACACTGAAAGATTTAACGTGGTAAAAGGGTTTCACGTATCGCCATGATCAGCAGAGCTGTGCTAGTCAGACACACCACGCACATACTAGGTTGGTTTGCTGAGATCGGTCAGACTGAAATTTTCCACCATCACCAATCTGCACTGGCCAGCGTAGTGATAAGAACAGGCCAAATCCTAAACATGAATAAAGACATGTCTGAGGCCTTTGACTTGTGAAGAGCCGAGAGAAGGTTGTAACTCAAAGGCAGGATGAAAGCAACTGAGTAAACTTTATTATAGAACACTCGTTTATATATACATAAACCCCAGGCAAAAGGGGCCTACAAAACATACCAGGCAATTTCATGATCAACCAAAAAGCTCACCAGTTAACAGTTAACGGTGAGAAAAACAGATATGTTTTTTCAGGTTCTTATCAGTGCGAGGGGAGAGCGAAGATGACAAGCATAATACATACAAAAATTGAAATGTCGTTACTATGTACGATCGTGTGACACGCGGTTGGTAAAAGCCCCCCCACCCCCCCCCCCACCCCCCCCCCTAAAAATGACATACTGTACATGTTAAATGGGGCGCCCTGATCTAAAGAGGCGAACTGTAGGCGGTTTCTGGCAGGAGATAAGCAGGTTTTAGACGATCAATGGAGACCCAGTCTTCTTTGCCACGAATGTTTAGTAGGAATGCTTTCGGACTGCGTCGGATCACAAGGAAAGGGCCCGTGTAAGGGGGCGTTATCGGTGGCTTGCTAGTGTCGTTGCGCAGGAAGACGTGCGTTGCAGAGTGCTAGTCTGTCGGTATGTGATGCTTCGCTGGGGCTTGTAATTCTGGCGGCATGGAGTAAATTTTCCCACGATGTGACATATGCACTGGAGATCGTCGGAGGAGGTTGCAGAAGGAAAAAATTCGGCAGGGACGACCAACGGGTCGCCATACACCATTTCAGCTGCTGAGACGTCGAGAGCGTCTTTGGGAGTGGTCCTTAGTCCCAGGAGGACCCAGGGAAGCTGAGTAAACCAGTTGAAATCCTTGCAGCGGGACATCAAAGCTGTTTTGAGGGTGCGATGAAAACGTTCAACCATTCCATTGGCAGCGGGGTTGTAGGCAGTTGTCTGATGTAGGGTGATGCCCATGAGATTCGCTAATATGCTCAGGTATACCAAATCTTGCAATCAATCCTGAGAGTAAGACAGATGTACATGAGGCGGACGTTGCAGTTTCCATGGGAATGGCTTCGTGCCAACGAGTGGAGCGGTCGATGACGGTAAACATGTAACAATGTCCTTGTGGTGTGTGTAGAGGGCCTACAACGTCGACGTGAATGTGGGCGAAACGACGCTGAGGGTGAGGAAAGGTGCCCACTCCTGAATACGTGTGTCGAAGTACTTTGGAAGTTTGGCAAGAAGTACAGGCGCGGACCCAATCCTTAGCATCCTTAGAAATGCCGTGCCAAATGAACTTCATCTTCAACAGCTGTGCAGTAGAACGGCACGAGGGGTGTCAAAGGCCGTGAATGAAATCAAACACCTGTCTGTGCATGGGAGCAGGAATCCAAGGTCGCGGTCTACCAGTACTGACGTCACAGAGGAGGGTGTTGTTGGAGTCATCGAGGGGGAAGTCTTCTCAACGGAGGGATGTGCAGGATGTCCTACATGCTTGATACTCTGGATCCTGTCTTTGAGCTTCAGCCAAGGCATTGTAATCAAATCCCAGTTGAACGGCAGGCAACATGTTTCTTGAAAGGGCATCGGCAACAGGATTCATTTTCCCGGGAACATATTGATAGGTGCAATTGTATTCAGCCACGGCGGAGAGATGGCGGCATTAACGGGGGTACCAGGCGTCAGACTGTTGAGTGAAGGCGTGCACCAGAGGCATATGGTCTGTACGAATGACGAAGGGCGTACCTTCAAAGAAATGGCGAAAGTGACGGACAGCCAAGTGCACCACCAGCAGTTCGCGATCGAAGGTAGAATAACCCGACTCTTCCTTGGAAGGTTTTTTGCTGAAGAAGGCCAAAGGGCAGGGCGAGCCGTTGACCACCTGCTCGAGTACTGTACCAATAGTGACGTCGCTGTCATCGGTGGAGAGAAGGAGAGGGGCATGTGGGATAGGAAAAGTGAGAGCTGCAGCGGTTGATAGGGTCTTTTTTGCATTGCAGAAGGCCGCTTCTTGAAGGGGACCCCACTTCAGGTCCTTTGGCTTGCCCTTGAGGGAGGCGTAGAAGGGAGAAAGAGTGGCGGCAATGACTGGCAGAAAATGGTGATAATAGTTGATCGTACCCAAGAATTCCTGCAGAGCTTTGACGGTCGAGGGCGTGGGGAAGTTCTGAATGGCTGCTACCTTCTCAGGGAGGGGATGGACTTTCTTCAGGAGAAATGCGATGCCCTAAAAACAACACTTCGGTAGCGCCGAAGGTACACTTGTCGTACTGGACTACAAGGACGTTTTGTTGCAGGAGGTCGAGCACGATGCGCAAGTGACAGAGGTGTTCCTTTTTTGAGGAAGAGAACACAAGTATGTCGTCCACATAACATGCACAGAAGGGGAGGTCCCCTAAGATACCATACATGAGACATTGAAAAGTGGCCCCAGCATTATGAAGGCCAAAACAGTAGTAATTGAAGGTGTATGTACCAAACGGAGTGGTGATGGCGGTCTTGGGGATGTCTTCTGGGTTCATAGGCACCTGATTTTACCCATTCAGGAGGTCGAGCATGGAGACAACCTTCGCTTTTGTGCAGGTAAGAGGTCACATCGGCGATGTTTGGGAGGGGATAGTGATCCGGTTCTGTTTGCATGTTCAGGCGCCTGTAATCAACGCACGGACGGAGGAAGCCGTCTTTCTTCAGAACGATATGTAGGGGTGACGACTATGGGCTGGAGGCCTTTTGGCAAAGGCCCATTTCCTCCATTTCGGCGAACGTCTGTTTGACGGCTGCTATTCGTTCCGGTGCTAAATGTCTTAAGTTTGCGAAGACTGGGGGTCTCGTTGTCTTGATATGGTGATAAATACCATGCTTGGCAGGAGCCGTGGGTGTTTTGCGAAGTTCTGCACGGAAAACTTCCGGGTAAGACGTGAGGAGGTGGGCATAGACATCCATGGGTGCGCTGATGTGGAGAGCGAGGTTGGAGAGGGCAGGTTGAAGAGGTGTCGACAAGTATGAGTCTGCGTTGACCAATCGTCGGTGGGTGACATCGACCAGAAAGCAGAAATGAGAGAGGAAATCCGCACCGAGTATTGGCAATGTGACGTCAGCAACGAGAAACTTCCAATTAAATTTACCGTTTCTAAACGATAATGTGAGGCTCTCGTAACCAGCTACCAGGCGGATGTCGGCAGACGTAGACAGACTTCGTCGTATCTTGAAGAGTTTTCTTGGCAAAAGAGAAAGACAAGCACCTGTGTCTACCAAAAATTGAACGCCCGTTCCTGCATCATGTAAAAAAAAAAAGATTAGAAACACGGTAGACCACCGCCACGAGCGATGGCCTACTTACACGTTTTTTGGCCACTGACAATCTTTGACGCATTTCTTTGCGGCTGCCCCGAATCTGTTGTTGTAGTAGCAAAACTGCGGCCAATGGGAGGCCGTAAGTGGCTGTAGAAGTCGTTGGTTGGGGCGCGAGCGAGTGGTGGGTGGTGGGTGGCTTTTTTGCCGCTGCGGCACGTCACGGGCTAGGCGTGTATGTCCTACGGCATTTACGTCAGCTTCGGTTGACGTTGAATAGGCATCCTCTTTGTCAGGAGTGGAGGCGTTGATGGAGGTCTTGAAGGTCATGAAGTGGCTGTCCATAAGGGAATTGGCTTTGGTCATCAAGTCCTTTATGGGTAAACTATCGACATCTGGTATGGCAGCGAGTACATGTTTGGGTAAACGGCGTATCCAAAGGGCACGAAGTAGGTTCACCTCCAGAGGAGAGACGTCTGCGGCAGGTTGCCGGCGAGCGATACTGGTCATTTCCCTGTGGGCGAGCGAAGCCCTTTGGTTTCCCAACGGTTCTTGAGAGAGATTAAAAAGCTTTGCTATACGGGTGGCTAGCGACGGCGAGTACTGCTACAGAAGGTATGTTTTGAGGGTGTTATATGCTAATGATTTGTCTCCTTGTTCACAAAGCCAGGCGAATATTTCCGGGAAGGTGTCATCGAGTATCGCCGCGAGAACATAATCTGCTTTGGTGGTTGAGCAAGTCACGCCCTTGATGCGAAACTGGACTTCTGCAAGCTGAAACTAAGCAAACGCCTCTCCACTGGCGAACGACGAAAGTTTCAATGGGGCAGTGCCAACTTCCGTGGAGTCCACCATAGTACCAGTGACGGAGGGGCGAGAGGGGGTGGAAGGCGGGAGGAGCGAGTCGACTTCCGGGGTCACCAATGTGATGAGCCGAAAGAAGGTTTTGACTCAAAGGCAGGATGAAAGCAACTGAGTAAACTTTCTTACAGAACACTCGTTTCTATATACATAAGCCCCAGGCAAAAGGGGCATACAAAACATAACAGGCAATTTCATGTTCAGCCGAAAGGCTCACCGGTTAACAGGTAACGGTGAGGAAAACAGACATGTTATTTCAGGATCTTATCAGTGCGAGGGGAGAGCGAAGATACAAGCATAATCCATACAAAAAATGAAATATCGTTACTATGTACGATCTGTGACACATGGTTGGTACAGTCTTGCAGTGGACTAGAAACAGCTGCAATCGTTGTTGATGTTATAATTATTTTGATATTTTCTTATTGCCCAAAATAACGCTAGGACTTAATGTGTTCGTTAATTACTCTGAGCGTGCATCCTCTCTCTCTCTCTCTCTCTCTCTCTCTCTCTCTCTCTCTCTCTCTCTCTCTCTCTCTCTCTCTCTCTCTCTCTCTCTTATAGTTCCTTGCATAAGTTAATCTCGCAATTGAACGTACATATAAATATTGCCTCTGATAAACCATTCTTCCATGCACTTATCATCCATCTCTCTCTCTCTCTCTCTCTCTCTCTCTCTCTCTCTCTCTCTCTCTCTCTCTCTCTCTCTCTCTAAGAAAATTAGATGCAACATTTTTTACTTCCTCGAAGGCCTCAGTAGGAACTTAGGAAAGCATACAAAGCTAGCTGACCTTGAATGGCTTCTGTCAATGTTTTTTCTCTCTTTTTTTCCTTTGTTTGTTTTTCACGAGAACCTACAATACAAAAGAGCCGGTGAAGTTGCTTGATATCTGAGAAGCAGGGAGGTGGAAAAAATCGCTAAAGGTGTGAATAGAAACAATTGCAAAAAAGACATCTTAGCGATTTGTTCCTCGATCTTTTTTCTTTTCACACATACATACACACACACGCACACAGACGTATACACACACTCCCTCACACCCGCACGTGGACACACACACACCCATATATATATATATATATATATATATATATATATATATATATATATATATATATATATATATATATATGAAAGATCTAATTTATTGTAGTTATTGTTCTTGAAAAGTTTTATTTTGGTGGTATCCCCTTAAATCTGCACTCTTTGTTGTAGATGCAACAGTTCCTCCTTTACTTAATCCAGATGGCTCAGTCACTCACTGTCCAAAGGAAAAGGCAACCCTTTCGGTAGATGTTTTTCACAGTAAACAGTAATGATAAGTTTGAACTTCCTCATTCCTGTTTTTCTGAGGCTAAACTATCTAGTTTAGCTTTTCAATCTCGTGAAATTAAAGCTCTGTTGATGGACCTTGATGCTTATGGAGGTGTAGACCGAAATGGTATTTTTCCTTTATTTTTATAAAGACTGCAGATTTCTTTGCTCCAAAGTTATCTGTTAGTTTGCGTAAATTAGCAACAAGAGGAGCTTTTGGCACTTATTGGAGAATTGGTAATGTTACTCCTCTAGGTGAATGTGTTTGTGGTGGCTCAGTCCCACTAATTACCGCCCAATTTCCATAACTCCCATATAATCTAAAGTTTTATAACGTCTTCTGGTAAAACGTCTTAATAGGTTTGCTGAAGGTAATCATCTACTCCATATTTTGCAATTTGATTTTCGTAAAGGCCTTGGAGTATGTGATGCCCTTCTTACAGACTCCAATGCTGTAAAGAAATCCCTTGATTGTGGCCAGGAAGTTCCTAAGATTGGCTTTGATTTTAGTGCTGCCTTTGACCGTGTTAATCATGAGGCCCTTGTCTTCAGACTCAAACAGTTGGAAGTGGGTGGGTCGTTTCTTATCATTATTATTGATTTTTTAAGTAATATATATCGAAGATTTGTTGTTGATGAGCACCATAATGAGTATAGGAATATGATATCTGGTGTTCCACAGGGTAGTGTTCTTGGCCCATTACTTTTCATATTATATACACATGACATGAGGTTTGGCCTAGAAAACAAGCTTGTAGCATATGCAGATGATGCTACTCTCGTTGCATCAATCCCATCCCCTGAATGTAGATCTGGGGTTGCTGAATCCCTTAATAGAGATTAAGCTAAAATTAGTGCATGGTGCCAATTATGGGGTATGAAGTTAAATCCTAACAACACTTAAAGTATGACTGTAAGTAGGTCAAGGACGGTGGCTCCTCAACATCCGGATCTCGACAGCAAATTTTCTTTTGAGAAACACATTAGGTCTGTGTATTCTTCAATTGCACAGAGAATTGGCTTATTGAGAAAGTTTTACAAGATTTTCGGTGATCAATCTATTCTGAATAAGTGTTTTAATTCTTTCATTCTCCCTTCTTTTGAGTATTGTTCTCCTGTCTGGTCTTCAGCTGCTGATTTTCATCTTAATTTGTTGGACAGAAACTTACGGTCTATCAGATTTCTTATTCTTGATTTAGATATTAGTTCATTATGCATGTTTCATTAGATTTTCCGTAGCTCTGGCCATCCTTCACATTCAGATCTCCCAGGACAATTTTATCCTGTTCGTAATACTAGACAGGCAGTTAATTTTAATAACCAGGCCTTCTCCATCATGAGGCTCAATACTACACAGTATTCTAGAAGTTTTATTCCACCTGAGACCAAGTTTTGGAATGATATTCCTAATCGGGTAGTTGAATCAGTAGAACTTCAAAAGTTCAAAGTTGCAGCAAATGTTTATAGTTTATATATGACATACCTCCTTTAGCGCTGTTATTAGTTTATAAATAACATATTTGTTTTGACGTTATAACTGTTTTTAGAATGATTTATTGTTAATTTGTTCTCATCATTTATTTATTTCCTTATTTCCTTTCCTCACTGGACTACTTTTCCCTGTTGGGGCCCTTGGGCTTATAGCATCTTGCTTTTCAAATTAGGGTTGTAGCTCGGCTTGTAATAATAATAATAATAATAATAATAAAAATAATAATAATAATAACAATAATAATAATAATAATAGTTTGTTACATCTCTTGTGGTTTGTTTATTTCCCTGTTTCTTTTCCTTCCACACTGGGCTACTTTTCCCTATTGGAACCCTTTGGACTTGATGCATCTTGCTATATATATATATATATATATATATATATATATATATATATATATATATATATATATATATATATATATATATACATATATATATATATATATATATATATATATATATATATATATATATATATACATATATATATATATATATATATATATATATATATATATATATATATATATATATATATATATATATATATATATATATGCATGTATGTGTATACATTATAGGATGATTAGTTATTAAAGTACATTTTATTCGTTTACTTTATAACACAGGCTAAAGAAATCATTCAGATATAACTTTTATTCCAAAGGTGAATGTTATTTTTATACGATTTCTAGAGATGTCGCAGTGTTATAAACTCACTCAATCCCTTCAGCCCCAGTCCCTCCCAAATGATTTGACCCTCAACTCTAATTACAGTGACATGTAATTTTACATATTTTGTAAAATTTTCAAATAGTAAATAAAAAATAAATTAAAAAATGTAATTAGTGGATGTAAATTATGTCCAATGGAGCTCAAAGTGTTTCATGCAATTTTCAAACAATATACCGAGAAAAACTTGAATAACTCCATCATTATCCTCTAATGTTTAAAAATTAATGGTTTCAATGATGTAGTCAAAAAGTTTGATAAGTCTGAGGTTAAAACTAAACAATATTTGTATATTAATGTTTGGAAATCGTCACCGAAAATAAATAACATAGAAACTAGCATTAACTTTTAAACTCCAGTAGATAAAAACTAAATTAATATCAAATAATCTATTTCAAAATTATAGAGGTTTCCATATCTCCAACAAATGATAAGGCCTTAACAATATGTGAATTATTTGGAATTCAAGTAATTTCTTTACATTGAGTAGGTTTCCTATTTGCCTTATTAAATTAATCATGTCCTCTTATAGATATTACCCCTCTCTCTCTCTCTCTCTCTCTCTCTCTCTCTCTCTCTCTCTCTCTCTCTCTCTCTCTCTCTCTCTCTCTCTCTCTCTCTCTCTCTCTCTCTCTCTCTTTCATTTATAACAACAATAATTGAAAATAGTTTGTTTTTAATCCTACTGAAGCCCAATTATATTTGTTTCATATCCGCCTATTATAACGTGCATATAAAAAGGAAAGTAATATTTTTGCGTAATTATTTGTTTATGATTGCTCTCTCTCTCTCTCTCTCTCTCTCTCTCTCTCTCTCTCTCTCTCTCTCTCTCTCTCTCTCTCTCTCTCTCTCTCTCTCTCTCTCCACGTGCAAACGTTTGCTCTTCATGTGAGTTTTTATGTGTACGTAATTGGAGTATATTTTACTTCATTCAGAAACAAAGATTAAAATTTTATTCAAAAAAATATAATAGTCTATATTTACCATGTAAGTTTTTACGGCTAAAATCACAAAAAAACGACCAGATGGATTATTCCGCCTCACATTAGACTCGAAAAGGCCTTCTGTTTTATAAATAAGTAATTTGCGTTGTTGGACACATCATGATAATTTGATTGTGAAACACATTAAACAAGCGGGTGTGTCTCTACGAATCTTCTATTTCTAACAATGGGTAAAGACAAAATTCATGTAGTTATAAGGTAATTGGAAAACATGAAACCATCTTGAAGGGTTTAAGTACCTCCTTCAATTTCTCTGCCGTGACCATACAGTACCATGATACATGAAAAGTCTTTCCTAGCAGCTGTACGTTTTCAGATTTATTCTGAAAAAAAAAAATTGTATTCTTCACTCATTACATAGATCAAAATCGGTTGCTAAAAATACCATGATTCTAATTTGGGGGAAAAAAAATAAATGAATAAAAAAAAAAAATAAAAAAATAAAATAGAATATTTCTCTCATAAAGAAGTCTACAAATATTACTAGCCACATTATTAGTCGTTGAAGATAAATGCTGGTATTACAGTTTAAAATAATTTGATAGAAGTATAACACTAGCTACAATTCGGGACGGATATTGTTTATGAGATCTGCATTGTCCCTCGTTGATGTCACTCACTATCAAGCAGTTCACTGTAATATTGCTACATTTAACAGCATATTTAAGAAGGCTAAATGATAGCTGTCTTTTCAATTGTAGATATTACCATGAAATTTGGCAAGAGCGAGAAACTATGTTTCGCATCAATACGTGAAATTTTCACTTGGATATGTGAATAAGTCTATGAACAATTTACTCCACCACTGAAAATAACCATTCAACCCATACCGAAATAAACGTATATTGTGGCTTTTCTATGGCAGATATCAACATGAAAATTGGTAAGAACAAAGTAAATATCTATCCCACAAATCCCTGAAAATTTCATTTAGACATGTGAACTATTTTACGAGTAATTTACGGTAGACATGGTCATGAATATTGTCAGAAACACAGCTTATATATATTTATATCTAAATAATCCCTTAAAATCTTATTTGAATATATCTATTGGTATAAGAGTTATTGATCCGTCCGCCGAAAATATCAACTTTTCGTTCACAAAAATTTTGGCATATCATATATGGTCACTCACTTCGATAGCGACTATAAACCATTTGGCATATCAGTATATTTTTGTATTCTTGGATTATAATTGATAAAAGGACCGGGCATAAAATATCTTTGTGAAGTGGAAGCTATGCTTATTTGTTTGTCTGGTTACCAACTCTTTAATCATTCATTATCATCTTTCGCACTTAATTTTTTTTCCTCAAATTGGCATTAAACTTGTTTTATCTGTCAATAGCAAATCATGCTTCTCTCATGATTTGCAGTTTTGAACAACAACAACAACAGCAGCAGCACTTATAATAATAATGATAATAACAATAATAATAATAATAATAATAATAATAATAATAATAATAATAATAATGATTATGATTAATTCTATGAAATTTAAAGGAAATCTCTCAGAATGAATCAAATGATATAAATGAATTTATTTGTAACGTTTAGATCAATATGATACCGTAATAGGAACTCAGGATTGACTTTTGAATACTGAGAAAGTAAAATACTTTCATTTTAAGGAAATCATACTGAAATTACAATAACAAACGCTCACGCATCCCTACGCATACAATGGTTTGATTTTATGATACGTTGATGCATAAAATGTCACCAAAATACATTTGAAATGTTTAAAATATTCTAATCCTACACATACAGATTTCTAAAACAATTTACCAACAAACTAGGTGTTGAAAATACACTGCTCTTACAATGAAATAATTGTAAAACACCTCATATACAATCGGTCATATCCGAAATATCACACTAATGGCTTAATATGCCAATTTCCCTGAGAGTACTGATGTATGTATATATGTAATAAATGAAATAGTCTGTTATTACATGTTTAAAACACATGACGTAATATGTCATTGTGGTTGAAGATGCTAGCGTGAGATTTGCTGTAGTCATATAAAATCATAAACAGGATGCACTTTGCAGCCTCGGCAATGTAACATTTTTCTGAAACGTCAACACCAATGCATGGTGTGTGAAAGATTGTGTCATCACCGGATGCAGGTGTCTTCCGAGAGAGAATGTAAAAGTTTCCATATTGTGTTTAAATGCTATGACAACTAAGCATACGATATCTGTGATATCGATAATTTAAGCAGTTCATATCTATACTTCACCTGAATTGGTCATCCGACCAAACCAGCTCCACTCCTATGATGGAGATGTTTAACTCTGTTGTTTTTAGAGAATAAATACTTTTTAAAGCTACTAAGATGAACTTCATTATCAAGACTTAACATCTTAAACAACACATACTCAATGTGTGCTTATAAAAGTAGCACACTAATAAATGGTGGCAGCGGTTAAACTCTACGAATCAGAGAAAGATCTTCAAGTAATTATAATAATATACTCTTAGAATTAGAGGAAGATCTTCAAGACATCAAAATAAAGCTGTAAAAACCAGAGAAAGTTCTTCAAGTAATTATAATAATAAACTCTAAGAATTAGAGGAAGATCTTCAAGACATCAAAATAAAGCTGCAAAAACCAGAGAAAGATCTTCAAGAACTCAACGTTAATGTATCTACAATTTTGACTAAGTAACATAGTCCATCGAAATCTATAACATTTAATGAATGTTATACATACAAACTGATGAACTGGATCTTCAATCAACATCCTAGGAAACCCAAGGACTGACGTTCAACGCTTACAAAACATATCCAGGAAGCACTACATTCAACGGAAACTCGAACGATACATCGCTAACAAAACATCAAGAGAGAGAGAGAGGATGTGACTACATCACACAGAACCATATATAAGCTAAGTACAATTTTTTTAATTCATTCCAGTTTGGGCAGTGAAGTGTAGTTATCACGAGTCGTTAGTCGATTATTACTGAGGTGAGTGGTTTGCTAATCTTTTATTTCCCTTTCATTAAAGGAAACTGTGTTCAACTCCGAATTCTCATCTAGAATTTTTTCTCTCTTTGTGCTAATTCCTTTTTCTTTCAGAAATTTACAGGAAATATCTCTGTGTTCGGTTTTCTTTCAGAAATTCTCGGGAAATGTCTTGGGATTAGTAACATTGTTTGGGGAATTTTATTATACATATGCGTTTACGCAGTGGACGTCTGTATTCATATAGATATTTTGATAGAATTGCAAGGGGTCGAAGAGATAAGAAAAGAAATACAGCAGTCATGACTCCCCCTGTGAGCCCTACCCCTGGACCTAGTGGCGTAGGCCAGACTAATCCTCCTCCAATTGTGACGCTTGTAAATGCCAGGTCAGCAATCCTTCCTTTTCAGGGTCGAGTCAATGGGTTCTTGCCTCAAATTGTGGAGTCATGGATTTCATCCGTCGATGCCCATTTAAATTCCAAACAAATCGTAGACCCTTTTGTACAATTACAAGAAGCTAAAAGTTTTATAGATTTTTCTAAGGGGGATGCGAGTGCGTATTTAAGAGGTGTTTCATTTCAAGAAGAAGTTACCTGGGATGATTTCAAAGTTAGGTTACGCGCGGTCTATGGGGGTGAAGAAGTCTTGGATGTAGTATTAACGTTAAGAAATACACTTAATCAAGCCACTATGAATCGGCTTAATGTTATTGAGAGAGCATCTCTCATAGCTGATAGGCTTAATGAATATCAGGACATTTTAGTTAATTCCACTTGGGTTACTAGAGATAACATCTCCGTGAAAGATTTTTTACGATTAATGTATTTAACTTGCATGACACTTATGTTGCCTGAAGCTTTAGTGCGGTGTTTTGATAAAAAGTTAATGCCTGCAAGTACGGAATTGGATGTATATAAACAGATAAAAAAACACATGTCTAAGTGTCCAGATCTCGATCCCGTGTTAACTCAAGTTTTAACAAAAAATGAAACAAAGCCACAAACAGTGAACGTAGTTAATAATAGTCAAGTAGCGGGAATGACGTGTTATAATTGCAAACGTCAAGGTCACTTAAGCGCGGACTGCAGAACGAAATTCAACTCGATTCATAATAGTTTGACACATTCATACAATCAGTGTTACTCGCGTAAGACACAACAGAATCCCAGAAATACACAGTCAATTCCACGGTCAGTTCCATATGGAAATAAAAAGAAAAATCCTCATTTTAACAATAAGAAGAAGCAACCAAATGTCAATGCAGTTCAGAGTCCAAAGCAAACAAACACTTCTTCGAATATCGCTGAGCTGGGTCGTCAAACCAGACCTCGCAAGGTCAGACTAATTTTCAGAATGTGCAGAGCAAAGCAAATACCATATAGTTAACTCCAGAGGGGAAGAGAGTGATGTTGGGTCAAGGTCATTCATGTCAACATCAATAGTATTGAATAATCAATTTAATGTTTTATCAGATAATTGTGAGGCAATAGATTTTCCTATGAAACACACGGCCGAATTAAGTAAAACAGTGCATGCTCCCGTAGATTTGCAACGAATTCATACAATAATAAGCCAAAATGAGTTACGACCAACCTTATATGCTGTAAATTTAGAACACAAATCCTTTATGTTATTTTTCGAACTTTCCGATTGAAAAATCCGGAGTTAGACTCTCGGGTATAGGAAATAATGAATTAAATGTCATAGGCATAACTCATGTTCAATTCAAAGTCGGTAAACGCACGTTTGCCTATACATTTGTTGTTGTAAAAAACATTGATATGTATCCAGCTGTAATTATAGGATACCCATCTATGGGAAATCAAAACATTATCTTAGCCCCTGCCAAGCACGGCGTGTATATCAAAGGGAAATTCTATAAGTCTTCTAATACCTTAAAATCAGTTTTGGATAAAAAGGAGACAACAAATGTAACCGTAACGTACGTTGAAGAACCAATAACTTGTCTCACTAATAAAGAAATAATATACGCGACCCAGCAGAGTTCTCGTTCACCCCGTAATATCATCTTGCACGCAATCTATCGAGCCAAACGTACCTTCGAATTTAATAGTGCAAATAAAGAAAACATTAACGGGATCTGAAATATTAATCCTTTCCGACACTTTGAAAACTAACGGATTGTCTATCACACAAGCTATTTATACAGTAGGATCACATCAATAATGTAATATTGAAGTCTGTAATCATTTAAATAACAGTTTAGTAATTCACAAAAATCAACATATCTTGGATGTAGAAGTTTATAAACATCGTATTCTTACCGTTGCTGAAAACAATCACTCTCAATCAGTTGCGGATGAATCCCTTTTGCGATCTATTAAAAATAAAATCAATAAAGACATTCAAGACGATAGAAAATTTTTGGACTTTTAACTAAATATCATGATGTTTTTTCCACTACGGATGGATCCTTAGGAAAAACAGATGTGATCGAGCATCAAATAAGGTTAAAGGACAAGCAAAAAAATTATTTATGTACCCTCGGACAGACTCCCTATGAAATTCCAGAATGAAATAAATGATGAAGTAGGTAAAATGCTAGAAGAAGGAGTCATTAGGAAATCAAACAGCCCTTATAATTTTCCTTTAATAGTTGTACCGAAAAAAGATCAAACATGGCGTATCTGCGTCGACTTCCGTCGTCTAAACGAGGAGACGATCCCTGATCGATTCCCAGTGCATGTACTGACGATATTTTGAATTTGTTAGGTCAGAATAAATATTTTACCAGTTTGGACTTACTTAAAGGCTTTCACCAGATATCATTAGCAGAAGATAGTATCCCATACACAGCCTTCAGCACAGCCAGGGGACATTATGAATTTTTTACGGATGCATTTTGGTTTACGTTGTGCTCCTATAACATTTACAAGAATGATTAACATATTGTTTGGAGACTTGTTAGGGGATATATTGCATGCCTATATGGATGATCTTGTAATCTTTTCCAACACCTTAGAAGAACTTCTACGTAAGTTAGAACTAGTACTACAGAGATTAAGAAAACATAACTTAAGGGTAAAGATTAGTAAGTGTAAATTTTTCAAAACAGAATTGATATATTTGGGTTTCATGGTGTCAAGCCAAGGTCTTAAAGAAGTCCATGATAAGGTGTCGGCTATACGTAATTTTCCCATACCTACTAATGTCAAGGGAATACAGCAATTTCTGGGTTGTAGTGGATATTACAGGCGTTTTATACGCAACTATTCAATAATAGCCGCTCCTTTAACTGATCTTACGAAGAAGGGCGTAGATTTCATATGGTCTGAGCAACATCAACAGGCGTTTAATACCTTGAAAGATGAACTGTGTAGCTCTCCTATCTTAAAATTTCCTGACTTCGGTAAGGAATTCTTCATTGCAACAGACGCCTCAAACTTAGGAGTAGGAAGGGTATTGCTTCAGCAATATGATAAACAATTTTTCCCAATAGCTTTCTATACTCGAAAATTGAGAACTTCCGAAAGTAAGTATGCAGTAATAGACAAGGAAGGGTTAGCTATTGTTAATTCACTAGTGCATTTTAAGTTCATAATTTACGGTTATCCCGTTAAGGTTCTTACTGACCATAAACCACTAACCAAATTCTTTAAAGGATTCAACCACAGCCCTAAATGAACTTGGTGGCATTTGATCATTCAAGATTTTGGCGCAAGAATCGGGTATTTACCTGGGAAAGCAAATATCATTTCGGATGCATTATCACGCAACCGCGTGTCATCTTGTACGGAGCCTTTAGCTGAATTAATAGATATATCAGCATCCATGCCTATTGTTAAAACGATATCTGAACAAGAAGATTTAGGCTGGAGCGCTGAATTATTACAGACTGACCAAATAAAAGATCAGAAAATAGAAACAATTATAAATGCTTTGAAAGGCGATCATCAGGGAAAGTGATATATAAAGTATAAGCAGCAGCATTATATAATCAAAGATAATATTCTGTGTAGGACTGTGACAAGGAAAACCCACAATACACCACATGTAACTAACGACCAGGTAGTAGTACCAATCTCACTTATTTCCACTGTCCTGAATTGGTTGCATTCAAATCCATTACATGGACACCCTGGGTTCTCATTAATGTCACAGAAAGCCAAATCATTGTTTTATTGGCATACGATGCTTACAGATATAAAAAAACACATAGCTAATTGTCGCACATGTCAGGAAAACAATGGGCATACGAAAACACCTGTCAGCCTAGGGGCTTATCCCGTGCCAAATCAACCCTTTGAAAGAATACATTTAGATTTGTTAACAGGATTTTACGAGTCAGACAGAGGAAATAAGCACCTCTTAGTAATTAAAGATGCTTTAACTTGATATACAGAACTAATAGCGCTTAAAAATAAAACTGCGATTGAATGCGCTAGGAAGTTTTACGAGTGTTACATTTGTAAACATGGAATTCCACACATGATAATCTCAGACTCGGGTGGTGAATTTAATAATCACTTTCTTACCTCATTGTGTGAATTCCTTAGCATAATGAAAATAAATACCATGATATATAACCCAGAGTCGAATGGGCTAGTGGAAAGAGCAAATAGAAAAATTTGAATATATTAAGAGTAACACTAGGGGGATCAGACCCCAACTGGGATATTGTAATACCGGCGGCACTGAGTACTCTGAATCATTCATATCATATATCAATTAAAATGTCACCGCAAGAAACATTGTATGGTACCCCAGTTAGAACGCCTTTCCATGTATTAACGCCTACAACTAATCTATCAAATCCATTAAAAGAATGTATAAATGCAAGCATAAGTCGATATGATATCCTTCGAAAGAATTTAGAAGAATCACAAATCATAATGAAAAGGAATCATGATAAAATAGCGAAGCCAACTAAACCATTTACCGTGGGTGATAACGTGTATATACAAATCAATGTGCGTAAAGGACTCAATTATAAACTAACACCTAAGTTTGAAGGCCCATTTAACATTTTGGAAACATTAACGGCCAATAGGTTTAGAGTTCAAAATGTATCCCAACCCACGGATGAGAGAATAGTTCCACTGGCTCACATAAGAAATTAAAGAAAAAAAAAAAAAAAAGAGGGAAAGAAGTGGGGGACAAATTTTTTATTTTATGTGATTAAAAGTTTTCTTCTTAATACAGGAGTAATTACATATGTTTTTCTCGTTACAGGTTTCCAAGATGAATTTTTTGTTGTTGGGAGTGATATTGTTCGCTCAGACATTTTTCTCGTGTGGGATGAGCTCTAAAACTAAAAGTATAGATTTTAAATATGGCACTATAGTTGAAAGACAAGAAGACGTTTTTATTACATCGAGCAACGTAGTTGTAGAAGTGAATATGCAAGCAATTTTTCTTCCAGAGAATGATGTCACTAGCTTAAGAACCACCATTTCAAGGTTTTATGTCTCATTGGATGAGTTGCATAGAAGACATTTTCATTTGACTACAGAGTTTGCTTGGATCGACATTAAAAGTTGCAGAGATGCTATCTGATGACTTGAAAAATATGACTTTCGAGACAGGATCTTTGGCTTATGACCTTTTGATGTGGACTGTAGGACACGAACATAAAGAAAGACGAAATCCGTTTATTTATGTTGCATTAAACATCTTTGGGTCTATTGCAAGTTTAGGTTTAGGAATTTCCAATCGTCTTCAGATTAGTAATCAAAATAAGAAAATTGAGTTCTTGACTCATGAAGATGAATTGATTATGTCAGAACTAAGGAATCAGTTAGCTTCGATCAATCAAATTATGGATTAAGTAAATGAACATTCAAATAATATCATTCAGATTATGGAAGTAAAGGATTTGTTGGCAACGTTAACATATTAGGATTCAAAGATAGATCACATACATAACAGAATTGCACATTTCATTGAGAAATCCAAGGATTATGTAGAAGCTATCACATTAGCAACTAAAGGTGTACTGTCGCCCCATTTGTTGCCTATAAATTACTTAAAGTTAATTCAGGAGAACGGAAGGGATAAACTAGGCTATGTTCCTTTGTTAGGCGAACGGTGGTTAGAATTTTATTACAGCCTAATTACAGTAAGCGTTGATAATAACAAGATTAGGATTACAATTCCCATTGATTCTTCTGATGCCTGGCAATCTTACAGGATATCACCATTTCCGACTTTCATGACGAATCACTCAAATCCAGTAATATCCAGTTTGACAGGACACGTATTGATTTCCCCAGACAAGGAAACATACGGTCATTAAAGACTTAAATCAATTAACTCACTGTTCAGACGCAATGGATAGAAAAATATGTACAGCTGACTCATTTGAATTCCATAAAAACTTAATGGATTCATGCGAGTTAGCTATAGTGCTAGACGGTGCTCTCTCCCATACAAGTGAAAATTGTCTGGATAAGCTTTATCCCTTTGACAATAATGAGTTCAATTGCAGACTGAACAATGGCTCGTGGATACGATACGACAAGGACGGCTTCAATGTATCATGCCCTGACGGATCCACGTCATTCGCCCACATCTTTGTTGCAGCAGATGGTTGTATCGGGACTTCCCCTAATTCCATGGTGACCGGACTAAGGACACTCATCAGAGAACGAGCCTACTTCGCGAACTTCACGTGGACATCTACAATGCCAGCACTACCTCTCCCATACAATCAACAGGTTGCCAAGCGGTTGATGAAATTGACCGAGATGGACCACCTGTCACCGACTTATAAGGAAATTCTTCACCCCATACTACTAGCAGGATTAGGCATTACGGTGATGATATTTATCGCCGTGAACATCGTTGTTTGGCGTAGGTTACGGTACAGCAGGAAGCTAAAACAGAACGTTTCGCCATGTCCAGACAAAACTCCTTATTTAATTCAGTTGAAAGCCGTTTGAAGTGGCCACCTCGTTCGCTAAAGGAGTAAAATGTTTTGGAAAGTGTGTTTGTACGAAAAGCTGTTAGTACGCAAGCAATATGTAATTGAAGAAATTATCTACATTGCATTGTTAAAAATACATTTAAAAAACATTTAAAAAATATAATCATTTTTTCTCTCGGCATATAATAAAATATATAAGCCGGAATGTTAAAAGAAAGAGAAAAAAAAATAAAATAACAGAATCTATGGGTATCTAATAAAATATATCAACCCCATATATAAATTATATATATATATATATATATATATATATATATATATATATATATATATATATATATATATATATATATATATATATATATATATATATATATATATATATATATATGTACGAAACCGTGGTACGTGTACGTACCAGAAATTCGTGTTTCTGCACTAAAATTTAATCTTTACCAAGGTAACAAATATTTTTATTAGTTACCGTATTGTGTTAATCTATGTTTCTGACAAAGGTAACAATTATTCTTTAACAAGTTACCGAATCATATGTATATCAGTATTCTTTTTGGTGCCATATAATCATTTGCTAGCAATGTACCATATATATGATCTGTATTTATCATGCATTTTTTTTCTTTGCTTTGGTATATCTTTTCATATGCATTATTGTTATTATTTCTTGATGTGCCTATTTGGACATTCGTCCTCATTTGCTTATGGCTAAAGTTAAACAAAGAATAATACATATGTCCAGTAACACCTAGTAAACATGTTTTGGCTTGTTGTTAAATTTTTTTTGAAAAAATTGAGATAGCTGGCCGAGCTAATGTAATAAATGAAATAGTTTGTTATTACATGTTTAAAACACATGACGTAATATGTCATTGTGGTTGAAGATGCTAGCGTGAGATTTGCTGTAGTCATATAAAATCATAAACAGGATGCACTTTGCAGCCTCGGCAATGTAACATCTTTCTGAAACGTCAACACCAATGCATAGTGTGTGAAAGATTGTGTCGTCACCGGATGCAGGTGTCTTCCGAGAGAGAATGTTAAAGTTACCATATTGTGTTTAAATGCTATGACAACTAAGCATACGATATCTGTGATATCGATAATTTAAGCAGTTCATATCTATACTTCAGCTGAATTGGGTCATCCGACCAAACCAGCTCCACTCCTATGATGGAGATGTTTATCTCTGTTGTTTTTAGAGAATAAATACTTTTTAAAGCTACTAAGATGAACTTCATTATCAAGACTTAACATCTTAAACAACACATACTCAATGTGTGCTTATAAAAGTAGCACACTAATATATATAGTCAATCATTTTTTTAAACATTTCAAGAAATCATTATTATTATTATTATTATTATTATTATTATTATTATTATTATTATTATTATTATTATTATCAACACTAGCTAAGTTAAAACCCTAGTTGGAAAAACAAGATGCTATAAGCCTAAGGGCTGCACTGGCAAAATAGTCAAGTGAGGAAAGGAATAGATAAACAACAAGCAATGAAAAAAAATAATGTAAAGCACTATAAAAGCATTAACAGCATTAAAATAGATCTTTCATATTTAAACTACAAAGAGAAATTTATGTCAGCCTGTTCAAAACAAAAGTGAAATCGCTATAAGACTGAACTTTTTGAAGTTCCACCGATTCAACTACTG
>NC_090736.1:44547899-44562899 GCF_036898095.1 Palaemon carinicauda | reverse complement strand
AAGCAGGAATCTGGAATTAGTGGTATAATTAATTCCTTGTTTAAATGTACCTCCAGTTTCCCACAAAAGCTTTGCCACGATTAACTCACAATAAGATGCAAAATAATATGAGCCAATACAGTGAAATTATTGAATTATAAAATCGTGAGAAATCATTCCTATTTTTTTATAAGTTCATACATATATACACACGTATACATACAATATATATAAATATATATATATATATATATATATATAGAGAGAGAGAGAGAGAGAGAGAGAGAGAGAGAGAGAGAGAGAGAGAGAGAGAGAGATTATAGCAACTATTAAGCCACAAATTCCCTTCAATATCGACCTCACCTGACTCTGAACCATAGGTTCAAATTGTGGCCTGACCAGAGGTACTGTATTTATCACCAAAGTAACTTCCTTTTAAGTATGTGTTCCCGATGCAGAACAAATTCTATATCAATGATTATTTGTGACTTAAGTAACCCAGTAAGGAAAGGAAATAGATAATATATATATAAAAAGAAGCGAATAACAAATATTAGATATCCTAAAATCAATCTGTTCTTATGTCAGCCTGTTGTACATATAAACACTCAGTGCAAGTTTAAACCTTTAGCGTTTCACCGATTTAATACACAATCTGGTAATAGCTGAAATAAAACATTTATAATACTGTGTAGTATTGAAATTGATCATGGAGAAGGACGTGACCAGACACGAGAACAATACTCAATACAAGGTAGACTAAAAGAACATTAATTCAGAATAGATTGATCACCAAACATTTTAAAAAACTTTCTCATGAGCCAATATTTTGTGCGATTGAAGAAGAAATATGCCAAATGTTTTCTCAAAATTCCTTTACAATTAAGAATCACACCTGAAAATTTTACAATAGTAGTATAAAGTTAAAAGAAATATCAATGCAAGGATATGGAGGTTAAGGGGCCAGAGTCCTTAATCTACTTACAATCATACTTTGAGTTTTGTTAGATTTCAGTGTCATCATCCATAATTAGCACCATCCACTAATTCTATTTACGTATCTATAAAGGGATTTAGCAGCTCCAGATCTACATTCAGAAAATAGAATTGATGCAAAGAGAGTAGCATCATCTGCATATATAAAATGCTTGTTTTCTAAGCCACACCACTTATGTGTACATAGTGTGCAAATTAATGGCCCAAGAACAATACCCTGAGAAACATCAGATATCACATGCCTATAAACATTATGGTGCCCATGAACAACAACTCTTTGCAATCTATTTCTTGAAAACTTAATAATTATGCTAAGAAAAGACCCACCCACTTCCCACTGTTTGCTTTTGAAAAGAATGGTATCTAGATTAACATGGTAAAATTCAGTACTAAAACCAAGGCACATCATACGAACTTCCTGACCACAATGGATTCCAGTTCAGCATCGAAGATTTTAAGAAGGACTCATCACTTTCCATGGCTTTTCCAAACGCCAATTTTCGAACTAAGAAGCAAATCCTTTCTTTTAGGATGCCTGATATACTTAGACGTTTTACCAAAAGATGTTTAAAACTTAAGATAATAAGGGAGTTATAGTAATTGAGCTGTAATCAACAGGGCTAGAGCTACTAAAACACATTTATCTATTGAAGTAACATTATCATTTTTCCAAAAGAAACTCTTCTTGTTGACTTTCGGAAAATTACAGACAACTTAAGAGCTAAGGTCTACACCCCCAAGAAGCATTAATATATATATATATATATATATATATAAATATATATATATATATATATATGTGTGTGTGTGTGTGTGTGTATATATATATATATATATGTATATATATATATATGTATATATATATATATATATATGTATATATATATATATATATATACATATATATACACACACACACACACATATATATATATATATATATATACATAATATATATATATATATATATACATGTGTGTGTGTATCATATATAAATATATACTGTATTAATATTATTGCTCTTCCCTACTTTTTCTTTATTTCCTGTTACTGTAAAATGCACCCATCGGTGTACAGCACAAAGGAAGACTATTAATTCGATCGAAAATAAAGAGAATTGTTGGGAAAGGCAAGAAATTCTTCAAGAATGAAACACACACAAACACACACACACACCAGGCTCTTCTAAGAGGCTTAATTCAACGTTAATGGCGATCTTACAAGCTGGGAGCATTTTCAACTTCCACCAGGTTTAATCCTAAAAATTTCCGCTCTACGAAGTTCCCGAATAAAAAGGAAAAGGCAAAAGTGGCAGCAGAGCTGATAAACGTCAATGGATGACGTAAGTCTGACCTGATTGCTCTTCCTAATCACGATTCCCATTTCCATCATCTTCAGTCCTTCCTTTCCACACACACACACACAGACACACTCTCTCTCTCTCTCTCTCTCTCTCTCTCTCTCTCTCTCTCTCTCTCTCTCTCTCTCCAGGGAATCTTTTGATTAAAAGTTCTGAAGCTAAAAAAGCTTTTTTATCACAGGATTATTTTGTTTTCCTTTTCATTCTCCTAATATTTTTCCAACTATCTGTTCAGCATGATGTATTATGGGGATTCACCTTTGAATTTCTAGATTTACCTGGATGGAGGATGAAGAGGACTTCCTCTTAATTATCTGCTATTCTGTGACATGGACATACGATGAAAGATCTGTTTTGATGTTCTTACTGTTCTTAAAATATATTATTTTAATTGTCCGTTTCTCCTAATACAACTTATTTATTTACTTATTTCCTTTCCTATAGCTAAAAGAGATTAAGTTAATTCTGAGTTTCTTAAGTATGTACAGTTATGCTTTGTTTGAACATATTACTTTGATCATCACAGGAAACGAAATGTTTAGTGTTCATTCGTTATCGGAAGAGTTTAAGAACATTTCCTTGATCTGAGGAAATACCGTAAACCCTCTGATTTCCATTAATCTCCCCTATATAATAAAGAGTATGTATCCGAGTGTGTGTATATATATATATATATATATATATATATATGTAAGGCAACGCAGTTCAATTCATAACATTCTCACTTTTGCCTTATTATTATTATTGATTTTATTAATTTACTCTTGCTTTTGGTTTTTGTTGCAATTGATGATTTTTGGTTTCAACTTTGATTATTTAATCACCTTGTTGAGGTGGCTGTTTCTTGATAACAGTTTGTTGGACATTCTCGTCGGTGTATGTTTTTTGTTTTTCATATTTGCGAGAGTGAGTGGGCGTGTCCAGCAGTTACCAGTTAGCGGTGAGTGCTTTCGTCGGAGGAGAAAATCCACAAGACAGGAGTTCTGTGTGCGGCCTCCCGACAGGAGGATTCTTGGACGTGCGGGGCAAAACTTACGGCAATGTAGGCAACTGACTTACTCCCTTGTGTGACAGAAAGGAGAAAGAGATCTGTTGTTTCTCCCTCTTGGCCTGAGTGAGACGTAGTGCTCAGGTGTCCGTGCTTCAGTGGTAGTCGCAGGAGACTGTTAATAATTTTATGTTTTTGCACCGCCTCTGCCTCCTCCGCCAAGTCCATTACATCCTTGAGGTCGTTATTCTGCGCTTCAGCTATGAAGAAGAGTAAGCCATTTAACCTTACTATAATTGTACTATTTTTGGGATAAAAGTCATGTTGAAGAGTTTTGCTGACGGGTCAACTCGAGGAAGATTGACTCTATATGTGTGACCCGAAAGGTGGTAGGAGTCCCGTAGTTGCCCCACAGTTTCGATGCATTAATCTTATTAATTCACCTGTCTGTTTTAATTATTTACGCTGGTGAATGTGCGTGTTTCTGATCAAATGTTAGATTCACGGAATCGCTGTGTATGGCTAGGATTAAGGAATCTTTCTCTCGGCATCCTTTCCTGTTGTATAAATGTGGTTTAATAGTGGCGTTCGTGAATTCTCATCTCCTCGGTATGAACGTTAGTTAGGAGATTGTGTTTTATTTGTAATATGAATGGTCTTTCCTTTCTAAGGTGATTATACAATTATAGTGGTGCCCCTATTTTGTGACAAAATATATTTTTGTAATACACATGGTTTATTTCGACCTTCCTGTTGACATTTGAGTTATTTTTTGCTGTTTCATAGGCTATCGCTCCACTTATTCAGGAGTAGATAGTTATAGGGTGGATATATTGAATGAACCTAGTGTGTTGAGAAAAGAAGGCGTCACATTAATTTGGCGACCTTGCCAGGATCCACCTTAATGGGACAGTAAAGTGACTTAGATTTTCAACAAGAAGGTGACAGGGTGTATAAGGGGACTGCTTAGGTAAAATTTGTATTTCGTAAATAGGCCTCACTTAATTAGAAGAATGTTGATAGAGATTTCTTTAGACCTTTTGGAAAGCCTAGATTGGGAGGATCGGATTTTTGAGCTAAAAAGGGATGAGTTTGGGCAGGTTGCCGTGGTGCTTGACTTGAGATTAGCTACTGATATTAGGAAGGGTCCCTTGCTAAAACAAGTATTGGCTGCAGTGAAAGAGTACCAGGAAGCTCTAGCTAGGAAGAATGTACCTGTGGATAGGCAGGATCAGAGTGGAATGAATGATCGGGAAGTATCTGCAGAGGTAAAGCTCCTAGTGCTGAGGGAGCAAGTTAGGATTAGGGAGATGGAGTATCAGGATCTCCAATTTCAGGCTACAGAGAGAGAGAAAGAAAGGTTATATGAAATTGAGCAAAGAGCCAACGAGACAAAGGTTTTGCAACTAAAGTTGAAGCTAAAATCAAAAGAAGGTAATGTTGATTCTCGTGAAGGGCCCAATGAGAAAGATAAATCTAACTGGATGGGGGTATTAAAATTAGTTCCCAATTTCGAAGAGGCGAGCGTGTCTGAATTTTTCAGTTCATTTGAACGGGTCGCCTGGAAATTACAATTGCCCGTTGATATGTGGACCACTTTGGTCCAGTACAGGTTTAAGGGTAAGGCCCAGCGAGTATATAATGGGTTGAGTGAAGAATTATCTTCTGATTATGACACTGTTAAGGCAATCATACTCAAGAAATATGATTTAGTACAGGAGGCGTACCTCCAAAAGTTTTGAAACTTCAGGAAAACCCATGACAGTAGATTTGTGGAATTTGCTCGGGAGAAGGAGCAGTATTTTGAAGACTGGCTCAAGTCCCGAGAGGCGAGTGATTTCGGCAAACCAAGGGAGCTCATGTTAGTCGAAGAATTCAAACTTTCTTTGTCTCGGGACCTTCGAACTCATTTGGAGGAACTTAAATTAGATGTGTTGCAGGAAGTGGCGATAGCAGCCGACGAGTATGCACTGACTCATCGTCAGGATGGTAAACTGACAACCTCTAATAAAGCAGGTGATGATGATGACAGCTGGCTACAGTCCAACTATGGTAAGAGAAGAGAATCTGGGAAGAATGAGAATATTGGATATAATTTTAGTAGTAGCGGTAGTCGGGGTAGTCCCCAAAGTAGTAATTTTACTAGTAAGAATAGTCTTGTTTGCAGAAATCAGGTTTTCCGAAATAACAATCCCCCTGTAAATAACATTACCTAAGATAATCGAAGTAGAGAGGTGCAGTGCTTTTGGTGCAACAGAAGGGGTCATGTCAAGGCCAACTGTAATGCCATGAGAAACTACCTGAATCGAGGAAATAAACTGCCAGTTATGGTAGTTAATAAAGCTCTCGGTAAAGAGGTAAAGTCTCCGGAAAACATCTCTAGTGGTAATGATAGTAGTGGTAATGCCCATACTATTAGTAATCAATGACTATTTTCTAAATACACCTTTAACGGCAGGCTGTCTTCAGGTCCGACGAATGGTCCAGGTAAGAACATTAGTATTTTGAGAGATACTGGGGCAGCCCAGTCGTTAATTGTCCGTACTGCCGTACCCCCAAATCATGTATATTTAAATAATGAATTTGTGGTGTTGTGGGTTTTCCCGAATACGGTGAATTCCTACCCAATTGAAACCTTCTTTTTGAAGACGGAAAAGTTTAAAGGGCAGGTGAGATTGGCTGTTATAGACAGTTTACCTGTCCCTGATATTGATTGCTTGTATGCAAATGATCTGGCTTCGAGGAAGGAAATATGTCCCTTTCTGATATTAACCTTGACTTCACTTTCAGGTACAGGGGATACAAAATCTGTAGGTGTAAAGACTTGTTTGCGTGCCAAAGAGGTAGGTGATTTTGATATTGATTTTGATGAAATAGGCAATCAACCTGTGATGGAAGCGCAAAGTGGTGAGGATTTGAATTTACAAAATGCTAATTGGGATTCTGAGGCTTTCAGACAGGCTCAGAATTTAGAATTTCACACTGATAATGACGAGGCTGCTTTTGAGGATATTACAAAACCTTTCTTTTCCAGGATCAATGATTTGTTGTATCGGGTCAGTCGAGCCAGGGAAGTTCCAGCCAATAAAGTAGAAGTGAAAAGGCAGTTATTGGTTCCCGAAAGGTATAGAGAAAAGTTATTAAGCTTGGCTCACGAGAGCAGTTTGTCGGGACACTTTGGGGTACGTAAATGCTTCCAGAAGTTGGCAGAATTATACTTCTGGCCAAGGATCCACCGGGATGTGAAGAGATTTGTATCGTCGTGTCAGGTGTGCCAGCTGGTCGGCAAACCAAATCAGAAAATCCCGAAGGCCCCGCTGATTCCCATTCCTGCTGTGGGAGAACCTTTCAGAGAGGTAATTATAGATGTGGTCGGACCCCTCCCACGGACGCGCGGAGGATGTGAATATATATTAATAATAGTAAATAGAATGTCCAGGTACCCGGAAGCTATCCCGCTTAGGAGTGTGAAGGCAGAAAAGGTAGTGGAGGCGTTGATAAACTTTTTCACCAAATTCAGTATCCCAAAGGTCCTCCAGAGTGATTATGGGACGAATTTCACAAGTAGGACGTTCAGAAGAAATATGTCAGAGCTCGGAGTGAAACACATTACGTCGTTGCCGTACCATCCCGAGAGTCAAGGTCAAGTCGAACGTCTGCACCAAACATTAAAGTCGGTATTAAAGAAATTTTGTTATGAACATGGTCCGGTGTGGGACAAAGAGGTCCCTTATGCTCTATTTGCTATTAGGGCGATGCCTAATGAGTCTCTCGGTTTTTCCCCATTCCAGTTGGTGTTTGGGCATAATGTACGAGGCCCCTTCGATGTGGTGAGGGAATATTTAGAAAGTAATGGTATAAATGAGATTAATGTTATTGACTATTTATCTAATTTACAGGAGAAATTACGAAGTGCCTGGGAGTTCGCTCGGAATAATTTGGTAACCAGTCAATCTCGGATGAAATTTCGGTACGACTTAGGCACCAAGTCACGTTCATTTGAGGTTGGTGATGAGGTTTTAGTCCTTCTACCCCTCCCAGGGAATATGTTAAAAGCTCAGTTTTCAGGCCCATTGAAGATTTTAAAGAAATTGAATGAAGTTAATTATGTAATTGAAACTCCTCAGAGGAGGAGAAGACCCAAATTTGCCATGTGAATATGCTGAAACCATTTGTGAACAGAAAAGGTACAGTAGATGCTGTAGCTGTAATAAACGTCCATGAGGATTTAGAGGTAGGGACAGATAAATTTGATCAGGATAATTTGAAAAATCCTGTGGAATTGAGTAACCTTTCTGAGAATTCAACAATACTTAATACTTTACAGGAAAAGCTTCAACATTTAGAAGAAGCTTAGGTGAAATCATTAGTGAGTTTAATTAACGAATATAAATTCTTATTTCAGGATTCCCCTGGCAGAACTCGCCTTTTGGAGCACGACGTTGAAGTTGATAATACAAGTCCGATTAAGCAATGTCCTTACAGGCTGAATCCCTTCAAGAGGAACGTGCAAGCAGAGGTGAATTACATGCTCGATCACGACCTGATAAAACCCAGTAGTAGTCAGTGGAGTTCTCCTGTGGTTTTAGTTAAGAAGGAGAGTGACCAGCATCAGTTGTGCTTCGATTACAGGAGGCTGAATGAGGTTACCAAAACTGATTCTTATCCTTTACCGAGGGTGGAGGATTGTATAGATAGAATCGGCTCTGCGAAATATATTAGTAAGTTTGACTTATTAAAAGGATATTGGCAGGTGGGGCTGATTCCACGTGCTCAAGAGGTATCTGCATTCGTAACTGGGGACGGTTTGTATGAGTGTAAAGTAATACCATTCGGCATGAAAAAAGGCTAATGAATCTGGTCACCAGTAAGGTAGAAGGTTGTGTCGTTTATATTGATGATGTAGTTATTTACAACGACGATTGGGAGTCTCATATCAAGCGTATTAGAGCCCTCTTCGAGGAACTGAAGAAAGTTGGGTTAGTTATAAACCTAAAGAAGAGTGAGTTTGCCCGTGCAAAAATAGTGTACCTGGGACACGAAGTAGGTTTGGGCAAGGTATCTGTGAAACAGGCGAATGTGGAAGCCATTACGGAATTCACAATTCCTAAGAATAAGAGAGAATTCCGAAAATTCCTTGGAATGGTGGGGTACTACAGGCGTTTCATGAAAAATTTCACAGATTTGGCCGCCCCTCTAACAAATTTATTGAAGAAGGATGTGGCATTTATCTGGGACCATGGATGTATGGGAGCTTATGAGAAGCTCAAAACTCTACTGACCAGTTATCCAGTTCTAAGGTCTCCAGATTTTTTTAAGGCTTTTTCCTTGGCCATGGATGCCAGCGATGTTGGCATTGGTGCAGTTTTGTTACAGGAGGGAGAGGATCGGATCCTTCATCCTGTAGCTTATTTTTCGAGAAAGTTGATAGCCGCACAGAGAGGGTATTCAACCATCGAAAAGGAGGCCTTGTGTTTGGTCAAGGTGGTCGAACACTTTGATATGTACTTGAATCCGACGATGTATCCCATTGACATTTACATTGACCATAACACATGGGTATTTTTAAATAGGTGTAAAGATAAGAATCAGCGAATACTACGCCGGAGTCTGTTCCTACAAGAATATAACCTGAGGATCAAGCATATCTCTGGTAAGGATAATGTGATACCGTACGCCCTCTCTAAGGCTTCCCCCCCTGAGGTTGGTAGGGTAAATTAATCATATTGAAACTGAATTTTCAGGTGTCTGGCTCTCTCAACAAAGTTTAATAGGAACAAAGTTTAATAGGATTATCTAGAGGTGTTAGTAAAATGAAAGTCTATTGAAATATGGTGTTATATATTTATGCCCGTAGCAGCAATAGGCTGGTTTAGGTTAATAAGGTATGTTTGATTGATATATTAATGGTGGTAGGTGTAGAAAAATGCACATCCGTGTGCATTTTATTGTTTTGTATATTATATGAATTGTTTGGTTGTGGTAAATTTCTTATGTTTAAAATGTTTGCTCGGGAATGGTTTGGTTCTTTTATTTTGAAAAGCAAATGCATCTACTCAGCATACCGTAAACTACCTCTTGGGACAATTTTAAAGCAAGAAACAAGCCATTCTTGAGCGATGTATTTAAGTGTTACCAGGTTGTTCGCAGCTTGACACAAGGCAGGGAAAACCGTTGTCGGCGGTGAATGATCTGAAGAAGGCAGTATGAAGAGCCCAGCGTAAGAAGCGCAGCAAGGCAGTCTTCTCCTGAATTAGAAGAATTTTTTGGGCAGCCAAGGGACAATGGCTGTCATTCATTGGTGTAAGATTGGTGGCTCTGGACTTAGCCGCTCATGGATCACGTCATCATCTGACCACCTTATACTACTCAAGAGCTCAAATAGAAGACTACCATCATCACCTCTACCTTCGTCACTGCTTTTCTATGGACCTAAAAGACTGGCTATATGTTGAGGTAAGGTTTGCATTAAGTACGATGCATTTGCTTAGTGAACCTTCATCAATAATTACGGTTTTATAACCTTTTGTCTTGCGACCAAACTCATATATATATATATATATATATATATATATATATATATATATATATATATATATATATATATATATATATATATATATATATATATATATATATATATATATCAAAGTCTGAAGGGTCTCTTTTTCAGTTTTAAATTTGATCTTGACACTTATATTAGGATTATCAAATCGTTTATTGATCTAGGTTTTGTATTTTTCATAGAATAATATTAAAAGTTCGTTTGTTTTCCAAGATTTCGCATATATGCACATTGTTATGTTTGTAGCCCCTGACGTTTCCAATTTATAACATTTCATGCTATGGATTACAGATCCTTCGGATGTTTCGAAAATTGAGGGGTAATAGTGCGGACCAAATGCAGTTTCTCTGGCGGAGAGAGAGAGAAAGTCCACGCTAAGTTTTACCGAGATTTGAACTGATCAGGATCATCATATTCGCCAGTCATTCTTCGGATTGTAAATTGTCATAAATTTACCGTTTAATTGTAAACTAAATTAATTTTTTTATGACTTATAATTTTGCTTCTCCTCAATTTATGTTACATTGCCCTCTCTCAATTATTGCTTTTCGAAAAGTAGGTTAATTTGAGATATATATGTGATTCAAGTATGTCTCCCTTGAAAAAATAATTATTTTTTCCTTTAAAGGAGGGAGCTGTAAGGCAGTGCAGTTCAATTGATAAATCATGCTCACTTTTGCCTTAATATTATTATTGACTTTATTAATTTATTCTTGCTTTTGGTTTTTGTTGCCAGTTATTTACCGTAACTTTGTGAGGTATTTACAGTATCTTTGATATCTGTAATTGATGATTTTTGGTTTCCACTTTGATTATTTAATCACCTCGTTTAGAAGGCTGTTTCCTGATAACAGTTTGTTGGACCCTCTCGTCGGTGCATGTTTTTTTTTGTTTTTCATATTTGCGAGAGCGAGTGGACGTGTCCAGCAGTTACCAGTTGGAGGTGTGTGCTTTCGTCAAAGGGGAAAATCCACAAGACAGGTGTTCTGTGTGCGGCCTCCCGACAGGAGGATTCTTGGACGTGCGGGGCAAAACTTACGGCAGTGTAGGCAACTGACTTACTCCCTTGTGTGACAGAAAGGAGAAAGAGATCTGTTGTTTCTCCCTCTTGGCCTGAGTGAGACGTAGTGCTCAGGTGTCCGTGCTTCAGTGGTAGTCGCAGGAGACTGTTAATAATTTTATGTTTTTGCACCGCCTCTGCCTCCTCCGCCAAGTCCATTACATCCTTGAGGTCGTTATTCTGCGCTTCAGCTATGAAGAAGAGTAAGCCATTTAACCTTACTATAATTGTACTATTTTTGGGATAAAAGTCATGTTGAAGAGTTTTGCTGACGGGTCAACTCGAGGAAGATTGACTCTATATGTGTGCCCCGAAAGGTGGTAGGAGTCCCGTAGTTGCCCCACAGTTTCGATGCATTAATCTTATTAATTAATTCACCTGTCTGTTTTAATTATTTATGCTGGTGAATGTGCGTGTTTCTGATCAAATGTTAGATTCACGGAATCGCTGTGTATGGTCAGGATTAAGGAATCTTTCTCTCGGTATCCTTTCCTGTCGTATAAATGTGGTTTAATAGTGGCGTTCGTGAATTCTCATCTCCTCGGTATGAACGTTAGTTAGGAGATTGTGTTTTATTTGTAATATGAATGGTCTTTCCTTTCTAAGGTGATTATACAATTATAGTGGTGCCCCTATTTTGTGACAAAATATATTTTTGTAATACACATGGTTTATTTCGACCTTCCTGTTGACATTTGAGTTATTTTTTGCTGTTTCATAGGCTATCGCTCCACTTATTCAGGAGTAGATAGTTATAGGGTGGATATATTGAATGAACCTAGTGTGTTGAGAAAAGAAGGCGTCGCATTAATTTGGCGACCTTGCCAGGATCCACCTTAATGGGACAGTAAAGTGACTTAGATTTTCAACAAGAAGGTGACAGGGTGCATAAGGGGACTGCTTAGGTAAAATTTGTATTTCGTAAATAGGCCTCACTTAATTAGAAGAATGTTGATAGAGATTTCTTTAGACCTTTTGGAAAGCCCAGATTGGAAGGATCGGATATTTGAGCTAAAAAGGGATGAGTTTGGGCAGGTTGCCGTGGTGCTTGACTTGAGATTTGCTACTGATATTAGGAAGGGTCCCTTGCTAAAACAAGTATTGGCTGCAGTGAAAGAGTACCAGGAAGCTCTAGCTAGGAAGAATGTACCTGTGGATAAGCAGGATCAGAGTGGAATGAATGATCGGGAAGTATCTGCAGAGGTAAAGCTCCTAGTGTTGAGGGAGCAAGTTAGGATTAGGGAGATGGAGTATCAGGATCTCCAATTTCAGGCTACAGAGAGAGAGAAAGAAAGGTTATATGAAATTGAGCAAAGAGCCCACGAGACAAAGGTTTTGCAACTAAAGTTGGAGCTAAAATCAAAAGAAGGTAGTGTTGATTCTCGTGAAGGGCCCAATGAGAAAGATAAATCTAACTGGATGGGGGTATTAAAATTAGTTCCCAATTTCGAAGAGGCGAGCGTGTCTGAATTTTTCAGTTCATTTGAACGGGTCGCCTGGAAATTACAATTGCCCGTGGATATGTGGACCACTTTGGTCCAGTACAGGTTTAAGGGTAAGGCCCAGCGAGTATATAATGGGTTGAGTGAAGAATTATCTTCTGATTATGACACTGTTAAGGCAATCATACTCAAGAAATATGATTTAGTACAGGAGGCGTACCTCCAAAAGTTTTGAAACTTCAGGAAAACCCATGACAGTAGATTTGTGGAATTTGCTCGGGAGAAGGAGCAGTATTTTGAAGACTGGCTCAAGTCCCGAGAGGCGAGTGATTTCGGCAAACCAAGGGAGCTCATGTTGGTCGAAGAATTCAAACTTTCTTTGTCTCGGGACCTTCGAACTCATTTGGAGGAACTTAAATTAGATGTGTTGCAGGAAGTGGCGATAGCAGCCGATGAGTATGCACTGACTCATCGTCAGGATGGTAAACTGACAACCTCTAATAAAGCAGGTGATGATGATGACAGCTGGCTACAGTCCAACTATGGTAAGAGAAAAGAATCTGGGAAGAATGAGAATATCGGATATAATTTTAGTAGTAGCGGTAGTCGGGGTAGTCCCCAAAGTAGTAATTTTACTAGTAAGAATAGTCTTGTTTGCAGAAATCAGGTTTTCCGAAATAACAATCCCCCTGTAAATAACATTACCCAAGATAATCGAAGTAGAGAGGTGCAGTGCTTTTGGTGCAACAGAAGGGGTCATGTCAAGGCCAACTGTAATGCCATGAGAAACTACCTGAATCGAGGAAATAAACTGCCAGTTATGGTAGTTAATAAAGCTCTCGGTAAAGAGGTAAAGTCTCCGGAAAACATCCCTAGTGGTAATGATAGTAGTGGTAATGCCCATACTATTAGTAATCAATGACTATTTTCCAAATACACCTTTAACGGCAGGCTGTCTTCAGGTCCGACGAATGGTCCAGGTAAGAACATTAGTATTTTGAGAGATTCTGGGGCAGCCCAGTCGTTAATTGTCCTTACTGCCGTACCCCCAAATCATGTATATTTAAATAATGACTTTGTGGTGTTTTGGGGTTTCCCAAATACGGTGAATTCCTACCCAATTGAAACCTTCTTTTTGAAGATGGAAATGTTTAAAGGGCAGGTAAGATTGGCTGTTATAGACAGTTTACCTGTCCCTGATATTGATTGCTTGTATGCAAATGATCTGGCTTCGAGGAAGGAAATGTCCCTTTCTGATATTAACCTTGACTTCACTTTCAGGTACAGGGGATACAAAATCTATAGGTGTAAAGACTTGTTCGCGTGCCAAAGAGGTAGGTGATTTTGATATTGATTTTGATGAAATAGGCAATCAACCTGTGATGGAAGCGCAAAGTGGTGAGGATTTGAATTTACAAAATGCTAATTGGGATTCTGAGGCTTTCAGACAGGCTCAGAATTTAGAATTTCACACTGATAATGACGAGGCTACTTTTGAGGATATTATAAAACCTTTCTTTTCCAGGATCAATGATTTGTTGTATCGGGTCAGTCGAGCCAGGGAAGTTCCAGCCAATAAAGTAGAAGTGAAAAGGCAGTTATTGGTTCCCGAAAGGTATAGAGAAAAGTTATTAAGCTTGGCTCACGAGAGCAGTTTGTCGGGACATTTTGGGGTACGTAAATGCTTCCAGAAGTTGGCAGAATTATACTTCTGGCCAAGGATCCACCGGGATGTGAAGAGATTTGTATCGTCGTGTCAGGTGTGCCAGCTGGTCGGCAAACCAAATCAGAAAATCCCGAAGGCCCCGCTGATTCCCATTCCTGCTGTGGGAGAACCTTTCAGAGAGGTAATTATAGATGTGGTCGGACCCCTCCCACGGACGCGCGGAGGATGTGAATATATATTAAAAATAGTAAATAGAATGTCCAGGTACCCGGAAGCTATCCCGCTTAGGAGTGTGAAGGCAGAAAAGGTAGTGGAGGCGTTGATAAACTTTTTCACCAAATTCAGTATCCCAAAGGTCCTCCAGAGTGATTATGGGACGAATTTCACAAGTAGGACGTTCAGAAAAAATATGTCAGAGCTCGGAGTGAAACACATTACGTCGTCGCCGTACCATCCCGAGAGTCAAGGTCAAGTCGAACGTCTGCACCAAACGTTAAAGTCGGTATTAAAGAAATTTTGTTATGAACATGGTCCAGTGTGGGACAAAGAGGTCCCTTATGCTCTATTTGCTATTAGGGCGATGCCTAATGAGTCTCTCGGTTTTTCCCCATTCCAGTTGGTGTTTGGGTATAATGTACGAGGCCCCCTCAATGTGGTGAGGGAATATTTAGAAAGTAATGGTATAAATGAGATTAATGTTATTGACTATTTATCTAATTTACAGGAGAAATTACGAAGTGCCTGGGAGTTGGCTCAAATGAAATTTCGGTACGACTTAGGCACCAAGTCACGTTCATTTGAGGTTGGTGATGAGGTTTTAGTCCTTCTACCCCTCCCAGGGAATATGTTAAAAGCTCAGTTTTCAGGCCCATTGAAGATTTTAAAGAAATTGAACGAAGTTAATTATGTGATTGAAACTCCTCAGAGGAGGAGGAAGACCCAAA
>NC_090736.1:44530399-44542899 GCF_036898095.1 Palaemon carinicauda | reverse complement strand
TTTGTCTTGTCAATGCTACTAGTATATTGGGTTTGTGAATGTATTGTACCATTATATAACGGTAAGGGAAATGTTCATAAGTGTTGTAATTCAAGGGGTATTAGTTTATTGACTGTACTTGGAAAAGCATATGGTAGAGTACTGATTAATAGGATTAAGGATAAAACAGAGAATGCAATCTTAGAAGTACAAGGTGGTTTTAGAAGAGGTAGAGGTTGTATAAATCAGATTTTTACAGTTAGGCAGATATGCGAGATATATTTAGCAATAGGTAAGCAGGTGTATGTTGCATTTATGGATCTGGAGAAAGCGTATGATAGAGTTGATAGGGAAGCAATGTGGAATGTGATGAGGTTATATGGAGTTGGTGGAAGGTTGTTGCAAGCAGTGAAAAGTTTCTACAAAGGTTATAAAGCAGTTGTTAGGATAGGAAATGAAGTGAGCGATTGGTTTCCGGTGAGAGTAGGGCTTAGACAGGGATGTGTGATGTCGCCGTGATTGTTTAACTTGTATGTTGATGGAGTGGTGAAAGAGGTGAATGCTCGAGTGCTTGGACGAGGATTGAAACTGGTAGACGAGAATGACCATGGATGGGAGGTAAATCAGTTGTTGTTTGCGGATGATACTGTACTGGTTGCAGACAGAATTTGGAAGGGTGTGTGGGAGAAGGAAGTTGAGTGTTAATGTGGTTAAGCATAAGGTTATGAGATGTACGAGAAGGGAAGGTGGTGCAAGGTTGAATGTCATGTTGAATGGAGATTTACTTGAGGGGATGGATCAGTTTAAGTATGTGAGGTCTGTTGTTGCAGCAAATGGTGAAGTGGAAGCAGATGTACGTCAGAGAGTGAATGAAGGATGCAAAGTGTAGGGGGTAGTTAAGGGAGTAGTAAAAAATAGAGGATTGGGCATTAATGTAAAGAGAGTTCTGTATGAAAAAGTGATTGTACCAACTGTGATGTATGGATCAGAGTTGTGGGGAATGAAAGTGACGGAGAGACAGAAATTGGATGTGTTTGATATGAAATGTCTAAAGAGTATGGCTGGTGTATATCGAGTAGATAGGGTTAAAAACGAAGTGGTGAGGGTGAGAAAGGGTGTAAGAAATGAGTTAGCAGCCAGAGTGGATATAAATATGTTGAGGTGGCTTGGCCATGGTGAGAGTATAGAAAATGGCTGTCTGCAAAAGAAGGTGATGAATGCAAGCGTTAATGGGAGAGGTGAAAGAGGAAGGCCAAGGTTTGAATGGATGGATGGAGTGAAGAAAGCTCTGGGTGATAGGAAGATAGATGTGAGAGAGGCAAGAGTGCATGGCGAGCGATCGTGACGCAGTTCCGGTAGGCCCTGCTGCTTCCTCCGATGCCTTAGATGACCGCGGAGGTAGCAGCAGTAGGGGATCCAGCGTTATGAAGCTTCATCTGTGGTGGATAATGGGGGAGGGTGGGTTGTGGCACCCTAGCAGCACCAGCCGTACTCGGTTGAGTCCCTTGTCAGGCTGGGAGGAACGTAGAAAAGAGAGGTCCCCCCCTTTTTTATTTTTTGATGTCGGCTACCCCCCAAAACTAGGGGAAGTGCCTCGGCATATATATATATATATATATATATATATATATATATATATATATATATATATATATATATATATATATATATATATATTACATATATATATATATATATATATATATATATATATATATATATATATATATATATATATATAAATAGATATATATATATATATATATATATATATATATATATATATATATATATATATATATATATATATATATATATACATATACTATATATATATATATATATATATATATATATATATGTATATATATATTTATATTTATATATATATATATACATATATATATATATATATATATATATATATATATATATATATATATATATATATATATATATATATATATATATATATATATATATAATATATATATATATATATATATATATATATATATATATTTATTTATGGATATATAAATATTTCTGTTTATGTGTGTATATATATATATGTATATATATATATATATATATATATATATATATATATATATATATATATATATATATATATATATATATATATATATATATATATATCTTTTTAAGCATATGGATGAGTGCAACCACACTATTAATTGGAAAGCTGCTAAAGAACTTATATTTGCAAAGATTTTGTTAAAAGAAATATCATTGAAACAGTTTTAATTAAGAAAAATTTCGAAGATCTGCTTAACACCAGTTCAGGTATGTACAAACTGGATGAATTTTGTGTAAACAACATTTTTAAACAGCTAACTTTTAAGTAATTTGTAATGTGCTCATTTTTTTCTGTTTTGCGTCATCACAGAGGTTTCTTTGTATTCTATTTGTATTTTTAAACCATAAGACCGTGAAGAGGTGTAATAATAACACGAAAGCGCTTGCCCAATCTTCGTTTCCTTTTTCCTCCCGGCCTGCTGTCATCTTGAGACATCGCACTTCCAGCGATTTGTCATTAACATGGATGCCGGACGCCTCTTCAATCCCTTCACCTCATTTGGAGAACTATTCCCAGCTTTGATGCCTCTTGTGATGACGTTTTTATCCTGTTTACTACGAGCACACCGTGTTAAACTACAACATCGCTTTTTAAGAACCTGTATGGAAGAGCACGTGATTCCGAGGTCATTGACGAATAGGAGGTTGAACCGATTGTCCTCCGTCCCCTTCGACGATTACCACCGCCTTATACTCAAGAAACGCATAGAACTAGCAAAGATCGAGGAGACAGCTGCTTTTCAAGAATCACGAGGGAGAAAACGAATTTTGTTAAATGCAATACCAGAAAACTTTGTAAATGTTGTTTTTTATTTTTGTTATACTAAATTAAGAGCACATATTAAAAAGACGGAAAGGAAGCATAGACATAAAATAAACAGACTAATACAACATAGCAAATGGACAACTAATGCAAATAAGGACTTCATTTGCAACATTTCCACCAAACCCTTAGATAACACCACATTAGCTGCGTTAGGTTATGGTATAAATTTCTCTGTCAAAGATAATATGGACTGGCTAGAAATTGGAAATGGCTTTTGTAAACTTGAGAAATAGAGTAACATCCCTATAGATAAAATCAACATATGTAAAGGTATTGTGTATGGTATTTCTAGTTGTGCTGAACCCTCTAATATCCCAAAGAGGTTCCTGATATCTTATGAAAAACTTAAGAGAGATAAGGATCTACATATAACCAAAGCAGATAAATCAAATTCCTTAGTTATAATGAACAAAATTGATTATGATAACAAAATGTATGAGTTACTAAATGATCAACAGACCTAAATAAAATTACGTAATAGTCCATTAGATAGAGACAATGCTTCATTTAACAAAACTATTAAGAGTGTACTTTCTAATCATAAGCAGTTGATACCCAAATTCATCACAACGTGTCCCTCGCTACCATATTTATATGGCGTAATCAAAACACAAAGAAAACTTTCCTGCTAGACCCATCATAAGTTCCGTGGGATCTTGTTCTTACAAAGTATCTAAAAGGCTGGTAAATGAGCTGTCACCTATTCTTGGGACTATATCGGGCTGCTCTGTGAAAAATAATGAAGATTTTATTTTTAGGTTAAGGAGGTTTGATTTTAATTATAATTTTAAGTTAATAAGCTTTGATGTAAAATCACTTTTTACGAAAGTTCCTGTGAATGAATTGTTAGTTTTTCAAAGACGAACTCGTCAAACACACGTTTACTGTGGATACCGACTCTATTCTTAAACTTTTAAAATTGTGCATAAAAGGTTGTAGGTTTACTTTTAATGGTGAATTCTTTGAACAGAAATTTGGTATGGCAATGGGCAATCCTTTCTCTCCTTTGTTAAGCAATATTTACATGGAATTTTTTGAGACCAAGTACCTACCTGGGATTCTACTTGCAGGTATCTTCTGGGTCAGATATGTTGATGATATTTTTTGTGCTTGGCCCATTGATAAGGATGAAAAAGCCTTTCTAACAGCCTTAAACACTCTGGTACCATCTATTGAGTTTTCATTGGAGATAGAATTGGATAACAAGCTTCCCTTTTTAGATGTTCTAGTATTTAGACAAGAAAGGTCTTTTAAATTTACTGTATATAGAAAATTTACGAATGTTAATTCGTATATACATTTTTAGTCTAATCATCACCCATCAACCAACATGATGGTTTTTTCATCCATGTTTTTACGGGCACTGCGGGTAAGTTGCCCTGATCTCCTTGAAGCTGAGCTTAGGAAAATTCATGAAATAGCATCTATTTTGAAGTACCCATCACATTTCATAAACAAAGCCTGTCAAAAGGTAAAGGAAACTTTTTATGGCTTTGTTAACAACGATGATTTTAATGTGAATAACCTCCTTGTTTTACCTTTTTTCAAACCATTTGTACCTCTACCTGGAATTTTAAAACCTTTTGGAATTAATGTAAATTTTAGAAACAACACGATCAAGAATATATTGATAAAAAAAATCCCCAAAACAGGTTAACGAATGTATATACGAAATTCCATGCAATCAATGTAATAAACGATATATTGGTCAAAGCGGCAAAGCACTAGAAACTCGATTAAAACAGCATAAATATAATGTAAGAACGGGAAACATTGCCAGTAGTCTTTTTCAGCATATGAATGAGTGCAACCACGCTATTAATTGGAAAGCTGCTAAACAACTTATAATTTGCAAAGATTTTGTTAAAAGAAATATCATTGAAACAGTTTTAATTAAGAAAAATTTCGAAGATCTGCTTAACACCTGTTCAGGTATGTACAAACTGGATGAATTTCTTGTAAACAACATTTTTAAACTACTAACTTTTAAGTAATTTGTAATTTGCTCATTTTTTTCTGTTTTACGTCATCACAGAGGTTTCTTTGTATTTTAATTGTATTTTTAAACCATAAGACCATGAAGAGGTGTAATAATAACACGAAAGCGCTTGTCCAATCTTCGTTTCCTTTTTCCTACCTGCCTGCTGTCATCATCATATATATATATATATATATATATATATATATATATATATATATATATATATATATATATATATATATATATATATATATATATATATACATACATATACATATATATAGTTAAATAAATAAATATATAGATAAATATATATATATTTATATATATATATATATATATATATATATATATATATATATATATATATATATATATATATATATATATATATATATATATATATATATATATATATATATATATATATATATATATATATATATATATATATATATATATTTATCTATATGTGTATATGTATGTAATGTATACCTAAAAATATAAGTATATCTACCGTATATTTATGATAAATATAAATATATACCTAACTATACAGTATATGCGTATGTGTGTATATATATATATATATATATATATATATATATATATATATATATATATATATATATATATATATATATATATATATATATATATATATATATATATATATATATGTCTACATGTACAAACTTCTACTCCACTAGTTTACTACCAATGATGACAGCAGCGCACTAAAAGATATCGGAACTTATGAGGTAACTGCATTAAATCATTCATATGGTGAGCCTTAACATAATTATGTTCATACACAGATACATATACACACACAAGTATATATATATATATATATATATATATATATATATATATATATATATATATATATATATATATATATATATATATATATATACAGTATACAGTATATATATAAATTCTGTTATTCTTAATGTCCACCAATTATCTGTCATTCTCATTATATGTCCAGCCCATGTCCATATCTTTCTCTTACAAGTCGTTAGAATATCCTCTTCTTTAAAGTAGTTTGTTCTCATATCTATGTTACTCTTTATTCCTATCATTATTCTCACCACATCGCTTTTAATTATAACTAGCAAAATACTAAACCTGAATAAATGAATAATTTTGAATAGATTTTAGTATAAAAAAAAAAAAAGTCTGTCGAAGATTAAATGAAAATTTAATGTTTGAAAGCTCGAAAGTAATTTTCGCCTCATGACGAGAGGGCCAGTGAATATTTCTAGTGATTCTTTCATTAATACTGTAAGTAAAGCATACAGGCAATGTTTGACCGCCAATCCAAAGAAGCGAAGTCGTTAATATTAGATGTTTTTTTCTACGGAGTTTGGGAAATACATCTGTCAGTATATAATATGCAAGAGAATTTTCAGAACTGTTTTCCAGTAAACTTTCTAATTATCTTAAGAATGACGATGATTATATATCCGTGCGATATTTATTATATAATGCATGATTGCATGAATATAAAATATGGGGAGTACCATGATAATTCTATAACATTCATAAGGTTTTGCATAATTAACTTCATGATTTCCAATTCTTTATTGATCTAAGATATCATGAAACATTCTAACCGAAATTTCGCATTAAAATTCAGCTTTGTTAGTCAGACCATAATATACTCTTTTTATAGATTATATATGAAAGATCTATTTTAATGTTGTTACTGTTCTTAAAGTGTTTAATCTAATTGTTCATTACTGCTCTTGTAGTTTATTTATTTCCATATTTCATTTCATCACTTGGTTATTTTACCCTTTTGCAACCTTGCTTTTCCAACTTGTGTTGTAGTTTACCTAATAATAATAATAATAATAATAATAATAATAATAATAATAATAATAATAATAATAATAATGACATGACGCCATTCATTCCTGTATTGTAAAATATACGAAGTTGGACTCAATAAGGGAAGAAAGAAATCCGGTAGATGACTGTGCAGCACAGACTCTCAAGTAATGTCTAAATAACACAGCGTGATGTGTACTGACCGTAATATATTTATGAGATATTGCATATTTGATAACTTCTTCTCACATGAAATGCTTACCTTAAACACAAAGAAACGCAAAGTCATCTAGTCGTAAGAATAAATTACACGTGTGGTGTAAGGAGCAGGAGTTAAGATATTTATGTACCAGCACCAACAACAAAATGCCCAGGTTTTTCTAGTTCACGGCAGGACAAAGGCTTCAGACATGTCCTTAGTCTGGTGTATGGCCATTTTCATCATCACGCTGGCCACTGCAAATTGGTGATGGTGGGAGACTTTAGTCTGATCGCTCACAGCAAATCAACCTAATATGGGTGTCCCTGACTAGTAGAACTTTGCTGGTCATCCCAATACACAAACCGATACTCCACGTTAAGGTATTCCCACTCAGCTTCACCATTGTGCATTAAAAAGACATCACTTACAAATCTATCTTAGCAGTTTTATGTCGAGAAATTAAGTCGTAATAATTGGTTCTTGAATTAAGCAGCATTACTTGTTATACATTCTATCACAATTGATATACTGATACTGGTTTTTCATAAAAGTTTTGCTTTTACACTTATCTAAATGAATGATCAAGCCTGATATGTATTTTTTTTTTTCTATTTGCAGTACCACCAACCTTTAACATCCCATATATTATCTATTTTCTATTATTGAGCTACGATAATATTTCAACCGCTAGGCCTAGCTTATCACTATCGTTATATATTTTTACTAATATATGTAAAACCCTTATTGCTGTTTAGCTTACCCAGTTAATTCAATGCTAGCGTTTCTCCCCATTTACATATTAGCAAAATATTGACATACAAATATCTTTGGTCATTGACAAAATATAAAAAATAATACCTCCCCTATATTCATAGAAGTTTTCGGATCGCGTATTCGTATTTATTACATGTACTTATTTTTGCCATTTCAGTTATCAAATTGCATAATATCTGATCCTAATTCATCATATGCTTTATCTTAGTTTCACAGACGATAGACAGATTGTATTTCCATTGAATGCATCCTAAACAAGGTTTCATAATTAGACTACGCACACTATACTGATAAATTGAAATTTGTCTCTGTACTAATAATATGAGTAGATGGGAGAAACACAGATTATCTGGTTATTTAGAATTTGTCTCTATATACCAAGGCACTTCCCCCAATTTTGGGGGGTAGCCGATACCAACAATGAAACAAAACAAAAAGGGGACCTCTACTCTCTATGTTCCTTCAGCCTAATCAGGGACTCAACCGAGTTCAGCTGGTACTGCTAGGGTGCCACAGCCCAACCTCCCACATTTCCACCACAGATGAAGCTTCATAATGCTGACTCCCCTACTGCTGCTACCTCCGCGGTCATCTAAGGCCCCGGAGGAAGCAGCAGGGCCTACTGGAACTGCGTCACAATCGCTCGCCATTCATTCCTATTTCTAGCACGCTCTCTTGCCTCTCTCACATCTATCCTCCTATCACCCAGAGCTTTCTTCACTCCATCCATCCACCCAAACCTCGGCCTTCCTCTTGTACTTCTCCCCTCAACTCTTGCATTCATCACCTTCTTTAGCAGACAACCATTTTCCATTCTCTCAACATGGCCAAACCACCTCAACACATTCATATTGTGTCATTATAATATTATGTCATGCATGTCTGGCATTGAAACAGAACAAATTTTTATAACTACTCCCTTTGCCAGGAGAGACCTATACTGTGGTTACTTTCACATAGCATAATGGGGTAGATTTATATAAGGTAGAAAAGCTCAATTGTCCTAAAAAATGAAAAGATAAGACATAAAACCCAGTAAGGCTTCCAGCTGTCATGAAAATGTAAAAAGTTTAGATTAGGATAAATATCGTTCCCTCAGTAGGGACATGTATATGCAAATGTTTAGCAAATGCCATTATTAACTTTTTTTTTTCCTAATATTGACTTTCAACAGAGCCACTTCACACTACACGAAATTCTGTTCACTGTTTATCAAGTGTCTACGTAAATGGTGACAGTCGAATTAAAAGCTAAATTTTTTTTAAAGTGTCATTATTAACTTTTTGTAACTAAACACTGCTTTTCAACAGTGCCATTTCACACCACACGAAATTCTGCATCTTATATAATACACTGACATCAACTGCAAAGTATTACATTAGACAAAAAATTAAATGCTTGTACATGGTTTGACAATTCCTGAAGGCTTTAGTTTTCTTAATTATTACTATTATTATTATCATTATTATTATTATTACTTCCTAAGCTACAACCTTAGTTAGAAAAGCAGGATGCTATAAGCCCAAGGGCCCCAACAGGGGAAATAGGTCAGCGAGGGAAGGAAATGAGTAAATAAACTACAAGAGAAGTAATGAACAAAGCTATGCCATTAATTGCAAAATAGTTTAATTTCACACCATCACCGACATTCTTTAATCAACATAATAGAGCATTTCCCATTAAAGTTTATAATCATATCTACATAATATGTCATTAGATAGATACATTTACTTCCTTTTGCAACGTAATCGTCAGTTACATTGGTTCAATGTATGACTCAGTGCTATTCATAATGGTGTTTACTCCTGCAATTTGACAAACTCAATATATAGAGCATGTTCTCATCTAACTGCTTCCTTGACACATACACTTTAAATTTCAATATTTGCTACTGCTCATAGTCAACAATCATTATGTAACTAATTTATCACCTAAGTAAAAATTACCTAATAGTGTAAATAAATAAAAATTTATATATATTTATATATATACACACACATTATATATATATATATATATATATATATATATATATATATATATATATATATATATATATATATTAGAATAGGAAAATTGTCGCGTTTACATTTATTCTTATTAGTAAATAAAAACGAAAAAACGGCAATATTGAAGTAACTGTCGTTTTTCGCTAAACTACGTTAAAGGCTGTACGCACATCAACAACAATAACAGCAACAACAACAACAACCGTTTCTATTCCACTGCAAGACAAAGGCCTCAGGCATATAAGTTCATGTCTGGGTTTTGGCCAGTTTTCTTCAGAACGTTGGCCAGTGCGGATTGGTGATGGTGGGAGATTTTCATCTGCTCGCTCACATCAAACCAACCTAACATGGGTGGCCGTAACTAGTACTGTACAGCTTACAGTAGTTGATCATGGGGATGCACAAATCCTTTCACCACGTTCAGGTATTCCCACTCAGTTAATGCAGAAGAATCCTTAACTGTATTATAACACCTTAATTTGTTTACCAGAGTAAGTTCTAGTAATCGTGGGAAATATAAAATCCATTCTCAATATTCAATTAATTTTCTGCAAAACCCGGTCCAATCCCATGGATGTGACCGGGTGGGGAGTTTAGCTTTCGTGTGAATTAAAAGGTACTATAATGAGAATGACATATAACGAACAATAAAAATAACAGAATGGGGCCCTAGAGACTGCAAATGAAGCCGAAAATGAAGAGAAGAGGAAGGATTGACGAGCTCAGAAAATTTGCGGTATAGACTGGCATAGTAAGACCAAAAAAAAAAGCGTGAGTGGAAATAATTAGAACCTTTATTCCGTAGTAGCATAAAAACTTACCGCACCAACACGAAACGATCGCTTTTCAGTGAACAGACAATAGGTTGCAAAAAGCAAAATTGGCAATTGAAGCACGCTAACCACGACCCACTGGGAACAAGGAAAATATCCACCGGACGCTAATCACTACCAAATAGATACTGCTTCAATAACTAACTAACGGTGGGGTAGTATCACAACACATCTGGCAGACCTTCAAACTAGCAGTCAAAGACAATAAACACCAAAGATGTTTATAACTGCCCAAACACTAGTTTTATAAGTTGGGCGAACTATTTGGAACTTCTGCAAATAAAGAGCCATGCACACATACACACAGAAACAAACACACGCGCGCAAACGCACACTCACGTACATACACACACACACACACACACACACATATATATATATATATATATATATATATATATATATATATATATATATATATATATATATATATATATATATATATATATATATATATATATATATATATATATATATATACTGTACATATATATATATATATACAATATATATATATATATATATATATATATATATATATATATATATATATATGTGTGTGTGTGTGTGTATATATATATATATACATATATCTATATACTTATATATGTATATATATATATATATATAAATATATATATATATATATATATATATATATATATATATATATATATATATATATATATGTATATATATATATATATATATATATATAAATATATATATATATGTATATATATATATATATATATATATATATATATATATATATATATATATATATATATATATATATATATATATATATATATATATATATATAATGTTCGAAACTGAGGGCTTCTACTAGGAACGGCGTCAATGACCTTAGATGTCAGGATGCCAGAAAACTTTCAATCTATCAATCAATATACAAGGAAACTACACAAGTGAGACAATGGAATAAGGAAATGACAAATAAACTAAATATGAAAAGTAATGAATAAATATTACAAAAATTTTTGAAATAAGTAGAAAATTTAAAATAGATCGGTCATAGCAAACTGTTAAAAGACACTTATGTCAACATTTAAACATTTGCTGGTAGTTTGAACTTAGAAGTTCTACCGATTCAACTGCGAGATTAGGAAGATCATTCCACAATCTGGTCATATCTGTAATAGAACTTTTATAACACTTTGCAGTATTGTCCAAATATGATGGAGAAGGCAAACCTATTACAATTAACTGTTTACCTATAGTCATTTTTTTTTTACTGAGGCAGGTTTGCACCGACTTGCAGCGGTGCCCATTTAGCTCGGAAAAGTTTCCTGCTATCTGATTGGTTAGAATTATCTTGTCCAACCAATCAGCGATCAAAAAACTTTTCCGAGCTAAAAGGGCACCCCTGCAAGTCAGTGCAAATCTGCCTCACTGAAAAGAATTGACTATAGTTCTAAGTACAGGATAGTACAGGCTGGAAAGATCTGAATGAAAAGGATGGTCAGAATTATGAAAATCCTCTGCAATGTGAACAAAGAAGTAGCTGAATGACATTGTCAGAGATAAATATCAATATAAAGGATAGGGAATTTATTAAATAGCATGTTTTTGTCAAACAAATTAAGATGATACTAAGCAGATGAAGATCATTAGGAAAACAATACTCGAAACAAGTCCCTGTTATTCATTACAGTTGTAGATCTTAGAACTCAAGTTTGTTTGACAACGAGATAGATCTCTTTAGTTTGAAAATTTAGCTAAAACCTATGATTGTTAATGGAAATAAACTTATAAATACATTACAAATAGATTTAACTTTGCAAAAGACTGTCGCTATAATTAGGAAAGGAAGTTATGAAATGTCTCAATTATTATCAATGTTGATGAACAGCGCAAAAGGTAGACTACAATACGTTAGAGAGGACATTAATAAAAGTAATAAAATTACGAGAGGTCCAATATTCGGGAAAAG
>NC_090736.1:44507046-44524899 GCF_036898095.1 Palaemon carinicauda | reverse complement strand
CTGGGAAGACGTGAGGATAATGTGAAAGAATACTGGAGTGTTTAAGTAAGCAGGGTAATAAGTGGAGTGTAAATTTCAAATGCAAGTCAAAGAATAAAAGAATAAAAATGTAGAGAAGAGTCCTTTGTGTATTAGATGTGGTAAACGAAGAACTTAAGAAGGTATAAAAAGTGGAGGAATAAAGAATACTTTAGCTAATGAAAAAAGAAATGAATCCAAGTATCTTTAAATAATTTACATATGTTGTAAGGAAGGTAAAGATACGACTGATAAAGTTATGAGTAAGAAGAAACGTAATAACATCGACTGTTTGTAGACCTATGTATGTAATGATTTCAAATGCTCTTTTTTTCCTCAAAGAGGATGCTCTATAAGAAGGGTTGTGTCACATCCACTCTTTGGAAAAGAGATTGCAAAATCCGAACAACGTTTTTCTTCATCTTATCAGATGTTATGAACGAAAGTCCGGAATTGAACAGCACCAGAAATCATTAACCAAGTACTGAACCCTTGGATTACGGCACTATCTATTAATGAATACACATTTTTGTGTTAATAAATCTATATACAAACACACACACACATATATATTTATATATATATATATATATATATGTGTGTGTGTGTGTGTGTACATATGTATATATATATATATATATATGTATATATATATATATATATATATATATATATATATATATATATATATGTATGTATATGTATATACATATATATATATATATATTATATGTATATATATATATATATATATATATATATATATATATATATATGTATGTATATGTATATACATATATATATATATATATATATGTATAAACTGTATTGAACTCAAACGTAGAGAGAGAGAGAGAGAGAGAGAGAGAGAGAGAGATTACTTCCCAGTTTCAATACAAATAAAGAACAATGAATATTGTTAAAATATTATGACTCAAAGAAATAAACCCGGAATAATACCCATGAAGAAGCAACTTTTGCAAGGTTGTTTTTCCAATGTTCCCAAGTCAACATATGTGCTTATCTCTCTCTCTCTCTCTCTCTCTCTCTCTCTCTCTCTCTCTCTACTTTTGAATTCAATACAGTTTATACAGCAAAGTAAGGATTAAAACCAAGTTACATTTGCCGATTACAACACGCTTTGCGTGGCATTGTGTTCATTCTATTTTCATATCTACTATGAGACACTTTAGAAATTATTTGAAAGTGTTCCTTTGTTTCATTTCATATCTACTATGAGACACTTTAGAAATTATTTGAAAGTGTTCCTTTGTTTCATACTTGCAAAAATTAAGTAAAAGAGAGGATCAGAAGAGAATACTGGTTATTTTATTATTTCTTTTGATTATTTCTTGGAATACTTTATCTTGAAGAATTCAGTTAGGCTTGATAAATCAGCATCGGATATTTTAGGAAGAGCTCAAATTTTATTCTAGTATATTTTGCCTCTTTTGTTTTAATTTTAGAATATGTATAAATTACAAGCGACGTTTATTTGTTGATGTTTAAAAAGAATTGTTCTTGCATGCTATATACACTATAGTTCCTCTTTGCAGGTACCAGAGAGAGAGAGAGAGAGAGAGAGAGAGAGAGAGAGAGAGAGAGAAAAGTTTATCATGTTACAATAAAGTCTCGCTTTATTTATTTTCCTTTTGTTATCTTCAATTTCCTCTCTATTTACTCAGCCACTTTCTTAGGCTCCTCACTCCATTACCAATATATATTGCTTTCTCTATGATCACAATTTCTCTCATTTAAATCCTGAATTCTCCTTTACAACCATTTCCTGAAGCGTTTCCTACGAATATTCTCTTGCAATTTTCCTTCTATATCAGAGGATAAGGATCTCGCTTCATCGTTGTGATTGTGTCATATTATATACTACTTTCTTTGAGATATTTGAATTATATACAAAGTTCATATATCCACAAACAAGCATATATATATATATAAATATATATATATATATATATATATATATATATATATATAAATCTCATTGTTAGCCGTTGCCGATTGTCCCTAATCCCGATGCCTTCGCTTCACTAAGAGAAGGGAAACAAAATGACAAACTAAATTAAAACAATTTTACGAGCGAACTTCAAGCTCATTTCCGGCGTTGCCGATTCTCCTTCTCACGATACCTTCGCTTCACTAAGAGAAGAGAAGGAAAACGGCAAACTATAGTAAAACAATTTTACGAAGGAACTTCCAGCTCATTTGCGGCGTTGCCGATTCTCCTTAATCCCGATGCCTTTGTTTCACTAAGAGAAGAGAAGGAAAACGGCAAACTATAGTAAAACAATTTTACGAAGGAACTTCCAGCTCATTTGCGGCGTTGCCGATTCTCCTTAATCCCGATGCCTTTGTTTCACTAAGAGAAGAGAAGGAAAACGACAAACTATAGTAAAACAATTTTACGAGCAAACTTCCAGCTCATCTGCGGCGTTGCCAGTTCTCCTTGATCCCGATGTCTTCGCTCCACTAAGAGAAGGGAAGGAAAACTGCAAACTATAGTAAAACAGTTTTACAACCAAACTTCCAGCTCATTTGCAGCATTGCCGATTCTCCTTAATCTCGAAGCCTTCGCTTCACTAAGAGAAGGGAAGGAAAACTGCAAACTATAGTAAAACAATTTTACGAGGGAACTTCAAGCTCATTTGCGGCGTTGCCGATTCTCCTTATTCCCGATGCCTTCGCTTAACTAAGAGAAGGGAAGGAAAACGGCAAACTATAGTGAAACAATTGTACGAGGGAACTTCCAGCTCATTTGCGGCGTTGCCGATTCTCCTTAATCCCGATGCCTTGGGGTTCACTAAGAAAAGGGAAGGAAAACCACAAACTATAGTAAAACAATTTTTCGAGGGAACTTCAAGCTCATTTGCGGCGTTGCCGATTCTCCTTATTCCCGATGCCTTCGCTTCACTAAGAGAAGGGAAGGAAAACAGCAAACTATAGTAAAACAATTTTAAGAGGTAACTTCCAGCTCCTTTGCGGCGTTGCCGATTCTCCTTACTCCCGATGCCTTGGGGTTCACTAAGAGAAGGGAAGGAAAACGACAAACTATAAGCAAAATATTTTACGAGGGAACTTCCAGCTCATTTGCGGCGTTGCCGATTCTCCTTAATTCCGATGCCTTCGCTTCACTAAGAGAAGAGAAGGAAGACGACAAACTATAGTAAAACAATTTTACGAGCAAACTTCCAGCTCATCTGCTGCGTTGCCGATTCTCCTTAATCCCGAGGCCTTCGCTTCACTAAGAGAAGAGAAGGAAAACGACAAACTATAGTAAAACAATTTTACGAGCAAACTTCCACCTCATCTGCGGCGTTGCCGATTCTCCTTGATCCCGATGCCTTCGCTTCACTAAGAGAAGGGAAGGAAAACGACAAACTATAGTAAAACGATTTTAAGAGCGAACTTCAAGCTCATTTGTGGCATTGCCGATTCTTCTTAATCCCGATGCCTTCGCTTCACTAAGAGAAGGGAAGGAAAACGACAAACTATGGTAAAACAATTTTATGAGAAAACTTCCAGCTCATCTGCGACGTTGCCGATTCTCCTTAATCACGATGCCTTCGCTTCACTAAGAGAAGGGAAGGAAAACGACAAACTATAGTAAAAAAAATTTTACGAGCGAACTTCAAGCTCATTTGTGGCGTTGCTGATTCTCCTTAATCCCGATGCCTTCGCATCACTAAGAGAAGGGAAGGAAAACGACAAACTATAGTAAAACAATTTTACGAGCGAACTTCAAGCTCAATCGTGGCGTTGCCGATTCTCCTTTATCCCGATGCCTTCGCTTCACTAAGAGAAGGGAAGGAAAACAACAAACTATAGTAAAAACAATTTTACGAGCAAACTTCCAGCTCATCTGCGACGTTGCCGATTCTCCTTAATCCCGATGCCTTCGCTTCACTAAAAGAAGGGAAGGAAAACGACAAACTATAGTAAAAAAAATTTACGAGCGAACTTCAAGCTCATTTGTGGCGTTGCTGATTCTCCTTAATCCCAATGCCTTCGCTTCACTAAGAGAAGGGAAGGAAAACGACAAACTATAGTAAAACAATATAACGAGGGAACTTCGAGCTCAATCGTGGCGTTGCCGATTCTCCTTAAACCCGATGCCTTGGCTTCACTAAGAGAAGGGAAGGAAAACGACAAACTATAGTAAAACAATTTTACGAGCAAACTTCCAGCTCAATTGCGGCGTTGCCGATTCTCCTTCATCCCGATGCCTTCGCTTCACTAAGAGAAGGGAAGGAAAATGACAAACTATAGTAAAACAATTTTACGAGCAAACTTCCAGCTCATCTGCGGCGTTGCCGAGGGCTCCTTAAACACGATGCCTTCACTTCATTAAGAGAAGGGAAGGAAAACGACAAACTATAGTAAAACAATTTTACGAGCGAACTTCAAGCTCATTTGCGGCGTTGCCGATTCTCCTTAATCCCGATGCCTTCGCTTCACTAAGAGAAGGGAAGGGAAACGACAAACTATAGTAAAACGATTTTACGAGTGAACTTCAAGCTCATCTGCGGCGTTTCCGATTCTCCTTAATCCCAATGCCTTCGCTTCACTAAGAGAAGGGAAGGAAAACGACAAACTATAGTAAAACAATTTTACGAGCAAACTTCAAGCTCATCTGCGGCGTTGCCGACTCTCCTTAATCCCGATGCCTTCGCTTCACTAAGAGAAAGGAAGGAAAACGACAAACTATAGTAAAACAATTTTACGAGGGAACTTCCAGCTCATCTGCGGCATTGCCGATTCTCCTTAATCCCGATGCCTTCGCTTCACTAAGAGAAGGGAAGGAAAACGACAAACTATAGTAAAACAATTTTAGGAGGGAACTTCGAGCTCATTTGCGGCGTTGCCGATTCTCCTTAATCCCAATGCCTTCGCTTCACTAAGAGAAGGGAAGGAAAACGACAAACTATAGTAAAACGATTTTACAAGCGAACTTCAAGCTCATTTTTGACGTTGCCGATTCTCCTTAATCCCGATGCCTTCGCTTCACTAAGAGAAGGGAAGGAAAACGACAAACTATAGTAAAACAATTTTACAAGCGAGCTTCAAGCTCATTTGTGGCGTTGCCGATTCTCCTTAATCCCGATGCCTTCGCTTCACTAAGAGAAAGGAAGGAAAACGACAAACTATAGTAAAACAATTTTACGAGGGAACTTCCAGCTCATCTGCGGCATTGCCGATTCTCCTTAATCCCGATGCCTTCGCTTCACTAAGAGAAGGGAAGGAAAACGACAAACTATAGTGAAACAATTTTACGAGCAAACTTCCAGCTCATCTGCGGCGTTGCCGATTCTCCTTAATCCCGATGCCTTTGCTTCACTAAGAGAAGGGAAGGAAAACGACAAACTATAGTAAAACAATTTTACGAGCAAACTTCCAGCTCAATTGCGGCGTTGCTGATTCTCCTTAATCCTGATGCCTTCGTTTCACTAAGAGAAGGGAAGGAAAACGACAAACTATAGTAAAACAATTTTACGAGCAAACTTCCAGCTCAATTGCAGCGTTGCTGATTCTCCTTAATCCCGATGCCTTCGCTTCACTAGGAGAAGGGAAGGGAAACGACAAACTATAGTAAAACGATTTTACGAGTGAACTTCAAACTCATTTGTGGCGTTTCCGATTCTGCTTAATCCCAATGCCTTCGCTTCACTAAGAGAAGGGAAGGAAAACGACAAACTATAGTAAAACAATTTTACGAGCAAACTTCCAGCTCATCTGCGGCGTTGCCGACTCTCCTTAATCCCGATGCCTTCGCTTCACTAAGAGAAAGGAAGGAATACGACAAACTATAGTAAAACAATTTTACGAGCCAACTTCCAGCTCATCTGCGGCATTGCCGATTCTCCTTAATCCCGATGCCTTCGCTTCACTAAGAGAAGGGAAGGAAAACGACAAACTATAGTAAAAAAATTTTAGGAGGGAACTTCGAGCTCATTTGCTGCGATGCCGATTCTCCATAATCCCAATGCCTTCGCTTCACTAAGAGAAGGGAAGGAAAACGACAAACTAGAGTAAAACGATTTTACAAGCGAACTTCAAGCTCATTTGTGACGTTGCCGATTCTCCTTAATCCCGATGCCTTCGCTTCACTGAGAGAAGGGAAGGAAAACGACAAACTATAGTAAAACAATTTTACAAGCGAGCTTCAAGCTCATTTGTGGCGTTGCCGATTCTCCTTAATCCCGATGCCTTCGCTTCACTAAGAGAAGGGAAGGAAAACGACAAACTATAGTAAAACAATTTTACGAGCAAACTTCCAGCTCATCTGCGGCGTTGCCGATTCTTCTTAATCCCGATGCCTTGGCTTCACTAAGAGAAGGGAAGGAAAACGACAAACTATAGTAAAACAATTTTACGAGCAAACTTCCAGCTCAATTATGGCGTTGCTGATTCTCCTTAATCCTGATGCCTTCGTTTCACTAAGAGAAGGGAAGGGAAACGACAAACTATAGTAAAACGATTTTACGAGCAAACTTCCAGCTCAATTGCGGCGTTCCCGATTCTCCTTAATCCCGATGCCTTCGTTTCAATAAGAGAAGGGAAGGAAAACGACAAACTATAGTAAAACAATTTTACTAGCAAACTTCCAGCTCATCTGCGGCGTTGCCGATTCTCCTTAATCCCAATGCCTTCGCTTCACTAAGAGAAGGGAAGGAAAACGACAAACTATAGTAAAACAATTTTACAAGCGAACTTCAAGCTCATTTGTGGCGTTGCCGATTCTCCTTAATCCCGATGCCTTCGCTTCACTAAGAGAAGGGAAGGAAAACGACAAACTATAGTAAAACAATTTTACGAGCAAACTTCCAGCTCATCTGCGGCGTTGCCGATTCTCCTTAATCCCGATGCCTTCGCTTCACTAAGAGAATGGAAGGAAAACGATAAACTATAATAAAACAATTTTACAAGCAAACTTCCAGCTCATTTGCGGTTTTGCCGATTCTCCTTAATCCTGATGCCTTCGCTTCACTAAGAGAAGGGAAGGAAAACGACAAACTATAGTAAAACAATTTTACGAGCGAACTTCCAGTTCATCTGCGGCATTGCCGATTCTCCTTAATCCCGATGCCTTCGCTTCACTAAGAGAAGGGAAGGAAAACGACAAACTATAGTAAAACAATTTTAGGAGGGAACTTCGAGCTCATTTGCGGCGTTGCCGATTCTCCATAATCCCGATGCCTTCGCTTCACTAAGAGAAGGGAAGGAAAACGACAAACTATAGTAAAACGATTTTACAAGCGAACTTCCAGCTCATCTGCGGCGTTGCCGATTCTCCTTAATCCCAATGCCTTCGCTTCACTAAGAGAAGGGAAGGAAAACGACAAACTATAGTAAAACAATTTTACAAGCGAACTTCGAGCTCAATCGTGGCGTTGCCGATTCTCCTTAATCCCGATGCCTTCGCTTCACTAAGAGAAGGGAAGGAAAACGACAAACTATAGTAAAACAATTTTACGAGCAAACTTCCAGCTCATGTACGGCGTTGCCGATTCTCCTTAATCCCGATGCCTTCGCTTCACTAAGAGAAGGGAAGGAAAACGACAAACTATAGTAAAACAATTTTACGAGCAAACTTCCAGCTCATCTGCGGCGTTGCCGATTCTCCTTAATCCCAATGCCTTCGCTTCACTAAGAGAAGGGAAGGAAAACGACAAACTATAGTAAAACAATTTTACAAGCGAGCTTCAAGCTCATTTGTGGCGTTGCCGATTCTCCTTAATCCCGATGCCTTCGCTTCACTAAGAGAAGGGAAGGAAAACGACAAACTATAGTAAAACAATTTTACGAGCAAACTTCCAGCTCATCTGCGGCGTTGCCGATTCTCCTTAATCCCGATGCCTTTGCTTCACTAAGAGAAGGGAAGGAAAACGACAAACTATAGTAAAACAATTTTACGAGCAAACTTCCAGCTCAATTGCGGCGTTGCTGATTCTCCTTAATCCTGATGCCTTCGTTTCACTAAGAGAAGGGAAGGGAAACGACAAACTATAGTAAAACAATTTTACGAGCAAACTTCCAGCTCAATTGCGGCGTTCCCGATTCTCCTTAATCCCGATGCCTTCGTTTCAATAAGAGAAGGGAAGGAAAACGACAAACTATAGTAAAACAATATTACGAGCAAACTTCCAGCTCATCTGCGGCGTTGCCGATTCTCCTTAATCCCGATGCCTTCGCTTCACTAAGAGAAGGGAAGGAAAACGACAAACTATAGTAAAACAATTTTACAAGCGAACTTCAAGCTCATTTGTGGCGTTGCCGATTCTCCTTAATCCCGATGCCTTCGCTTCACTAAGAGAAGGGAAGGAAAACGACAAACTATAGTAAAACAATTTTACGAGCAAACTTCCAGCTCATTTGCGTTGTTGCCGATTCTCCTTAATCCTGATGCCTTCGCTTCACTAAGAGAAGGGAAGGAAAACGACAAACTATAGTAAAACAATTTTACGAGCGAACTTCAAGCTCATTTGTGGCGTTGCCGATTCTCCTTAATCCCAATGCCTTCGCCTCACTAAGAGAAGGGAAGGAAATTGACAAACTATAGTAAAACAATTTTATGAGTAAACTTCCAGCTCATCTGCGGCGTTGCCGAGGGCTCCTTAAACACGATGCCTTCGCTTCATTAATTGAAGGGAAGGAAAACGACAAACTATAGTAAAACAATTTTACGAGCGAACTTCCAGCTCATTTGCGGCGTTGCCGATTCTCCTTAATCCCGATGCCTTCGCTTTACTAAGCGAAGGGAAGGAAAACGACAAACTATAGTAGAACCATTTTACGAGCGAACTTCGAGCTCATTTGCGTTGTTGCCGATTCTCCGTAATCCCTTTGCTTCACTAAGAAAAGGGAAGGAAAACGACAAACTAGGAGATATGGCATACATGTTGCCATATCTTCACTGGGTGAGTTCACTGAGACCTTTGGTCAAATCCTATTAAATTGTTGAAGATTTGCTTCCTCATTCATTGTTTCGCAAATAGCCTTCCTTAAACACCATGGAGAGTTCCCGGCCTCATTTTCTTCACCCAGAAGAAAGAAAAATGGCATAACATGTCTAACAGTTTTTTAAAATGGAAAAGAGATAATGAAACTGTACGGAAATTTTTCTATTAATTACATAAGTTCTAAAACAATACAATCACCAATGTAAATATACTATTTTAATCTTATCTAATCAAATCCTTTATAAAAAGAATCTCATCTTTTAATAATCAATCAGAATTGAGAAATGAATTTATTTGATATCAAAATTAAGATTATTTCTGTTAGTGTGATACTCTCTTTATAACAATTTTGCGCCTTGTTATAACTAAGAGTTTCAACTTGTCACCACGTGGTTGGAAACGAAAAGAGCGAAGGAAGCAATTTAGGTAGAGTATCAAATTAAAGGATTATATTCTTACACCGCTCAAATCCAGGGGAATGACTTATTAGCTTACCCTTTTCTCCTTTTCTTGGCTCGGCCAGAGATTAAAGCGGTCAAGCCAGGTGTGCTTTAAAAATGACCCAAGAGAACTGGCACACCGCAATTGGGCTTCGAGTTCGCTCCTAAAATGGTTTGACTTATAGTCCACTCTATGTGTCTATACCCGCAAACTTTCTTAGGTCATCAATCCCAAGGTATATAGAGTGACCAGGTAGAGTCATTTGTGGGGGATTGCGGCTTATCCCCCAAGAACCACGTCGCCTGGAGGTCATGTCAGGGCGAGAAGTCATCCAGCTACCGTTTCATTCAAATGTCGATCACAGGTCACTTCAGACATCTCTGCAGTGATTTAGTTTGACATTCTTCGAATAAAACCATAGTTTTGATTATTTATATAATCTAGATTATTATTTAAATAATGCCAAACAACTGCGCAGTATTTGTTTGTTATTCAAATAGTAGAAAAAAAAAGGAGGTACAGTATCCTTTTTCAGATTCCCTCGTGATGAGGAAACAAGAAGGAAATGGGTTCATCGTTGTAAGAGAAAGGACAACTTTAACCCTACTACTCATCGCATATGCAGTAAACATTTTGAAGAAAATGCATATAAGTGAGACCTGCAACAGGAACTTCTTGGATCACGGGCCTCAGCAATGAAATACAGACGTCTGAAGAGCAATGCAATCCCAACACTTCACATGCCTCATTCACAAGGTTGGTAATCTTTCTTTTTCAATTTTTCAGTATTACTTGAAAAACCTATTTACTTTTATTTTAATTAGTCACACTATTTGCAATCATAACAGCTGTTATCTGTGTTTATAAATGGGGGTTTGTTTGTACATATATAGTAAATAGAAAGAGACTATAAAGGGAAAACTTGGCATATTCCATACCTCAGTCACGATCATATTAATACAAGGTCTTATGACAACTGATGCATATGTATATATATATATATATATATATATATATATATATATATATATATGTGTGTGTGTGTGTGTGTGTGTGTGTGTGTGTGTGTGTGTGTGTAGCTGTGTGTGTGTGTGTGTGTAAGAGAAGGAGAGATATTAAAATGTTTTTCTTTCTACATTTCAAATGATAGTGTATCTGGTACATCTCGAATGAAAAGGATAAAAGGGAAAAATCGGAAACTCTTAATTGCAGAAATGTTATCAGGTTGTGAAAATGAGTTTGATGAATACAACAATGTTTCCCGTGGAGAAGACTATCCTCAAAGTAAAGAAAGGGTTCATACAGCAACACTAGAAGAGTTGCAGAGTCAATTGAACAGCGTTACTCAAGAAAGAAATGATCTCCTTACAAAGAAAGAGCAGTGGGATAAAGAAAGGTTACGTTTGTTGGAGGATTTAGAGATTATGAGAAATGAAGCATCATGTTGCAGAGCGTTTTCAGAAAAAAATGTTTTCTCCTTCACAGGTGGAAAACATTATGAGTGGAAGAAATGTGAAACGTTGGGCAGATGGTGACATTAACCGTGCAATAACATTGAAAAACTTCAGTTCTAAAGGTTATCGGTACTTACGTGATCAGTGTAACATTCCTTTTCCCTCAGAAAGTACCCTAAGGCGTTGGGCATCGAAAATCATTTTTGAGCCGGGGATCTTGCACACAGTTTTTCAAATACTAGATGAAAAGGGCAAGGAAATGAAAGACAAAGAATATAGTCGTTTATGTGTAATTTCATTTGACGAGTGTAGTGTTTCTCAAATCTGGTGTTATGACCAAGGATCAAAGACTTTATGACCCTAAATCTCGTGTACAGTGCATTATGATCAGAGGAATAACATAATCTTGGAAACAACTAATATATTATAATTTTGATACCAAGGTTACTAAGAGACTGTTATTTGATATAATTACAAAAGTGGATTCTGTCGGTTTTCCTGTTGTGGCTATGGTGTGTGACATGGGTCCTACTAATATCAGTTTATGGAACAGTCTCAATATAGGAACAGAAAATCCTTCATTTGAGAACCCCTCTGTACCAGAAAGAGAAATTCATGTCTTTGCCGATGCTCCTCATTTAATCAAGTTAGTGAGAAACAATTTTCTTGATTCAGGTTTTGAATTACAAAATAGAAATTTTGTTATAAGTGGATGTGTTAGGGAAATTGTCAACCGAAGGAAAAGTTATTTGAAACTCACATATCATTTAACAGAGAAACACATAAATGTAACAGGTACACAATAGTAGAGGGGCGAAACCTGAAAATTGCTTCTTCAAAATGATTTTCTGTTACAAGCCGACCTCCACCATATTTTTTTAGAATATGATGTTCTGCATTCATTAAGGGTGGATGACACTTGAGATTTTTCCAAAGAGGGCCAAAATTAACCCTTTTTAGCGAATACGCGATTTGAAAAATGACGAAAAAGCCGAAGCCTCGTTTAGGAAACACTCTGTTACTTAACCATCTTGTATGCTATACATGATTATTATACCTCATTTTGTAGCTTATGATAACACCTTTACAATGAAATAAACAAATATGAAGGATTTGGAAATTAAGGGTCTTGATAAGGTCAAAGGTCACGTGATCACGTGATTACCTATTTTGGGGGGTATTCAATATTCTTGACCTCACATATACTTTGCCCGCATATATTTCTATAAAGATGGTTTTTAATCTTAAGAGGACATCCTTAGGCAGTTTTTAAAAGCAAAAGGGTCTTTCAATTCCTCCATACCTAAATTTTATGAGGGATTGAATTTCGACCCTTTTTTGGGAAATCACTAAAATCGTTGAAAATCGTGTTCTGACTACTTTGTTGTGATAATAATTTCAGTTATTATATAGGCCTATATAAGAAGCTTTGTGTTAAAAATAAAGTCTTAGAGATGTAGAATAAGGCGTACATGCAGTTAAAAAAGGGGTCAAAGGTCATGTTCATCATGGATTACATAATTTCACGGTATACACCACATGTAGTGAAATTCTCCCCTAACCCTAACTCTAACTCTAACCCCAACCCCAACCCTAACGTTGTTCCAGAAGAAATTACAAGGGATATAATGAATGCCCTAATAATCGGAATGTCACTTCTGGAATCCTTTGTAGCCACCAGACTTCTTGAAAAGTCAAAATAGCCCGCACAAAAACTGCAGCCATAAGCTCCATGTACAAAACTCAAGCTCCTTCAGTAGGTGGGAAACAGAAGGAAGTCAAAGCCGACCGTGATCTTATTCACAGATTGTTCGTTGCTTCACAAAATGGGAGAGAGGTAGACTTAGTCAGTATCTTACAGCATGAACTATCCCCAGTCCCAAGGGCATTTGCTGGAATAAATTGTCAACTTCATACAACAGATAAAGCTCAGCTACAGGACTTGCTGGCAAAGGATATACAGATCCCAGTTACACTTCCCTTGAGTGAAGCCAAAACATGCCTGGTTATCGATGATCAAGCACTAATACAAGCTATTGGAAAGCCAGAAAATGTCAAAACCTTTGGTGACCTAGGGGAAGTGTTCTGCACAAACATCTTGAACCGCTTTGGCACAACATACTCACGGATTGATGTCTTGTTTGATCGGTACATTGGCAATTCAATAAAATCAGGTACACGCAAGAAACGAGCTGGAAAAGCAAGACCAATTAGACGTGTCATCAGTTCAAAAGCTGTAAAAGTTCCACCCAACTGGAAATCCTTTATGAGTTTAGCTGCAAATAAAGCTGATCTAGCTGCTTTTCTATCCAGATCCCTTGTTGAGAAAGCTGAAAGAGAGCTGTCATCTGAGTACGAGCTTGTTTTAGCTGGAGGCTTTGAGGATGTCTCAGGGGTTTGGTCATCCTCAAGTCGGACTATTGATCACCTCAAATCGACACAAGAAGAGGCCGATACTCGTCTCATACTTCACGCTGAAGATGCATGTATCAATGGGTATGCAAGAGTGGTATTGGAATGCAGAGACAAAGTTGTGCTAGTGTTGGCACTTGGTTTCAGAGACAGGCTACCAGCACAAATATGGATGTACACAGGTAAAACGGGTAAACGGCCATACTTTCCAGTACATGATATAAAACTCCCCGAGGAGATTGTAAAGAACGTTAAAGCTTTTCATGCAATCACAGGATGCGATAGTGTCAGTCAATTTGCAGGAAAGGGAAAGAAAACAACGTGGAACGTATTCATTCAGGAACCTGAAAATTTGGAACAGCTAGGGTCTGTGGAGCTGACTCCAGAAGCAATATCAGGTGCAGAAAGATTTGCTTGCAGGCTCTATGAAAAAGATTGCGATCTCATTAATGAAGCAGGAGTAAAGACCTTTGTCCAGGGAAAGAAAACCCTTGACGCCCTTCCACCAACTAAAGATGCGCTTGACAAACATATAAGGCGCGCTAACTACCAAGCCCTTGTCTGGAAGAAAGCATTGACTCCATCACCCGTGCTACCTAATGCGACAGACAGTGGTTGGATACTTGAAGATAGAATGATAAAGCCAGAACTAATGACATTAGCACCTATTCCGAAAGCTTGCTCTGAGTTAGTGACCTGTTCATGCACAACTGGCTGTGGCAAGAGATGCGGTTGTGTGAGAGCAGGGCAGAAGAATTGCACAAGTGCTTGTGCTTGTGAGGGCTTATGTAACAATAATACAAACGCAGAGGATGATGATACAAACAAGCTAGTCAGTGAATATGTTAGAAGTTAAGTAGTTGACCTTAAATGATTGCCTATGTGTGCATACAAGTAACTCAGTGGAAAAGCAATTTTGACTTTTAAAGCAACTTGATCATATTGGATAATTATATAATCATATTGGATAATTATGTAATCCGTGATGAACATGACCTTTGACCCTTTTCAACTGAAAACACCCCTTATGCACTGTACTATTCTAAACACAATGATTGTAATAGAACAATAGCAATTAATATCACAACAAGTATTCAAAACATGATTTTCAACGATTTTAGGGATTTTTCCAAAAAGGGTGGAAATTCGATCCCTCATAAATATTAGGTAGAAAGGAGTTAAAAGACCCTTTTACTTTTAAAAACTGTCTAAGGACGTCCTCTTAAGATTAAAACCATCCTTATAAGAATATATGCAGGCAAAGTATGATATTTGAGGTAAAAAATATTGAATATCCCCAAAATTGGTAATCACGCGATCACTTGACCTTTGACCTAATTAGGACCCTCTATTTACATAATCTTTCATATTTGTTTGCTTTTTTTGTAAAGGTGTTATCCTAAGCTTCAAAATGAGGTATCATAATCATGTATAGCATACAAGATGATCGAATTACAGAGTTTTTCATAAACAAGTCTTCAATGTTTTCGTCGTTTTTTTTTAAATTGCGTATTCGCTAAAAAGGGTTAATTTTGGCCCTTTTCGGAAAAATCTCAAGTGTCATCCACCCTTACTGAATGCAGGACATCATATATTAACAATATATGGTGGATGCCGGCTTGTAACAGAAAATTATTTTAAAACCTTGACGAGGCCTCTTTTCAGATTTCGCACCTCTACTACAACGTATGAATGTGAGGAAAGCAGTGCAGCTTCTTTCGGAAACAACATCTAAAGCTTTAGATTTTTATGGAAGTCAGGGACTTTTGAAGAGCATGTACTGGGAAAGTACAAGGGACTTTATAAAGCTTGCCGACTCCTGGTTTGATGTGTTCAATTCAAGGGTACCTTATGACAGAAAAAAATATAGACATGCATATGGGATGCAACTGTCGGAACAGAATAAAATCCTTGACAATATGAAGTGTACAGCTGAAACGATGCGAGTTTTGAAAAGTAATAAGATTTATGAATTCCAAAAGGGACTTATTGTGTCGTGTAAATCCTTGCCAAGGTTGCATGATATGTTGAAAAGTAAATATGATATATCATACATAATTACCTCCAGACTTAACCAAGATGGACTGGAAAACATGTTTGGCTGTTTTAGACAAATGGGTGCAACTTATGATCATCCTACGCCAGTTGAAGTCAAACACAGAATAAGGTCATATTTACTTGGCAAAGGAAACTATAATTTGAAAAAATTGTAACTCGATGAAGGAGTGCGATTCTTCTAATATGTCGGATGGATTGTTCAGTCAAGAGAAAAGTTGTGAAAATAATGATTCAAATGAAACTGATCTTGAAAGAGAGCTTATGATTTCTGCAATGGTGTTTGCCTCTACTGAAGATGATAAGATGCCAGAAGAAGATTCAGGAAACTTTGAAAATGAATTTTATGAAAGAACTTCAGAGAATGTTGCAGACGAAGAGGGCCTTCGATATGTTGGAGGTTATGTGGCATCTAAATTTCCAGATTATCAGTTCTTTGGATGTAAGCTTAAAAAAGTGAAAGGTACCTGGATTAGTGCAGTAGAGCGACATGATGATAACGGAACCAAGTGCTGAGGCTTTTGAAAAATTAAAGGTAATGGGAAAAATGTTTAAAACATACAGTGAGACCAGGCAATGGAGTATTATACGACTTGGCACGCCATATTGAAAATTGTGTATCCTTGCCTTTTAAAGTAATAGTGTTTTTTGTTAGATGTCGGATGTTTTTTAAGATGAGAGTTCTGAATGCCCAAATTATATCAAGTAGGCAAAAAAAGAAGAAAAAAAAAGATTCATAAATTAACTAAATAATGCCATAGATTTATTTTTTTTTTACTTTTACTAAATATTTCTCATTTCTATTATGAAGCCAGATACTATTATGTGTTATCTATGTATATTTATGTTAGTTTACCAAATAATGTATTGTAAAATTGGAAATAAGTCTTTGTAAATAAATACCAGGTCAAATGTTAATTGAATATTTTTCAAGTCCTATCAAGCATATTAATTTATGTTTTCTATTATATATTAGAGATCCAGAATTACCAATTCACGATTTTGTATGTGCATTACAGTGACCTATATGAATTCACAAGAACACCAAAAGTATACAAGATAACAGAGTGAAAAGGACATCACACACACTTACAGACAGGCCTAATCCCTTCGCCCCAAGGTACTTAAGTTCAGTTGTTCCCTTGACCCCTCACACCCTGACCTCCAGGAGCGTCACGGAAATACCCCACAACTACCCCCGCGACTAAAGTGACTGTACCTCTCTCCCTTATTCTATATACCTTGATCAATCCATTGCCTTCTCGTCTTTTCCTTGCTTCTAATGCAACCTCTAGGAACCCATTCTGTTATTCTTTTTGTCCCACCATCATCTATTATTCCTATTATATGTCCCACCTATGTCCATTTCTTCTTTTTTTTTTCTTTTTTTATTAGAATATCCTCTGTTTTAGTTTGCTCTCGTATCCATGTTGCTCTTTTTTTATCATAGTGTGAATACCATCATTATTCTTTTCATATGTATTTATAAGGCTTCAGTAAGGCTGCAAGTTTCTGATGCAGAGTCAATAATTGTAGAATCATGTGATTAGGTACTTTTTACTTCTTTTTTTTTTTTGGAGAAGGTGGCATTTTAATTTTCATAATCTAACTTGGTTTAATTTATACAACTTTTTTCAAACTTTATCACGAGCGGTTCCAGTGTTGCATTGTTGTCAGTCCGCTGTGATGGTGGAGATGCGTTGATTTCGATTCAAAGTACAAATTCTGAAGTTGACAAAATTAAATACAGAAGAGTCGACATCCACTCTTATCTCTGCTTTCAGCCGAGTTGACTAAAGTCTAATATTTACTCTTCTTTCTGTCGGTCCTAAGAACTAATCTTTAGCTGGGCAGAAATATTTGTCATAAAAAGGAATATCCTTATGGGTCTGTGATCTCGTAGCGAAGCGAATTAGATATTAAAGGATATCTATGGATTAAATGAAAAAAAAAATGACATTCACAAGTGTAAATGATAAAATTGTAATATACATATATTATAAATATTTACTTTCTGAACATATCAGCAACACCAAATGCAGCCGTTTCTGGTCAACTGCAGGACAAAAGCCTCAAAAATATCAATTCATATCTGGGATTTTGGCTGTTTTCATCACCACGTTGGCCAGTGCTGATTGGTGATGGTGGCCCTGACCAGAAAAGCTTTGCTGATCATGGCCACGTTAAGGTATCCCCACTCAAAAAGAGTGCAATATAATATATATATATATATATATATATATATATATATATATATATATATATATATATGTGTGTGTGTGTGTGTGTGTGTGTGTGTGTGTGTGTGTGTGTATGTGTCTGTGTGTGTACAAAGTGTGTGTGTGACAGTGTATAGAGTATCTATAGGTTTTACAAAATAAAAAAATATCATTCACAGAAAAGGAATTCATGTTTCCTATGCTAATATCTTTAAATATAATCATTATCCAGGGCGAACAAAATATAATTCCAAGACACTTTTCTTGAATCTAAAGAACTAG
>NC_090736.1:44502046-44504546 GCF_036898095.1 Palaemon carinicauda | reverse complement strand
TATATATATATATATATATATATATATATATATATATATATATATATATATATATATATATATACTGAAAGATTTAACGTGGTAAAAAGGTTTCGCGTATCACCATGATCAGCAGAGCTGTGCTAGTCAGTGACACCACGCCCATACTAGGTTGGTTTGCTAAGATCGGTCAGACTGAAATTTCCCACCATCACCAATCTGCACTGGCCAGCGTAGTGATAAGAACAGGCCATAACCTAGACATGAATAAGGACATTTCTGAGGCCTTTGTCTTGTGAAGAGCTGAGAGAAGGTTGTGACTCAAAGGCAGGATGAAACCAACTGAATAAACTTTATTGCAAACACTCATTTATATATACATAAACCCCAGGCAAAAGGGGCATACAAAACATAACAGGCAATTTCATGTTCAGCCGAAAAGCTCACCGGTTAATAGTTAACGGTGAGAAAAGACAGACAAGTTATTTCAGGATCTTATCAGTGCGAGGGGAGAACGAAGATAAAAGCATAATCCATACAAAAAATGAAATGTCCTTACTATGTACGATCTGTGACACATGGTTGGTACAGTCTTGCAGTGGACTAGAAACAGCTGCAATTGTTGTTGATGTTTTAATTATTTTGATATTTTCTCATTGCCCAAAATAACGATAAGACATTATGTGTTCGTTAATTACTATGAGCGTGCATCCTATTCTCTCTCTCTCTCTCTCTCTCTCTCTCTCTCTCTCTCTCTCTCTCTCTCTCTCTCTCTCTCTCTCTCTCTCTCTCTCTCTTATAGTTTGTTGCATAAGTTAATCTCGCAACTGAACGTACATATAAATATTGCCTCCGATAAACCATTCTTCCAAGCACTTATCATTCATCACCCTCGCTCTCTCTCTCTCTCTCTCTCTCTCTCTCTCTCTCTCTCTCTCTCTCTCTCTCTCTCTCTCTGTATAAGAAAATTATATGCAACATCTCTTACTTCCTCGAAGGCCTCAGTAGGAACTTAGGAGGACACATACAAAGCTAGCTAACCTTGAATGGCTTCTGTCAATGTTTTTTCTCTCTTTTCTTCCTTTGTTTGCTTTTCACGAGAACCGACGATACAAAAGAGCCGGTGTAGCGGCTTGATATCTGAGAAGCAGGGAGGTGGAAAAAAATCGCTAAAGATGTGAATAGAAACAGTCACAGAAAAGACATCTTAGTGATTTGTTCCTCGATATTTATTCTTTTCACACACACACATACATACACACATAAGCACACACACGTATACACACACTCACTCACACCAACACGTGCGCACACACACCCATATATATATATATATATATATATATATATATATATATATATATATATATATATATATATATATATATATATATATATATATATATATATATATATATATATGAAAGATCTAATTTAAAGTAGTTACTGTTCTTGAAAAGTTATATTTTGGTGGTCTACCCTTAAATCTGCACTCTTTGGTGTAGATGCTACAGTTCCTCCTTTACTTTATCCAGATGACTCAGTCACTCACTGATCAAAGGAAAAGGCAACCCTTTTGGCTGATGTTTTTTTACAGTAAACAGAGTAATGAAAAGCTTGAACTTGCTCATTCCTGTTTTTCTGAGGCTAAACTAACTAGTTTAGCTTTTCGATCCCGTGAAATTAAAGCTCTGTTGATGGACCTTGATGCTTATGGAGGTATAGACCAAAATGGTATTTTTCCTTTGTTTTTTTTTTATAAAGACTGCAGATTTCTTAGCTCCAAAGTTATCTGTTATTTTGCGTACGGTATCAAGAAGAGGTGATTTTAGCACTTGTTGGATAATTGGTAATGTTACTCCTCTATGTAAATGTGTTTGTGGTGGCTCAAGTCGCACTGATTACCGCCCAATTTCCATAACTCCCATATTATCTAAAGTTTTTGAACGTCTTCTGGCAAAACGTCCTAATAGGTTTGCTAAAGGTAATCATCTACTCCCTAGATTGCAATTTGGTTTTCGTAAAAGCCTTGGAGTATGTGATGAACTTTTTACAGTCTCCAATGCTGTGCAGAAATCCCTTAATTGTGGCCAGGAAGTTCGTATGATTGGCATTGATTTTAGTGCTGCCTTTGACCGTGTTAATCATGAGGCCCTTGTCTTCAAACTCAAACAGTTGGAAGTGGGTGGGTCGTTTCTTAGCATTATTATTGATTTTTTAAGTAATACATATCAAAGATTTGTTGTTGATGAGCACCATAGTGAGCATAGGAATGTGATATCTGGTGTTCCACAGGGTAGTGTTCTTGGCCCATTACTTTATATATTATATACAAATGACATGTGGTTTGCCCTAGAAAACAAGCTTGTAGCATATGCAGATGATGCTACTCTCTTTGCATCAATTCCATCCCTGAATGTAGATCTGGGGGTTGGTGAATCCCTTAATAGAGATTTAGCTAAAATTAGTGCATGGTGCAAATTATGGGGTATGAAGTTAAATCCTAACAAAACTCTAAGTA
>NC_090736.1:44472092-44484592 GCF_036898095.1 Palaemon carinicauda | reverse complement strand
AACCTTCCTTTATGGAAGTGTTGTGAATATTAAGGCGGAAGAAAGCCAATAGTGTATTATGTCAGCATAAGAAGAATATATAAGGTCAGAGATGAGGACAGGTTTATGAAGAAAATGATGGGAGGTAGCTAGAGAGAGAGGCCTCGAAAGATTATATAGATGTCTTGAAAGGAATAGATATCCAAGAAGCCTAAGGCCATGCGAGGCAAGATTGAATAGATATATGAAGAAACCTACGTTGTTGTAAGCATCACTTCACTGGTGATTCATCCACAATTCAGCAATTACTGGACGAAATAGGCATTAACTCCTGTTATTTTTCGTTGGAGCTACTATCTGTTATGAGAAACTGTTTCACAGGATGTGTGTGTGTATGTGTGTGTATGTGAGTGAGTATTATAGCCATGAAAGGAAAAATTAAGAGTTGACTGGAGTTAGCACTTTCGTCTCATTAGATTTCACTAATAAGACGAAAGTGCTAGCTCCAATCAAGTCTTTATTTTTCCTTTCGGGGCTATACAGCTCTTATGCTCATCTCATGTTAGCTTTCACGATTTCTACACAAATATGTTTGTGATCTTTTTTAATTAAATTATTTCCTTTTCATACTCTAGTTACACAGAGGTAATACCTATCCGAATACTCCATCGCTATATATTAATCTCCTTCCTATTACAAACCCATCCAGTCTCAGCAGCCATTTTCAAGTCTCCCTATCCTCCTGACACATCTAACAATCACATATTATACATTCAGTCTATGTGTTGCAGCTACCTCCAATGATTTTGATTCATCCTCCCACCCACAATAATTTTTTACCAGTTTTATATATCCCCACCGTTCTCACATAATCTCCTCAGACTGAATATTTTATCCGTCATTTGCATTTAATACTCCCATCTCACTTCCATAAAAGAATGGGCTCAAGCCATGTCGTCCTGATGGAAGGTTCCTATAAGTAGCTTTCTAAGGGATATTTGCTACAATGATATTCCCAGAGAATTTACTTTTAGGTCTCCAGAATTCTAACTCCTGGCACGAATATCCTTAAAATTTCTCTTAAGGATATCGCATAAATCAGGGGACATATATCTTGATATGACACATAGTAATCTTCACACCGAATAGCATTTTTGCTTTGAGGGGAAAAGTGGCAAAAATAGAAGGGTAGCCGTTATCAAGGTACCCTTCCTCCCGTACTACTATTGAGTATCTAGATGGTGCTGTATCCAAGATGGCGCATTATTCCTTGTAGAGTTGAGCATGGTGCTACAGATATAGTAATTTCGGGAGGGATCCTGCCAAGGCCTTTTCTGTAGAAAAGGAGGGCTGGTCCATCAGGACGACATGGCTATCTCAGCCAAAAATAGATTTTCGCTTCTCTCGAAATCCGTTTTTTGATCTCAAGCCATTTCGTCCTGATGAAAGCTTACCAGAGAATTACTAGAAAGTACTGTATCTGTGGATTTTTAAAGTGCCTTGACCTTGGGACAATTTTTTCCTATGGTCATCCAGACCATTGAGACATATGACGTTACCATTATACGTCATTACTGCTAAACATGAACCATGTTACTGCTTCCTGCCCCCTGCAGGGAAGAGTTATACTAGACGTAGGAAAGGAGTCTCAAGGTTTGCATATAATGTATGAACAAACATAGCATCAACTACATACAGGTCTCACTGTTTGTATAACGTATTGGAACAAACATTGCTAGATAATGTTTGCATCACATATAAGAACAAGGGTATTACCTATACTTATTTTTCATAAGTAAATATATGCAGTTTTATTAAGGGTAAGAAAACTCTGATATATTTCATTAAAAATCAGTTGTAGGGCGAAATAAGATGCAAATACATATTGATAATATTTATTGGCAATACATGACCAACATAAAGTAACAGGTATAATAAAAATGTTAATATATGTAATAAGAAACATATCAATCAATCGTAAACACAGAAAGTTTTTGTCTTCCCCTGAAGGGGAAAGCTTTTTTGATGCCACCATAAATTTGAAAATTTGATAAATTTTCTTATATGAATTTCTGTGATGTTGAATGTCTATTGACACTGTGTAAGTACACATGGCACAAGTGTTATCTATATGTTTCTTCACCTCAAAGAATTAGAACAGTCCTTAGTGTCACCATGGTGACACTCATTTCAAAAGTATTGCACTGAGAGGTGTCAACACCTTCACCCGTATAATTGATAGTCCCAATCAATTCACTGTTCATCGCAGCACTAGACGACAGGTTTTAGTACACTACATGCCGCCACCACGTAACACTGGAGTTCATGCGCTTGCTTCGCATAATGCTTGTAGAACACTCTGGATGACTTCCATCCAGTGTATGAGCAAAGACGCTCAAAGTCCATATACTGAAAAAAAGTTCAGTGATGAAGCGATTTTCCTTGGATCATGACCTGCGAGTGTACTGTCAGGGTCCGCTATGCGAATAAAATAGGTGATTTTCACCCTAAGTTGTTTTAGGGATATGTTTGATCCTGAAGTTTCTCCTTTAAAGAGCTGTCCTCACCTGAAGCCTGAAGTTCTTTGAAGATAGACCTTTAGACACTCCACTGGACACAGCGAGACATCTTCCTTCAGAGAGCAGATTCTCCAGGGACCCCATCTCTTGGTGAGTAGCTCGTTCTTAGTGAGAAATGTTGGATCAGGAAAAAGATTCAGTTCTCCCACTTCTGTGAAACGAATATGGCTCTCATCTCTGGATAGGGCCACTATTTCACTAACTCTGGCCCCCTAGGCTATAGCAAACGAAAAAGACTTTTTGAGTCAAGTCTTTCAGAGAGCAATCCTCATTATTAAATGTTGAAGCATAGTGTAGGACCTTGTCCAAGGACCATGAAATAGGCTTTGGAGGGGCTGCGGACCTAAGTTTAGCACATGCCTTAGGGATCTTGTTAAAGATTTCGTTTGGCAAGTCTACTTGGAAGGCGTATAGTAGAGGTCTAGTCAGAGCTGACTTACACGTAGTTATCGTGCCAGACCTTGTTTATGAAGGTGGATAAAGAAGGAAATTTCCTTTGTTCCTTTTGCTTTGACGAAAGCAACCCACTTTTTCCAAGATGATTCATATTGTCTTCTGGTTTACTTAGACTTATATTCTTCTAAGAAGTCTATACTGCCTTTCGAGATCCCAAATCCTTTCTTTACTGCTAAGGAGAGAAAATCATCAAATAAAGGCTTTGGGTTCTCTGTGATGAAGTTAAGTCGGTCGACTTCTGGACCTGTTGAGACAGTGCTGGGTAAGGCAGAGGGACCAGCCTAAGCTTCAGTTCCAATACTAGAGGGAACCAGTTGCTCTTTGGCCACTTGGGAGCCACTAGAGCTGCCGTTCCCCGAAAGGATCTCAGCTTGTTGAGGACCTTCATTAAGAGATTGGGTGGAGGGAACAGGTAGATCCGGTTCCATCTGTTCCAGTCGAGGGACATGGCGTCTGTCGTTTCCGCTAGAGGGTCCTCGTATGGGGCCACATAACGAGGTAGCTTCTTGTTGTCACGCGTCGTGAAGATGTCGATCAGTTCCGGGACTTGACGTAAGATAAAGGAGAATGAGTCTGCGTCTAGGGACCATTCTGACTCTATCGGCGTGAGCCTGGATAGAACGTTCGCCGTCACATTGCGGAACCCTTGAAGGTGAACTGCTGACAAATGCTACCTCTTCTTTTCTGCTAGACGGAAGATAGACAAAATCACTTGGTTGATTTGGGCGATCTTGAGCCTTGACGATTCAGACATCTCATTATCACCTCGCTATCCAGGATCAGTCTTATATGGGCTGATTTGTGAGGGGAGAGTTTCTACAGCGTCAGAAAGACTGCTATGGCCTCCAAAAGGCTGATGTGGAAGGTCTTGAATAGAGAAGACCAAGTCCCTTGCACTTTCTGTTGATGGGAGTGACCTCCCCATCCTTCCTTCGAGGCATCCATACGGATGGTGACTGAAGGTAAAGGTGGTTGCAAGGGCACGGTCCTCTTTAGGTTCTTGACGTTTGACCATGGCTTGAGATGTGATGACGGTATCGGTCTTCTTAGATCTCTTCGAGCGTTTGATGCATATCTTCTCCAGACTCTGACGCATCTTTTAGCTGTGCTCTTAGCACTAGGTCTGTCACTAATGCAAACTGGAGAGAGCCCAGTGCTCTTTCCTGTTGGCGTCTTGAGATCCTGTTGGATTTCAGTAGTATCTTGACAGATCCTGCTATCTCTCTCCTCTTCCCTGGGGGAATGGAGAGACAGTGTGACTTTAAGTTCCAAAGGATTCCGAGCCATTGAAACTCTTGAACTGGAGATAGTCAAGACTTCTTGACGTTGATCTTGAATCCCAGGTGTTCCAGGAACTGGATCACTTTCTTGGATCCTTGCATACACTCCGTCCTGGATGCTGCACACACCAGCCAGTCGTCTAGGTACGCTACTACCTGGACACCTTCTAGACATAGTTGTTAAACAACTGCGTCTGCAAGTTTTGTGAAAATCCTTGGGGCTATGTTTAGTCCAAGGGGCATGGCTCTGAAGACGTACTTCTTCTTCTGTAGACTGAATCCTAGGTAGGAGGAGAGGGGGCGGTTGACTGGAATATGCCAGTAGGCATCTGCCAGGTCTATCGAGACTGTATACGCCCCTTTTGGTAACAGGGTCTTTATGTGTTGAAGGGTTAACATCCTCAACTTGTTGTTTTCTATGAACTTGTTGAGTGGCGACAAGTCCAGAATGACTCTGAGTTTGTCTGAGTCCTTCTTGTGAACATAGAATAGCCTTCCTTGGAATTTGATGGATTTTGCTCTCCTTATCACCCGCTAGCTCAAAAGTTCGAGGGTGTATTCTTCCAGTACGGGGGTGGAGTGTTGGAACAATTGAGGAAATGGTGGTGGAGCCTTGTTCCAGCTCCATCCAAGTCCGTTCTTGATTAGGCTGTGGGCCCAAGGATCGAAGGTCCAACGATCCTGAAATTGTTGGAGTCTCCCTCCTACCTGAAGTAACTCATTGCTTCTTATTTCCGGAGGATTTACCTCCTTGACCGCGTCCTCCTTTACCACCTTTACCTCTTGGGGGGTATGTAGAGGAGCCCCGTTTAGACCCTCTACCCTTGGGACGAATGGTAGTGGTCTGCCTCTCAAACGCAGGGTTGAACGCTGGTGACTGAGCAACCAGCTGCTGAGGCACCATCTGATAAGTTGGTGGGGGTTGAGCCACCATCTGGGGCATCGCGGTCATGGCAACTGCGGGATGTTGATGTTGTTGCTGTCTGGCAGGGCGAAAGGGCAACCTAGGTCTTTTTGTCTTCCTCTTAGGCTGGGGACCCTCATCTGGGGAAGACTTCCTCTTCGCTGACATGCCCCACTTCAGGAGAAGGTTTCTATTCTCCGTGGCGGCCTTGTCTACAACTTCCTTGACCACTTCACTCAGGAAGAGGTCCTTACCCCAGATATTGAAAGCTATCAGCTTCCTGGGTTCATGCTTTACTGATGTGGAAGCAAACATGAGCTCCCTACATGCTCTTCTGGCTTTGACAAAGCCATACAGGTCCTTGACCACATTAGCCAAATGAATTTTGGCCATGACCATGTTCATATCTGGGGTTTTACTATTGCTTGCCGTCATCTCTTGACAGTTCTGCAGAGATAGAAATGCGGCCAGTCTTTCTTTTGTCTCTTACTCCCTATGCAAGAGAAAGTCAGACAGCTTTAGGAGATTTTCGCTGAACTGACGTCCAGCGATATCTGCCTCCAACTTGCCAACTGAAAAGGTAAGGTGGACTTCCTTCCAGTCCTAATCTTCCATGGGCCGGGATAGAGATAATGGTCTACACTCGTCGAGTGTAGGGCAAGGTTTGCCTGCCTTTATTGCCTTCATTACTTCTTTAAAGCCTTTCGATGTAATGTTAAAGGCTAACGAAGCTGGAGCAAGAAAGGTGGGATGCTTCTTGCTAAGGGCTGACACCTTAGAGTTAGTGTAGCCCTTCTACTTCAGACTACTTGACAATCCTGAGCCTTATCATGGTCAAGTACTAATACCTCCTTAGTTACCGTCTCTTCCTTCGAAGTTGGTTCCAGCCTCAGACTGACGAAGTAGTCTGGGTAGGCTTGAAAACTAGGCCAGAAGTCAACATCTTCGATAGGAACGGTCCTCAACTTCTCTTAAATAAAGATCTTGCTATTGGTAATAAGCATGTATTCTGCATACCTCTAGGAATTAACGTATGAGCAAGGTGGGATATCTTGAACCCTGATTCTCTTGTGAGACCCACGGGATGTGAGTTTGGGGATTCATCTCTCCATTTTCGCCTCCCTTTCTTCGCCTTGTTTGCGAAGACTCTCCATCAACACCGTGAGATTGGCCAGTTCCTGTCTCACGTCATCCGATGGAGGGGCAGAAGATGTTGAAGGTAATGGCTCACTAGCCGGAACTGACGGAAGGGACTCCGATTTGATCTCATCATCTTCTTCTTCTTCAGGAGTCAAGGTGGATTACTCCTCGAGACCTTCCGCTAGAAAGTCCCTCTCTGTGTCCTCAGACACCTCAGACATCCTCTCTTCTTGATGGATGTCCATGCCTTGCATTGCCTCGGAGACGTCCGTATCTACGGCAATCTGGACGCAAGGGATCTCAGGTCATGGCTGGGGTATGACAGCTCCCATACCCGCTTTTGGGAACAGCAAGGAGCGCATCCGGTCGCTCGGGAGGTACGGTCCCGTGGCGTTCTTCTGAAAGCACGAACCCACCTGTGCAGCATTTCTCGTGCTGCATCCCTTGACTCCGCTGACGTGGGGTCATCAAAAGCCTCGGTAACTACGGCCTTGCAAATCTTGAAATCCTGGGAGTCCCAGTACCGGAGAGGTCCCTTGGAAGTGGTGCAGGAGGCATGAGCTCTGCACTCGGGATGGCCATAGAAGTCTTTGCTCCTGACGTTGCAGAAGACTACTTGACACTTCAGTTGGTCCTCCTGTAAAGAGAGGAAAAATAAATGAGTATGCGGTAGTTTATCTCACCTGATAAACAACTGTATAAAATATTATTATTAATATTTTGACATTATAGCTTAGGATAGACAAGCTAGAAAGGAACTATGACAGACACATACTTGTATTTCCTGTTCAGTCAATTGCTGTGACCTCCCCAAAAACTAAAGCCTAGAGTTTTCCTATTCAGGAAACCCAATGGATGGGTTCAAACCCCAAGGGGTAGATAAGTGTAACTTAGCACTGACCCTTCCTAAGGTTTTAATAATGTGGGACGAATAGTAACTGATGCGTGTTCGCATATACTCGCAAATCTCTCCTGTTGCAAGTACTCTCAAACCATTTCACAAATTTCTTTAGTTTTTCTTTAAAATTACTCATCAGGTCAATATCATCTACGAATATAACCTATTTCATAGTCTAAACACGCCTCGTTTTCTTACCCTACAACTTCGCATCTATGACTAATCACTCTGTACCACTCTTATGTATTGAATATCTACGAGCAATTAGAATTAATATTTATAGCAAACCAATCAATCACTGTTTACTATTTGTAACTCACGCTTCATTAAAACTTTCTTACAACATACTAACTGAAATTAAGACATCCTCATAAAGATTATCATCTATCAATTGAGTCTAAGTACAGCTTAATTTTTTAATTGGAACTATAATTTTTCTTATTTCAAACATCTCATTTCTTCTTCATAACAAAAAAAAAAAGATTGACACATCTCCCTTATCTAACTGCACTTTGCTTTCGTCTATTAATCCTTGTGTCATCCTTATATCATACACCTTTCTGACATTCTGTAGCATCTTGCTTTTCCAACTAGGGTTATAGCTAAGGTTATAATAATAATAATAATAATAATAATAATAATAATAATAATAATAATAATAATAATAATAATAATAATAATAATAATAATAATAATAATAATAAATTATGCTATGCTTTGAATTCCCTCTACAGCTTCTGTTCATCTTAATGAAGATGTATCAATATTACCATCAACAACTTTTACAGCATTTGTACTATGTAAAAACAGTTTGCATTCTACTCATCCACTTCACCATGCTCACGTGGATACCTTTAATCCATTTTTTCCCCATAACATCTATTTCTTTAAATGAATAGAGTCGCTGTCGAGTTCAGTATCTATTTCGATGAATCATGAATGAACATTTACAACAGCGATATGACACATTTCTTACATACATTGCATCCTCGGCCATCATTACAAATTCACTCTTATGCTTTCTGTAAACTCATAACCTTTAATTTCAAGATTGTTCCCAAATTAACTAATCATAACTTCTTAGGCTTATATCTCCTCCATAAGAAAACTTCTGAATTATACAGCATTTTCCATGAAATCTTCCTCTTCCAAACTTTTCCTGGAAACTGATGGATAATTAAAAAAAAATACGAATAAATTAAAACTATCACGTTACGTTATATCTCTGGCTCCCTCATAAATGAATTACTTTTTTCAACTTTCTTTAGTAAAAAAATGTAATCAATAATTAAAATATAGAGAAATATTATGACCATGGTTAATAGATTTAGTTATAGATGCATCGATTAGTATACGCACATTAAATACCAAAATTTTCTATCTTTGCATTTTAAGTGCCAGAGTTTCTGAACTTCTCTAAGCTTTTATATCACTTTTCTCTCCACGAATGAGGAATGCTAGGAACGGATCAGATATGGTACGATTTTTAAATCACCAACCCCTAACTAACGTTCATCCAAAATGCAATTTCCGATTGCTAATCGATATCTACACCGTACAAGTACTTCGTCAAACATGAAGTCTTGCATCGAGGCGATGAATAATATAGCCTCAAATGCATACGCCAGGTCGTGCAGCCTGTTAAGATGAATAATGAAGGGCGAATCATAAACAAACAATTATCAAGTAGTAGCTACCCGTTGAGTTACTACCGCTAGAGTTATTGGGTCCTTTGACTTGCCAGACAGCACTACATCGGATCCCTATCTCTGGTCACAGTTCATTTTTCATTTGCCTTCGCATAGTTAGTTAATTAGTTAGTCATTTATTGGTAATAATTATTACATTTTTATACATCGACCAAGAAAATCGATTTCTCTGAGTGTGGTGAACCTGCAATGGCGCAATCTAAACGGAAAATGAATGTAGCATTTACTTTATTCGATTTCAGGTGATTAGGAAAGGTTTGAGAGTATAGTCATATTCTACTTTATTTCAGATTTATTATACCTCTCTCCCTCTGTGACTATTTTCCTCTTTTCTAGTATCACACAAATTCTTAAATGCTAAGCAAGAATATGACAAACATTTTTGTCAGTGTATATACCTTCATGATGAAATAGAATATAACTTTTAATACAAATGCTGGAAATGTCATTAAATCATGTTCGTCCTTCCTTAAAGCTTCGTGTACGATCTGTTATGACAAGAAGTCCCTCGATGCTTGAGGGGAAATATGATATGTGAAAATTAGTTTCGCCAAATTAAAACAAGAATTTCATTTCAATCATTGTGAAACTTGGCGGAGAACTTATCTTTTTTGATTTGAAGAGAACTTATCTTTTTTTATTTGAAGAGAACTTATCTTTTTTTAATTTGAAGTTATACAGGAAAGAACGATTTTCATTAAGGAATCGTAATAATAGAAAGGTTAGCTCTGCTTCAATTATGTTATATGTGTCAAGCATTAAACACACTTGTCAATAACACTTGAGGGTTTTGTGTTACGTAACCATTTCCATTTTCTGAATACTTGTGTTAGCACACACCATGTTGTAGGATTTTCTAGCATGCTTTTACCATGGGGCAAATCATCAAAGAACTCTTTAATTATTTTACTCTACGAAAATCAACTAAAGCCTCACATGGTTTTAGGCAAGGTCATATATAGACCTTGGTTTTAGGTAAGTTTGCTCGTAAAATTTATTTCAAATACATAGAAGGTCTTTACTGCTTTATTCTTTGCTTAATGCGAAAAGCCTTTTGAACCCAATTAAGAAGCTTTACCTCTCCGTTCTAATGCCTCCCAGTTTCTCTTTTGAGAAAATTATATTTTAACCATCGTTCGATCTAACCAGAAAATCTTTATTCCACTTGTCAGTGCATTACAGCAAAGCTTCCACTTACCAATTATGCTTACTCAGGTAAAAAAAGGAGGCTCTATATTTCCATTTTAACTAAGGTTCTTTTTTTTTTTTTTTTTTTTTTTTTATAAAATAACAACATAAATCTTTTTGCACTTTTTCGCTTAAATATAAGATAATAATTACCAAAAAGACGAGTTTATTACCTGGGTGAAAGGTATAAGCCTCAATAATCCTGACTACATTTATGATCTTTGTCTAACAAACCCAAAGATATCAGCATACCCGCCAAACAGATCTTTGTCTAAATGAATGGTCATGCACACATACAGTACTTAGCCACAAACATTTGTTACATTTGCCTTGCTCAGCAGACGAGCAAGGGATAAATTATCAACCGAAGTTTTAAGAGAATCAACGTGCAATGATTTAGATACCTATTACCTGGACGAATGAGGAAGCTAACACTAAAGGGGAAACTATGGCATGGGTGTAGCAACCTCATCCTACTAGTATTAGTGAAAACCAGCCGGGTAACATCCCCTGAAACTATGAAATTATACATAAACACACACCTTAACGTGCTGAAAGGGTTTGTGTATCGCCATGATCAGCAAAGCTGTACTTTACTAAAAAAAATTTAATGAGGAACATTTGCATTGACTTGCAGAGGTGCCCTTTTAGCTCGGAAAAAAAAATACATAACAACTGATGGGTAGGACAAAAAATTCAAAACAATCAGCTACTAGGAATCTTTTCCGAGCTAAAAGGGCACCCCTGCGAGTCAGTGCAAATGCGCCTAATTAAAGGCAAATGAGTAAAGTCAGGGCCACCAACACCAAGTTAGTTTGCTGTGAGCGATCGGAGAAAAGCCCTCCACCATAACTAATCGCACTGGCCAGCATGGTGAGGAAAACTCCCCCAAACTCCAGATATGACTAAGGACATGTCTGAGGTCTTTGTCATGCAGTGGATTAGGAATAGCTGCATCTGGTGTTTGTTTATATATATATATATATATATATATATATATATATATATATATATATATATATATATATATATATATGTATGTGTGTGTGATATATATATATATATATATGTATATATATATATTTATATATATATATATATATATATATATATATATATATATATATATATATATATATATATATATATATATATAGATGTACAGTATATACATATATATATGTATATATATAAATAAATATATATATATATATATATATATATATATATATATATATATATATATATATATATATATATATATCCTGTACATCCATATATTGTATATATATATATATATATATATATATATATATATATATATATATATATATATATATATATATATATATATACTATACATCTATATATTATGTATATATATACATATATATATATATATATATATATATATATATATATATATATATATATATATATTGTATATATATACATATATATATGTGTGTATATATATATATATATATATATATATATATATCACACACATACACACTATATATATATATATATATATATATATATATATATATATATATATATATATATATATATATATATATATATATATAAATATACTGTATACGGTATTGGAGAGAGAGAGAGAGAGAGAGAGAGAGAGAGAGAGAGAGAGAGAGAGAGAGAGAGAGAGAGAGAGAGAGATCAAGTACTTTAAGTAAATCTGACGGATGAATAATTCCAATACGATCTTAACACGGTTTTTATTTGGAGTTTTATCTCCGAGAATATAGCTGAATGAATCGCAACGTTTATCATGATATTCCAGCTTTATTCCACCAATGCATTTTCAAGGCTGAAATCAAATTACTTCAGAGTATGAAATGGCCATTGCTTCCCCTTCATCATTAATCCTCCAGTCCCAAATAAATTTAGTAATCTTCAGCAATGCTATATAATCCCCGAAGATTGATAACATCTATTAAATAGCCTTATTCAGTTAACCTACGTTTTAACAGCTGCCGAATGTGTATTCAGATATTAGAATTAACTTCGTGCTCGAAAATATTCTATTTAATGTCATAATAGATTCAGATATAGTTTCTATCTCTACCATTTGATTGCCTCGTTTATTTCATTTTGCTTACTCTATTATATATAATTGCATACGTATTAGAAGTTATGGCATTTAGAAAAACTACGAGGCTTATCTTTTTTTCATACACTCATTACAATTTATTTTTGGGAAGTTATATGGATTAGTTTGATGTCAAAGACTATATTGACACATATCACTTTCTAGAAATCAGTTTACTTGACTTTTTTCTTTTCAGTTTTAAATATTTGCTGGTTATTTGACACGGCTCTGTTGCCGATTTAGATAAATAA
>NC_090736.1:44449592-44467092 GCF_036898095.1 Palaemon carinicauda | reverse complement strand
ATTGCAAAGAATGCAACCATCGCACTAAGCAATGTGTGGAAAGACAGACATATCACTCTAAACACAAATAAGCGGCTTCTCAAATCACTTGTTTTCCCCATCGCATCATACGGCTCAGAATGTTGGGTTTTAAAAGCTACAGATCGGAAAAGATTAGAAAGTTTTGAACTATGGTGTTACAGAAGAGTCCTTAGGATAAGCTGGATTGAGAAAAAGACTAACGTGGAAGTTCTACAAAAGATCAATATCGAAAAAAGATTACTTGACATTTTGGTTGAAAGAAAACTAACTTTTATTGGACACCAGGTTCGGAAACACAATTCTCTTGAAAAAACGCTACTAATTTGATCAGTTTATGGTGCAAGAACGAGAGGAAGGCCTAAAACTAGATTGAGTGACAATATCAAGATGTGCGGGCTAACGATGGTGGAGTTGGAAAGGAAGGCTCAAGACCGGAATGAATGGAGAAGTTTCGTGCAGAGGGCCACGGCCGTTCGACATCGAACACCCGGTACTTGATGATGATATATATATATATATATATATATATATATATATATATATATATATATATATATATATATATATATATATATATATATATATATATACATAGTATTACTAGTTAAGCTATAACCTTAGCTGGAAAAGCAGGATGCTATAAGCCCAAAGGTTTCAACGGGTAAAAATATCCAAGTAAAGATAAGAAGTAAGGAAATAAATAATCTACACTAGACGTAATGAGCAATCAAATGATAATATTTTAAGAACAGTAACAACATTAAGATAAATCTTTCCTACATAAACTATAAAAACTTTAAAAAAACAAAAGGAAGAGAAATAAGATAGAATTTTGTAAGAAGTGTGAAAGCTTCTGCATTTATTATATAAATATGCAACGCATATAATTGTGGATTTTTAATCCCCAACATTAATAGGCACGGCATGGTCTTTTATTTCAGTTATAAGATAAGAACAGTGTACTTGAGTGTACCCTCAAGCAAGATAATTCTAAACCAAGACAGTTGAGACAATGGTACTGAGGCTATGGCACTACCCAAGACAAGATCTTGAACATTGGTTTGATTTTGGAGTATCCTTCTCCAAGAAGAGCTGTTTTGACTATAGCTAAAGTCTCTTCTACCCTTACCAAGAAGAAAGCTGCCACTAAAGAATCACAGTGCAGTAGTAAACCCCTTGAGCGAAAAAGAATTGTTTGGTAATCTCATTGCTGTCGGGTGTATAAGGAAAGAGGAGAATAAAGAATAGGTCAGACTATTCGGTGCATGTATAGGCAAATGGAAAATGAGCTGTAACCAGAGAGAGAGAGAAAGATTGAAAGTAGTACTGGCTGGCCAGTCAATGGTCCCAATAACTCTCTAGCTGTAGTATCTCAGCGGGTCACTGGTACTCTGCTCAAACTTGCTCTTTATTATATAGGGGAGGTACCTGTATATAATAAAGAATGACAGATGATATTCTATTCAAAGAAAGCCGATCTAAAAGTAATATATTTTGTAGTTATTGGAATTCATAGAAATTTTCTTTAGAGTGCACGGTACATCAAAAAAAGAAAAATCTTTACAAACTAATCTATTTAGAATATTTCCGTAACAGAAATTTCATTTAAATCGCGTTCGCGCAATCGACAATCTGATTTTGAATTTATTTTTCTGTTCTCCTCTTTTTGTGAGTTAGGAAGGGTGACATTCGTAAAGGACATTTTTTGTACTGCAAACATTTCTTAAAATCCTCCCCTTTTATTTTCTATTCAAAACTGCCTACAATAAAACAACATTTATTTATTTTTATATATCTTTCAGCCTTATTCTGGATATTTGTTATATTTCAATTCTTTTAGTGCAGCCCATTTTATTTATTGTTTTTTTTTATATTACTAGAATTTTTGCAACTACTCACGATATGAAAAAAAATTTACTTGTTTGAGTATGCTTCTCTATAGTATTTCTCATTAGCAATAGTTTCCTTTTAATTAATTTCCAGTTAAACCTGTCTTCACCTAATATTTTGTTTATCCGTGTGCCATCTACATTCCCTTAAACAGTATATATATATATATATATATATATATATATATATATATATATATATATATATATATATATATATATATATATATATATATATATATATATATATACATATATATATATATATATATATATATATATATATATATATATATATATATATATATATATATATATATATATATATATATATATATATATATATATATATATATTTGTACTTTCCATGTATGTGCTTTATATACTTTGCCTTTTTTACATTGTTATATTTGTTAATCATAACTATTTCTTCTCCTTTACCGGCCTTTGCCTAAGACTTTTGTTCTCTTCCCAGATCTTTGGTTATGATCTTAGAGTAAAACTATCTTGTTTAACTTAGTCCCAACTTGCATTTCATGTCTACCTAAACTTTTATCCATAAATATTGCAAAGAATAATTGCCAGTGAAACTACTTCCGACAAAGTTAAATATTTTTCTCTCAGAGCCTATCAGTAAAATTATGAAAGGATGAAAACTTGACGGTAATGGAAACCGGATAATAAGGAAAAATCATAATGAACAAATCGAACTATGAGAAAAAGATGAAACGTGTATTGGGATAGGTCAATATATATGAAAAGGGAAATTTAGGTAGCCCATTTCAGCATACGATATTTTGTGGAGATAGGTTAATGGAATTTCTAAAAAATGGCAATCAAAGGAAATTATCAATGGGAAATAATATAAAGAAGAAAATATAGAGAGGTACAAGACTAGAAGTTCTCGATTGGCCGACAACAGTATATTAATAGATGAATCATGATATTAAAAATCAAATGAGTTTTATCTTGAATTCTTTTTTTTTCTTTAGTATACCTCTCGGCCAATGGTATATTAGGCTCTTTCTTTCTTATTCTGTTTTATTTTACTTATTTTTGAAAATACAGAATATTTTGTGTACCCTTTGCGGTCTTACCTTCCATGTAACTTCCACCTCACAGATCTCAAATTCAGAGTTAAACCGAGCGAAAAACACAACAACTTGAGAATAACATAACTTTGCCTAAGCGGAGTTCTGTTTCAACTATCGTCTCTCCCCATTATTTAAATTTACTGCGCTCTTTGAATATAATACAAGCAATATAATGGGAAATCTCCATTTTTTTTTAAGTACGTTTGATTAACTGTTTTAATATTTGATTGTTTATTACTTCTCTTGTAGTTTATTTATATCATTATTTCCTATCCTCAAGGTGCTACTTTCCTTGTTGGAACCCTTGGGCTTATAGCCTTCTGCTTTTCCAACTAAGGTCGTAGTTTAGCAAGTAATAATAATAATAATAATAATAATAATAATAATAATAATAATAATAATAATAATAATAATAATAATAATAATTGTTTAAACAGGAAAGTAGTTGTTATTATATTGGAAATAGTTTACTAAACTGGTTGTCTTACGAGTCTCACTCTATACCTCACAAGGATAGTAACGTTGTGTTTTACCAGCGAAATCAGTCATGTATCGGACGAGACTTAACTTAGGATTTCAAGTGGATGACAATTTCATTAAGCTACCTCCTATTAAGAACGAGAACATAATCTAGTAATCGTATTAGTAGGCCTACACAAATAACTCCCGAGAAACAATTATAAATTACCAAATTACGATATGAAGCCTGATCTGTAAAGGACTTTCGATGGCATTAAAACGAGCAATTCAAATACATGTGATACATTCGATAACATCATTGGTAGAATGGAATTGCACTGCTCTCTTCATAGAAAGATCAGATGTTTATTCATCATCATCACTATCTACTCCTACACCTATTGACGCAAAGGGGCTTGATTAGATTTCGCAAGGGGTCCTATCTTTAGTTTTTAAACCAATACTTCTTCATTCACCATCTCCTATTTAACGCTTCATAGTCCTCAGCCATGTGAGCCTGGCTTTTTCAACTCTTCTAATGCCTCATGGAGCCCAGTTAAACGTTTGGTGAACTAATATGTATTAGGGAGTGCGAAGAGCATGCCCAAACCATCTCCATCTACCCCTCACCATGATCTCATCCACATATGGCACTCGAGTAATCTCTTATATTTTCATTTTAAATATTGTCATACCATTTAACTCTCTATATTCTCCTGAGGACTTTGTTTTCAAATCTACTAAATCTGTTGAAAGTTGTTTCACTGTCATACCACGACTCATGTCCATATTGTAACACAGATCTCACTAACTGATAAGTAGCCTGATATATGATCGTACACAAATATATCTAACTGCCAAAGGGCCAATCCCTGAAAGAGGAGATAGATCCTTACCATATAAATTAGATTTACAGCAAGACATTTCGATAAGTTTAACATCTCAATAACGAATGGTTACGCTAGATACATGCCAAAGAAGAGAACCATCGGGAGTTTGGAAGTCATGACATGAAGGATGAACGGCGGAGGTATGTAAATGCCTCTAATGTATTCAAACAAAAGATGTCAAACCATAGAGCAAACATTTAAATAATTAAAAGAATATGAAATGAAGCTGTTGAAATAAAGTTATATAAAATGAGCCAGTTTATGACGGACTGGAAAATAAGATTACCATGGTTGACACGATCTCTGGAAAATTATCATTTACCAAGCAGACAGTCACAAAACCTCGTTGACATTATTAACCTTTTGAATTTTCAACAAATAAATAAATAAATAAATAAATATATATATATATATATATATATATATATATATATATATATATATACATATATATATATATATATATATATATATATATATATATATATATATATATATATATATATATATATAATCCGTTAAAGAAAAGCTTGTATGCAAGATGATAAAACAAATGACTAAAATATAACGAAGTCATATGAAAATCACCTCAAATAGTCTTTTAGACGTTAACAAAACTTCGGTTTTCAATGATGCCAAAAATATTCCTATGGAAATTATCAAAGAACAGTATTGAAAACGTTACTATAATACTGTTTAATTTAGAGAAAGATATATTTTGAAATGAAAAAGTAAGAATAGATAAAATGAGAGGTTAACAACTGGATTTTGGTGAATGGATAGATAATTCTGTTTGATTCGTTATACTGAAAAATTATATACCTTCAACTTTAATGGCAAAGTTTTTTTTTCTTTTTTTTTCTAGAAAAGGGTGTATTAATAATAATGAACATTGGCTTATATGGAAGGGTACATGGATAGGTATAAACCAGCAATTGTATGAATCAAATTCAGAATAACGAATAGATGGTTGTTAAGTGGAATGACTCTTTAGCTAAATAGATTAACATTTCTTATATAAACTGACTACTTATGAAACAAAATAATGACCAGAACATAGATAGCCTTTTTTTGGGGGGGGGGAGGTGGGCTTCCAGATATGGATGGCAGTTTACGGGTTAAATACCTCACAATTAAGCAATTTCAAAATTATATTATTACTACTGCTTTCCCTTTAATAATTTTTTTTCTGAATGAATTTCCCAAGGGTTTCTTTCGTCAATGAAATGAGAAAAAATGGTTGAAATCATTATTGAGAGCAAGGTTTGATGGCCACCTGTGAATGCAGAAGAAAAAATTAATTTTAATTCAACAGTTATATAAATGAAAATGGGACCAAGTTTCATGTCAGGAGCACTCTGAAGTATGCATGGAATTTTTTCGTTTAAAAGCTGCATTGAAAATAGAAAATGAACCTGCTGCCTTGGTTGAAAGATTTCATTAACGCGGCGTAATCAAGATGATTCTTTTGTGATGGGAAGGAAAAATAGGCTCCCTGTAAAATGGTACAGGAAACAGCAAATGAGAGTATGCCGGGTAAAAATCTGTATAATTTGATAATAATTATCTCGCCATTAACTCAGAAACAGAAGAGCGATCCACTTACGAAAAAAATCACTAGAGGCATTTACTTTGATGAACTAATGCCAAATTCACTAATGAGTCCCAGGTTGCAACAAGTGTGAAGCCAAATAATTATAATTATCATTAGTATTGTTATTAGCTATGCTACAACCCTAATTAGAAAGGCAGGATGCTATAAGCTCCTACAGGAAAAATAGCATAGTGAGGAAAAGAAATAAGGGAACACAGAATAGTGTGCCTGAGTATACCCTTCAGGTATACGAGTGTGGTTAATGTTATCCCGTCGAAATCGAAGAATTTTATTTGAGGATCTTAGTCTTACTTTATTATTGGACATCTTTCCTCTGAATATCTTCTGGATGGTTTCCCCTACGTAGGATGACGATTGCTTCATCGAGGCCCTCCAGTTACGATGATATAACAGTTATGACGGATAGACACTCGTATTTGTTTTCTTCTCTCTTTATCTCTTTCTCTCTCATTCCGAACTGCGACCCTCAACAGTCGGATAACAGCTATGGACCTAATTTGTTGCTCAGAACAGAGGCATTCTGAGTTTTCATGGTTCAAACGCGATTTCCTACTTTGGCAAAGCAGATGGCCTATTGAAAGCACAACGAGGAAGTGTTGAAAAGAGAGAGAGAGAGAGAGAGAGAGAGAGAGAGAGAGAGAGAGAGAGAGAGAGAGAGAGAGAGAGAGAGGGGGGGGGGGAATCAAATTAACAACAAATGTCGCGCTGCAAACATAAAACAGACCAGTAAAACAAGAGGAATATAAAAGCGAAGCAAAGGTGAATTCTTACAGACTGGCGCAATAAGAGAGCCTAAGGGACATCCAGACTTTTAAGGACCTACATGAAATTACTCCGTGCGGCTCTTTCAGTGGCGTGGAATTTGTCCACACCCTCTACAAACACTCATTGCAGAGATGTAGTTTCCTTTTTCTATTCCTATCCATCTCCCGTTACTATTATTTCTTTGTCTCAGTATTTCTTACTTCTATTATCAGCTTTAGTTACCATGATAGTTTGATGACACATAGTATCCAATCAATCTATTCATTGTTATGTTTTCCTATTTACTTCCTGTACTTAACTTCATTTCCCCCTTTGGCCGTAATATAAGAGGCTGTTGGTAAAATCAATACTTTATCTTCATTACACTTGATTACACTGCTTTTCAATAATGTACTTCACCAATTACACGATATCTTATAACGTTGAGTTCATCTGTTACTTATCATAGTAACATTATTCATAATAATTGATTAAATCTCTGTATTTCTCTTTTCAAGTTTACTCTTGAGTTGCAGCTTCACAAATAATAATAATAATAATAATAACAATAATAACAATAATAACAATAATAATAATAATAACAATAACCCTTGTCCTTGCAGCATTACCCTACAGATATACTTACATATGAATTAAATTTCAATGCAGTAGAGAGATTATAATTTTTTTATCAAAGATAAATAATTTTCAAAACAATAAATTAACCAGAAAAAGCTTTATTACTATAGCAGCATTAGCCTATACCTAACCCCACCACGTCTATTCTGTTCTCCTCTCTTCTCTTTACTTCCGTGTCCTATCTTTTTCATTAGCATATGCAGCAAGCAATGCGCATACAATTAGAGAAGGATGCCCTATCTCCATTTTCTTCAACACTGTAACCGCCATCGGACTCCACGTCAAAACTTCGTTGAATGTAACAAACTAATTCCAACTCTAGTATCATTCCGTTGTCATGTTATGTATTCTTATGCCTATATGAACTCTACCGATAACAAAAAGTTGACTGTAAACTTGCAATTTCACCCTTATGTGACCCCTTAGAGGCATATAATTACCTGTACAGTTTTTAAATAAAGTTAGTTATTAGGGAGTTGTCCTTCTATCAATACCTCCTTCACTTTCGTTACATTGATGACCTATGAAGTGCCTTGATCAATCAGCCTGACTTTCAGTCCACCGCTTCGTCCGCTGTATCCATCGACGATGCCTACCACTGTCCCATCATTCTCTGTTTTTGCTGCCACAGTGAGGATCCAACTCTTCACCAACAGAGATGTGTTTGCTTGGGTTCAGTGCGTCAAGATTCAGTTCCTCATCAAGGGCATGATACTGTCAAGCAGCAAAGCTGACTGTCTTCATTGCAATCCCTGGCGACACCTTTCCAGAAATCACTGATTTAATATTGTCAAGTCATTCTTTCTGAAGCAGTACTCAGCATCGCCAGCCACCCGTGTAGCAGGATTTTTCAACTCTCAACAACTGTTGGGGGATAAAAAGGCATTGATGGCCCTTAGAGAAATTATCAGTATGGCTCATCATCAACCTATTGCAAGTGGTTCTTCTCATGAAATGAACCTACTTCATAATAAAGCCTGCTGGAACCAGCTTGAGCCACCTTTCCCGATGTTGACACCTTGCCCAGGAATGATCTGATGACAAGCGTCGATGACCTTATGGACAGTCAATTCTACACTGTCAATCAACATCTTCACTCCTGACGAAGGAAACAACCATACAATGCCAACTGAAGCAGAGGTGAATGTTGTAGGACACCAATGCCTACCTTGTGACATTCCTGGACAGTGACGAAGCCACCCACCACCCACCAATGTCATCCCACACCCAAGGGACTGGATGATGTCACTCGCCCTCAGTTGTACTACTACCATTCCAGAATTAGGGCATCGCCTAAGAAATGTACTACTGAATAGCAAAAGTTGGAAAATGTTGTAAGTAGGCCACCACCTGTGGTGGTAGCCTCACCCTTAACTAATCTCTTTTTTTTTTTTTTTGCATGATTCAGAATCTAATCTATGCTTTCTGGTCGATGCTGGTACCTGTCGTTCCCTTCTGCCACGTTCACTCTCAAGGGTGCTACTTCATCATTCAAAGACTTTCGATGTCTATGTGGTGTAAACAAATCCGCCTTATCCCCTCCCATGGTTACGGGATGCTGACACTGTCGTTTGGGGGTGCTAAGTACCAGGGGAACTTTATCGCCTCTGACATTTCACTTCCTCTCATCGATGCATATTTGCACGCACATTTCCACCTCTTGATTGACAGCGGTAATCAACATTTAACGCCAGCCCTTAGTCATCCACACCTTTGTTACCTGCTCCTTCCAGAATCTCTCTTTATATCAGCACACCCACGGATGCCTACGCCCACCTCCTCCTTTATATCCTGATATCTTCCGTCCAGAACTTCACCATTTCATCATATCAAGATGATGGGGCTACTGTGTTTGCAAGATTCAAATGTTTAGTACCAGTTAGCTTGACAACTGCTAAATATAAATTCATCAAAACAAAAGAAATGAGCTTTTGTCAAAAGGCCCCAAACCAGGATCCTGGCAAAGAATGAATCCCTACCCCTTTGTTGGGATTATAGTCATCTTAACATGCAGACGGAGCCAGACCATAGCCTATCCTCAACATTGCTGACATTGCCACTTACCTTCATAGTGCTAAAGTATACACGACCCTTAAACTCCTCAATAGGTATTGATGCAGTAGGAAGCCAACAGGTCATAAACCAAGACGACATCCTCAAGAATGTTATAAGCACATATGCTTTCAATTACTCCTACTTTGGCCACATTTCAGCAACTCACAGATGGCATTTTAGGGAACCTCACTTTCTACATATGGTATGTAGATGACATACTAATATTCTTACCCTCCACAAAGGACCACCAACATCACTTACACATCACCCTTGACAACCTACAGTACACCAGAACGGCCTTGTAATCAGGTATGAAACATATACTTTTGGTGCCCTTCTCACAAGGGTACCACTTTCACTTATCAAGTGTAGGCATGATTAGGACATCTCAGCGTTACCCTAAATCCGACTACTGCTTACTAACCCGCAGTTAACGGAATGTAGAAGTGTTTCCATCGTACCCTGAAAGCAGCTTTGATGTCCCGCTGCAATGACACCAGTTGGTTTCCACAACTTTCCTAATCCTCCTCGAAATGTGGACCACTCCCAAGGACACCATGAATGTATACTGTGACTAGTTGCTAGTCCCTGCAGAATCCTTTATGCCTGCCATCTCCTCAGAGGATCCCCAGAATCTACTACCTGTTGTGGTGAAATTTAACTTCTACTGTCAGACATACAAGCAAAACACCACATACCAAAAGACCCTAAACACACCACGATGTGCACACTGATGCTTGCAAGCCACTGCTTAGGAGCCCATTCATGGGCCCATTTCTTATTATATGTCGTATTCTGAAAGCTTTCCTCCTTAAAGTTCGTGTTAAGGAATTGGATCACCATTGACCGCCTATACCGGCGGATTTCCTTCAAGACGACTCGTCATTAGTAAAGCTCTCTGGGCCAGGTCACCCTCTTTCAAATGCAAGTCTGCTTTAGGGGGAAAGCCATGTAATTCATGTGCAGCAAGCAATGCAAAAAAAATAAAGAAGGATGCACTACCTACGTTTTCTTCGACAATGCAAGCATCATCGGACTCCACGCCAAAAAGTCGTTGAATAAAAATGCTATTTTCAATTCTAGTATCATTCCCTTATTGTTTCTCCTATTTTGGTGCCACTGTCAACCTTAATGGATTGTTAAAATCCCGTTAACTTTAAACATGCCATTGTCACCCCTGGTGCCTATAAATACCTATTTTTGCACTAAATAAAGATAATTGCATTTGCTCGGGAAATATCCTATCAATACCTCCCCCGCTCCCGTCACATTTCCAATCTTGTCTTCTTGCTTCTAATTTTGTGCCTCCTCGAATTCTTACACCAGATATAATTGAACAACCATTCGCTTTGTTTTTGAATTCTATCTTTCCTTGTTATTTCCTTCCTCTCGTCCCTTTTATATCCCCCTCTGCAATTTTTTTTCCTTTCCTCTTTTCCTTCGCAGCCTTTGTTCGGCTTATCACTTGTTCGGTCATTCTTTTAATATTAGCCATACATAGGGGTGCAATGGTATATGTCGTAGTACCGGTACTGAAGTGCTTTTTACTCTTACTTCAATGTCTCCTTAAAACCATGTTATAAATAGAAAAATACGAAGTTGTGGCAAAACAAATCCAAAAGAACCATCTTTGAGTAGAAATTTCAAACAAGAAGAATTTACTAGTGTCGCAACATTAAGATTATAAATGCAAGTGGGGACTTACACCCAGCTTCGTCATTCAAATTTCCCAGGTGACTTTGTTTTCAATCTTATTTAAAGATTTATATGCAAAAAAAGAGGATTTCGCTTTACTGTATTGCATTTTCCTTTGGCGCTGGATAAAAACGAATACTTGAAGAAGAAGAAGAAGAAGAAGAAGAAGAAGAGAGAGAGAGAGAGAGAGAGAGAGAGAGAGAGAGAGAGAGAGAGAGAGAGAGAGAGAGAGAGAGAGAAAGGCAATCTATCAAGGCTAGAGTCCGAGAGCACAATGATATACGAGATCTGCTTGAATGAATCATAATTCATCCTCAGGCTGAAGTACATCGTTGGGTAAATACCGGTCATCATATTACGGACAAAATGACATTTTCGTCTCATAACAACGTAGAAACATGACAGATTTATTGGAACCCAAGTACAAAGCCTATATATATATATATATATATATATATATATATATATATATATATATATATATATATATATATATATATATATATATATATATATATATATATATATATATATATATGCGTCTGTGTGAGTGTGGTTGTCCAAAAAATCCCAGAATAAATAAAACCCTGTAGTGTTACATGTTTATATGTATATATATATATATATATATATATATATATATATATATATATATATATATATATATATATATATATATTTGTATATATAATTATATGTATACACATATATATAGATATATATATATATATATATATATATATATATATATATATATATATATATATATATATATCTTATATTTATATATACATATATATATATATATATATATATATATATATATATATATATATATATATATATGTGTGTGTGTGTGTGTGTGTGTGTGTGTGTGGTTGTCCATGAATCACAAAACATAAAAATCTATAGTGTTATAATGTGGGAAACCAGTATTTTTCCCATTTCTCAAGAGGCAGGTAATAAAATTAGACCCTTGTGAGATATTGATTTTTTTTTAGGGATGGATTTATAATCAGATATTTAAACTTAATAGTTGTTTCTAAGTTCATCCATGATAAATCAGCGGAACGATGATAAATGAGCTTCCCAGTCTCTACGGTAATGAATATTCATGCCATGTTATTATTTGTGAAATTAATTTTCCTATTAATCTAAGCATGATTCATAACATTTAACATTAGACTATTGTATAACTTTATGTCTCTGTTATTTGGTTTCTTGGCCATTTACCACACACCTTTATTTTCGATGGTGCTGTGATAGCTAAATACAGAAGGATTACCAGGTCCACGTGTCTGGTTCTACCTTTTCATGTTTTTAAGGCTCAATTAGCGTAGCAAGGTAGCCCAATTGGTTTGATTTATAGAGAGAATTTTCCATTAGTTTCAAGAGGGCAGATGTTTACAAATTAACTCAATTCCTTGTTCCATATATTTCGATAAGTAAATCCTTAGAGAGCGTTGAAATGATTACGTGTTATTCCTATTTGATAAGAAATGAAGGGTAATTGAATATATAGGAAATCAAATGTTTGTTTTCGATGAAAGGAAATTTTGTGTTCAGTGGCAACCATAATGATTAAGATATATGATTTCGTCGGTTTCTCATTTCACTTTCAAAATGAAACATGGCATTAGAAAAAAAATAGTTTTAGAGAAATAATAAAACAGGTTAAAGATATATAATCACAATTAATGTAAACACATAAAAGACAACCAGACTCCTTTTAAGGGTCCCTTAGTATTTCGAAAAAAAAAAATTATATATATTATATATATGAATATATATATGATGTATATATATACAGTATATATACATATATATATATATATATATATATATATATATATATATATATATATATATATATATATATATATGTATATATATATATATATATATACAGTATATATATATATATATATATATATATATATATATATATATATATATATATATATATATATATATATATATATATATATTTATACATATGTATATATATATATATATATATCTTGAAGGTTGTCCCAAATGATTTAAAGACTTATTTATTTGATTTTTCTATCTTGGACGTTTTATATCTTTATGTAATTAACAGAAAACTTGAGTTTCTGCCTTTATTAAGCATGACCATTTATGTTATCTAAACTGAAACCAAAATATTATCGTTACGTACGCCAAAACACGACCAATCCCACTAATTCCGAAATTCTAAAGGCAGTTTGTCTCAAGCATACAAGCTTGATTCAACAGCCTATAGCCAATCAATAAATAAATAGAAGATCTTTTCCACAAACTTCCTTTTGAGTTTTTTTGAATGTTTCTCATTTCTTAAATACTTTTTTTTATATGTCAAGTGGAAATAAATTAGTGTAAATTACATCCTCAATAGTATCGCCAGTAGATACAATTTCGTTCAGATCCCCCACCGGTAAAGGAGCAATTAAAATGGTCAAATCATGCGGAAATGTGTAGGATTTCAAATACCATAAGCCAAATAAATCATTTATCTTCTTCCGATTTAAAGTCAACTTTAACATGTAAAAATATTCCACATCATTAAGGAGATATCTAGAATTTTAGGAGGATTCAATCGAATAGATCTCCTTTAACAATTTTTCTTTCTTAGAATCATTAATTGATCAAGACTGTCATATTAAAATTTTCTAAAAGATAAATTGTCCATCTTTATCTGAAAAATTATTTCGTTTGATTGTTGATAACCATGAATGACGTCAATCAGCTATGTGAAATTTTGAAGGTAATATGAAAGTAATAAGAAAAACAATATCTATATCCTATTGATAGAAAAACTTCATCTAAATGATATTTTTATAGACAACTTTGACATTGATATAATACTTACATACGTAAAACTTACAGTAAAAATAGCACATTTACTTATTCAGACTAAGAGTGAAACTGAACAGGATGATGATTACGTCCTAATACGTTCTTTTTTAACACCAAATTTCCAGTTATAGAAAAATCATGTAATAAAAAAATGGATACATCACATATATATTGATATAAAATGAAATACTGTGGGAACGCCAATTCTGTATAATAAAATATCCTTCTTAGATGAAGTTTATGGAAAATAAATATCGTTAATTCAATTATATCCTTCAATATAGATTTCAAATACAAATGTATATTATCGGTTAAAAAATTATTCCTGCATTATATGCGAGCCTTTATATATCTAATTAAAAGTCATGTGAAGCTTACATAAAAGTAATTAGCCTAAGGGACGTTCCACATTTCCAAATATCCCTGTACACGTTTGATAAATCTTCCCCTTGAATTCAAGTTATGATCTATGAGGGGAGTTTACATTACACTATAATGAATAATCAAATATTCTATCAGTCATTCGTTGCTTTTCGTGTTTTGTTAAAGGGTTTTCAGAACGAAGGTTTCAAGACTCATCCGTTTTGCTCTTACCGATATTTCCTTCCTCGTGTTGTAACACGGTTCTTAGCTGCTGTATTTACAAGGATAGATATAATATGCCTTTTCTTAAATTACGATCATCATATGGCACCATTTTTCTTTACACTAGAAAGATTAACATTTTACTCTTTTCGGTGCCTATAAACAATCTTGCCTTCTCCAGCATAAGACTCAATACCACACAGTATTCCAGAAGTTTTATTACAGCTGTGACCATATTGTGGAATGATCTTGCTAATGCGACAGTTGAATTGGTGGAACTACAGAAATTCAAAAGTACATTGAAAGTTTTTATGTTGAACAGGCTGACATACAGTAAGTCTCTCTCCATAGTTTATTTATGGCAGATATATTTCCGCGTTGTTACTGATCTTAAAGACATCATTTATTCATTACTTCTCTTACATTTTATTTATTTCCTTTCATTGCTGGGCTATTTTTTCCTGTGGAGCCTTTGCTTTTGCAACTAGGGTTGTAGCTTACCTAGCAATAGTAATGAAAAAAAAAATGCTGCAGAAAATCATCTAATGCAGGACAACAACCTCAGGCATGGCCTTATTCATGTCAAGGGTATGGCCAGTTTACATCAACACAATGACCACTGCGGATTTGTGATTTTAGTCGATCTGATCGCTCACAGCAAACCAACCTAGTATGGATACCCTTGACTAGTGCAGCTTTGCTGATCATGGCGATACACAGACACTTTCACCACGTTAGACTAAATTCAACACAAACCGTCCAAAAAAGCAGTTAGTCAATTTTTAGTCATCGTTCCCACACAAGACCCCATTTTCCTAGCATCGTTTATTACCAACTACTTTAAAGATTGATTTTATTTCTACATCTGACACTTGTTATTTGCAACTAAATTCACTGTTCTACCCCCGACAGTTTTCCTTCTTTCCAAACAAGATGTTTTGGACGTTCATTTCCAACAGGGGATTTCCTTGTTGGTTTTGCGCAATTTTTACTATAATGTTTCCGCCTCGTCTGTTTTCGTGTTAGGTCAATCCCACCTTTTCTCTTTCTGAGCTCGGCTCGTTTATATACACTCTCTCTCTCTCTCTCTCTCTCTCTCTCTCTCTCTCTCTCTCTCTCTCTCTCTCTCTCTCTCTCTCTCTCTCTCTTCGTCTTTAGATATAAACGTTTACATGTCATGTTTCAAATTCTTGTAAACAATGTGTCATTTATTTAAGATGGTTTCAGCGAATCTATGCATAGAATAAATGTGCGATGTTCGATTCAGAAGGAAAATATTTCAAACTATTTCATTTTCTCTAATTCGTTCAACTTGTTGCCATTTTTCGACGGTATCCAATCGACTAATGTTTGCATACAAAACTTGTACTTCCCTATTTCTTTTAATTTTCTATGTTGGTGTCTGCCTTGTAAGTCCCAGCACATACCGATATTACTCATCCAACCTTTTCAATACTGACAATCGGAAGACAGATTCTTATTTGAAATTATAGTCCCAGAGGCTTCCAATATGTCTTGATATTAGAGGAGGTAAATAAAGAACTATACAATCAATATTGGTTTTCATTTCACTTTAAGGCAGGTAACATATTCTGGCCACATACACACACTGGCTATATATTCTTCTAAAAGGTGCTACTCTTCCGGTTCGTAAGAAGGATTTAGGAAAGAGACTGCTTGTCTGATGTCCTTCCCTTGAGCTGAGGAATTGCACCCAGTCACACCCTTACTGCGCAACGAGTTCCTGTGTTTAACACCGGCCACCACCTCTGCCATATCTCCCTACACTGTCTGATTGGTTACTCGCCGCGAAGTATGGGTCTGAGAGGCTGCATTTCTTCTTCGTGAGTTGCGCTAGGGACTCGTGTGACCAACTGTACATAATTCACTGAAAAGGTAAGCAATGGGGTTCATCTGACAGTACCTGAAAATGCAAAACCTAATCTTAGGCTAGAGAGAAGTCTCCGATTACGGTTGAAAACGTTATTATATCTTTAGAAAACATATCAATTATTTGAAGAATAAATCCAATTTAATGACCACTGTTTGCGTTCCTTTTTTAAAGCAAGCCGCATAACTATAACATAAAAATCTCAAATTTCTCTAGTCAATTCAACACCAGATATTTTTCGATTGCATTTTCGACCATTCACAATGAAAACATTAAATTCACCTTCGAGCATAAATCTGATGGAACGACAGTGTAAATCAGTTATATCAGGTTGACCTCGAAGAAGAAAACACGAATGAAACGCGATGGATCTATCGCGCCTAATGTTTGTCGGTGCTCCAATTTAATCTTTTTATGTTCATTCATTTTTCTTGTATTTCATATGGACTCAAAAGATTTCTTTTGTGTTGTGTATATATATATATATATATATATATATATTATATATATATATATATATATATATATATATATATATATATATATATATATATATATATATATATATATATATATATATATACTGTATGTATATATGTATAGATATAAAATGTATAAATATATATATATATATAAATATATATATATATATATATATATATATATATATATATATATATATATATATATATATATACAGTATATATAATATGGAAATGCGTGTCTATGTATGTTCATTGAATGCATTACGGGCAGTCCGGGAATATTTTATTCAATATTGGTTTTGCTTAGAAATTCATCAGAATTCTTTTATGTAACAATGGATATTTTTCGGTGTTCAAATAGTTCGTTCGGTATGATTTCAAAATTAAGATTTATTCATAATTCTCAAATACTACATATAATCCATTTCATATATATACGTCTAAAGATATTGCTTTATTCTTTTTTATCTAAATCTATCCATATTCTATAAGTTCCCTATTATCATTATATTCCCACTGGCATTTCATCAACGCTCCTCAAGTATCATGTATGACCTTGTTTTTAATGTGAAAATTTAT
>NC_090736.1:44442092-44444592 GCF_036898095.1 Palaemon carinicauda | reverse complement strand
AAATTCCCGTGTTATACACTATTATTTCTTTAACATAATTCACTTCATTCACAAATACTAGATCTAGGACATTTTCCTTTCTTGTTGGAATGTGGTTTATTTGTTGCATATTATGTTCTAATAGCATATCTTGAAGCTTTTCAAATTGCCTCTTGTCTTCTGCGCTACTATTACTATCTTTTTTATATGTATACATACAACCACTTTCTTCTATCCGTTTTTTCCAATCCACGAAAGGAAAGTTAAAATCTCCGGATAGGAGTATATTCCAGTCTTTATGGTTTCTACATATATCATCTATTTTTTCTATTATTATGTCAAACTCCTTAGTGTTTGGGGGGTCTGTAAACTACAATATTCATTAGTTTTTCAAATTCAAATTCTACCGTAATCAATTCACATTCTGTGTTGCTGTATTTTTCACATACTTTTCCTTGATTTATGTCTCTTCCATATATTGCGGTTCCCCCTTGATTCCTATTTTTTCTGTCTGATCTATAAGTTTGGAAACCCTTTATCTGGTCATCACTGCCAGTCTCTTGGGAATACCATGTTTCACTTATATTTAATATATCTATTTTTTCAATTTGGGTTAGTTCTTCTAAGAACTCTATTTTCCTTTTAGAGTTACTCGTGACTAAACCCTGTGCATTCATTACTATTATGGTTTGTGTTTCATCCCCGTTATTTAATATTGGTAATAATATGGATTCTCCCATGCTTCCTTCCTGTTCTGATAAGATGTTCTTTTCTTCATTTCCCGGAATTCTGCCATTAAAAAATCCAACTTTTCTATTATATTTGCTCTTTCGCCTTCATATTTATTTGTGTGTGTATACCTGCAACTGTCCCCATATCTGCACCAACCCCTGGCATTATAGATGCATTCTTTGTAGTTGGGCTCTAAATGTGCAGGTTTGGGTTGAAAGGCCTCATATCTTGGGGCTCTTGGTTCAAAGCGCGGTATATACACGGCCTGCTTTTTTGTTTCTTTTTTTGTTTCTTTTTTGCTTTCATTTTTCTTTTCAGTTTGCTGAGTTTTCTTACTTTCATTCATGGTTGCAGGATGCATATATCGACATTTTTTGTTGTAAATGCATCCTTTTCCTTCTTTTAGGTTTTTGCTTATTTTTGGATGGAGATCTCTGCATTCGTCTCTATATCCGTCTAAATACGCACATTTACCATATATTTCATAATTATGGCATATCTTTGGATGCTTGTAGTAGCATCTTTCGCCAAATCTGCAATTCCCTCTTTTCAGCATATTGCAGACTATATCCTTCTTTTCTATTTTTTCTTGTTCTTGCTCTTCCCTAAAATTATGTAGGTCCGGGTAGAGTCTCTTGGGTCTATTATTTGTTTCCATCTGGTAATTTATTTCTTCATAAGTATGTTGTTGGATGGCATCATAGGTTATATCAATGATTTCTTCTGCATCCTTACACATATCCTGTTCATTGTTCTCTTCTTCTTCTTTTTCTTCTTCTTCTTCTTCTGTTTCTTCTTCTTCCTCTTCTTTATCTTCAACTATTTGCAGATTTAGTCTCGACTTAATTATATTTTCTATCCAGACTAAGCATGTTGAGCAGAATACCTTTGTGTCTTTATTTTTTAATTTTTGCTGTATTTCAGCACATGTGGGATGTGTTGGGACATGACAGGCATCACATTTTCTAATCAATTGTTGAGGATTATTAATGGAATACTATATATTACATGTATTACACCATTTTGGCATTCTTTTTCCCATTGCATCAATCAGCATATTCACCATATTGGACTTCTTATTGTTCTTTGATGGAATGTGTTGATTGATGTAGACTTTCTTTATAAGTCTCTTTAACACTTGGATTTTCTTTGAGAGAGAGAGAGAGAGAGAGAGAGAGAGAGAGAGAGAGAGAGAGAGAGAGAGAGAGAGAGAGAGAGAGAGTTAATTATAGACACAACAATAGGTGAAAGGAAAAAGCCATTTCATGAATCTCTGTTCCATAGAATATTTTTGTAAATATTCATCAATAAGCGATATTGCTCTTACAAAGAATTCTTTCGAGTGGAAAGCAATGGAAAATATATCGCACTAAACCTGGAAATTTCAATTAAAGTTATTGTATTGATATAAGCAAGAAGTAAAAGAAAGTCACAAAAGGAAGACAGCTGTCTCGGGTATTGGGGAGAATAACGAGGAACAGAAGAAAGCAATACTTTAGATATGCAGGGGATGTCTGGAGAGCATACTGGACAGCGTTCCACCAATTGTCAAATTCAAAAATCTACAATAAAGGATGAGAACTACTGCACAGCCTCAGGGAATAATGGTATATATATATATATATATATATATATATATATATATATATATATATATATATATATATATATATATATATGTGTGTGTGTATGTTTATAAATATATATATATATATATATATATATATATATATATATATATATATATATATATATATATATATATATATATATATATATATATACAATA
>NC_090736.1:44419592-44434592 GCF_036898095.1 Palaemon carinicauda | reverse complement strand
TTTGGTCGCTGCAACCTCACCATCCTTGTGAGCTAAGGATGGGGGGTTTTGGGATGCATTTAGGTCTATCTGCTGAGTCATCATTAGCCATTGCCTTGCCATCCTTGATCCTAGCTGGGGTGGAGAGAGGGCTTGGCTGCTGATCATATGTATATATGGTAAGTCTCTAGGGCATTGTCCTGCTCGATAGGGTACTGTCACTCTCCCTTGCCCATGTCATTCATGAGTGGCCTTTAAAACCTTGAAAAAACTGTTATTTAATTACCTAATAGTCAATCAACTAATTATAACTATCATTGTGAAGAATGTTGCCAAAGATATGTGAATGTATTTGAAAACATTGCATCGATACATTTGTGGCATTCACAAATTTGAAATAACCTTGTGAATTCCATTAAATATATTTCCTCTTGGTGTCTTGCGTCCTCTTTGGATTCATTCAGCACTTTACAAAAATCCCCTTCTGACATGAATATCCTCCATCAAGCATTTTTGGGGAAAAATAAAGAGAAGCCTTACATTCAGAGAGGAATATTATCCAGAGGACAATGAGACTGGGAGAGTTTTTCCCTATGTGCAGAGCCATATTTACAACACGTCATTGAAATTTGAGTGTTAGCAGACCTATTGAATAAAAATAAAAGTATGCAATACAAGAATAAAAAGGAATTTTCTTTTTCTACCCGGTGTACAGTTGGATATAGGAATGTCTATCACACCTCATTCTAAGGAAATGCACCCAGCCATAGCGAGTAATGCTGTAGGGAGAGATGGCAGAGGTAGTGAGTGGGGCTAAATTAGGAAACTCAGCAAGGGCGTAACACTGTGCACTAACCCAGAGCGAGGTGTACCAGAAATCCCAGTGTCCAACTGTATGTATACTCTTTACTCAGTACAAACTCATACTACGTTAAAGTAAAGAATGTGACCAGAACCGATATAACTTCGGATAATGAATCAGAGATATTGCTGGATCATAAAGGTGGAAAAAGAGGTGTGTTACATGCGTATTGCGCCCACAACATGAGCAGCAATGATCAACTTGATGCCTACAAAACAATTATCAGAGGTAAAAAGATACCCCCATTAATGTGTTACAGCATATCATAACTGTATTTACTAACTGCTTCAATTAAGCTCGTTGGTTATTTAGTTGACGTTGGTATTTTCAATTTCCCACACGTGCGTTGCTAAAAAAGTTCCCCAGAATAATACAAATTAAATAAAAAACTAACACTATACAAAATCCGTAAAATGAACTATACCATATGAAAGGGATATTCATATGAAAAGAATATTCATATCAAAATGAGTTAATATTACTTAACATTGTTGTCAAGGATTTGCTAAATTCATAAACATGAATCTAGAGCTGCAGATATGCAAAACTGCGGCATTTGTTTACAATCGTAAGTGTAAGAGAGAGAGAGAGAGAGAGAGAGAGAGAGAGAGAGAGAGAGAGAGAGAGAGAGAGAGAGAGAGAGAGGCTTTAGATATCAGAAACGCTGATTGCATCCGTCGGACGATGTCTTATCAAGATTTAGAAAGAATCTGGGTTATAATCCAGGAAAAAAAATTAAATTTTTCAAGTTTCCCATCGCTGCCATTAATAAGATTGCGTAGGATTATAACCCTCGTTCTGATTGATCAAAGAAAGAACCACGTGCCAAGTTCGGACACAGAATAGAATTATGTCTAACTTGTATAAGGGGAAAGATTTGTTTTTACTTGTGAGATATATTAGATGACGTCAATGATTTTTTTCTGGCAACACGAATTTTTCAGTACTGAAAGGAACTGCTACACTGCAAATACCAAGTTTGTGTGCGTACTGTATATATATAGGGATAGAAGGCAGAAAAACTGGATAGGACACATTTTAAGAGGATATGGGTTACTGAAAGACGTTCAAGATGGTAAATTTGAAGGACGAACACCCAGAGGAAGGAATAGGAAGTCAATGCTAGATGAAGGTACCAATAGCTTAAAGAGGTGGACATGAATAGAGAAGTATGGATGGTGACTAATCTTTAGAAGGATATGATTTAGGGCAAAACACTATAGTAGTAGTAGTATATATCAATGCACCCAGACACTGATATAACTGCCAGATATTATCAAGCATAAAAAAGATCCTAATATTGTGTTTACGATAGGCACTGATATTTTTCACTCATCTCTTTTCCAAAGAACCAAATTTAGAAAAAATATGTCTAATGTTTTTAGGAAGTAATACAAGAGCAAGAGGATAAAAGCAATGAGAATATTTTTTGGAATGACAGTTCCTGAATGGAAAAGACAAAGAGAAAAATACATAGAATGGACGATTTTATAAAAAAGGAATATACTGACGGACTGAGTAAAAGTCCACCTCAGAAAAATAGTGACTTTTTTACCCGAACAACTGTTTAAAAAATACGGCATCAAAACGGAAAAAAATACCTTTCAGTATGTCTGGAAATGTTGACTATGTAATACTGGAAATAAAACTGAATGTCAAAATAATATCCCATCTCTCTCTCTCTCTCTCTCTCTCTCTCTCTCTCTCTCTCTCTCTCTCTCTCTCTCTCTCTCTCTCTCTCTCTCTCTCAGTTTTGTATCTGTGTGCCAGTGAGTGATTACACTTTTGCGACCCTATAAATATCATGATTTAACGCGGATAACAAAAGGCTATCGAGTGCAATATAGCTACAAGTTTTCGTGAATAGTCAGTGATTAGTTTGAGGTCGGAGAAGTGGGATAAAACGTCGGCATAGAATAGTTATCTTGTGAATTACTAAAAATCTAACCAAGATGGCTATGTACAACACGGGCAAGGCTTGGAGAGACATCGCTGGACTCAGCAAAAATAAATTCCATGAGTTGGCGAAACAGGAGCTCGACCGTCTGATAACAGAGGTCACTAGTAACATCAACCAATGTGACGGAAAAATATTCGCAGACATATTGAAACAATATGATCCAATAAACTGGAGCAAATCTGCGGAAAACATCAGCAAAATAATAAAAGAAATTCCAAAGAAAATCCAAGTGTTAAAGAGACTTATAAAGAAAGTCTACATCAATCAACACATTCCATCAAAGAACAATAAGAAGTCCAATATGGTGAATATGCTGATTGATGCAATGGGAAAAAGAATGCCAAAATGGTGTAATACATGTAAGATATGGTATTCCATTAATAATCCTCAACAATTGATTAGAAAATGTGATGCCTGTCATGTCCCAACACATCCCACATGTGCTGAAATACAGCAAAAAATAAAAAATAAGGACACAAAGGTATTCTGCTCAACATGCTTAGTCTGGATAGAAATATAATTAAGTCGAGATTAAATCTGAAAATAGTTGAAGATAAAGAAGAGGAAGAAGAAGAATAGAAGAAGAAGAAGAAGAAAAAGAAGAAGAGAACAATGAACAGGATATGTGTAAGGATGCAGAAGAAATCATTGATATCACCTATGATGCCATCCAACAACATACTTATGAAGAAATAAATTACCAGATGGAAACAAATAATAGACCCAAGAGACTCTACCCGGACCTACATAATTTTAGGGAAGAGCAAGAACAAGAAAAAATAGAAAAGAAGGATATAGTCTGCAATATGCTGAAAAGAGGGAATTGCAGATTTGGCGAAAGATGCTACTACAAGCATCCAAAGATATGCCATAATTATGAAATATATGGTAAATGTGCGTATTTAGACGGATAAGGAGACGAATGCAGAGATCTCCATCCAAAAATATGCAAAAACCTAAAAGAAGGAAAAGGATGCATTTACAACAAAAAATGTCGATATATGCATCCTGCAACCATGAATGAAAGTAAGAAAACTCAGCAAACTGAAAAGAAAAATGAAAGCAAAAAAGAAACAAAAAAAGAAACAAAAAAGCAGGCCGTGTATATACCGCGCTTTGAACCAAGAGCCCCAAGATATGAGGCCTTTCAACCCAAACCTGCACATTTAGAGCCCAACTACAAAGAATGCATCTATAATGCCAGGGGTTGGTGCAGATATGGGGACAGTTGCAGGTATACACACACAAATAAATATGAAGGCGAAAGAGCAAATATAATAGAAAAGTTGGATTTTTTAATGGCAGAATTCCGGGAAATGAAGAAAAGAACATCATATCAGTACAGGAAGGAAGCATGGGAGAATCCATATTATTACCAATATTAAATAATGGGGATGAAACACAAACCATAATAGTAATGAATGCACAGGGTTTAGTCACGAGTAACTCTAAAAGGAAAATAGAGTTCTTAGAAGAACTAACCCAAATTGAAAAAATAGATATATTAAATATAAGTGAAACATAGTATTCCCAAGAGCCTGGCAGTGATGACCAGATAAAGGGTTTCCAAACTTATAGATCAGACAGAAAAAATAGGAATCAAGGGGGAACCGCAATATATGGAAGAGACATAAATCAAGGAAAAGTATGTGAAAAATACAGCAACACAGATTGTGAATTGATTGCGGTAGAATTTGAATTTGAAAAACTAATGAATATTGTAGTTTACAGACCCCCAAACACTAAGGAGTTTGACATAATAATAGAAAAAATAGATGATATATGTAGAAACCATAAAGACTGGAATATACTCCTATCCGGAGATTTTAACTTTCCTTTCGTGGATTGGAAAGAACGGATAGAAGAAAGTGGTTGTATGTATACATATAAAAAAGATAGTAATAGTAGCGCAGAAGATAAGAGGCAATTTGAAAAGCTTCAAGATATGCTATTAGAACATAATATGCAACAAATAAACCACATTCCAACAAGAAAGGAAAATGTCCTAGATCTAGTATTTGTGAATGAGGTGAATTATGTTAAAGAAATAATAGTGTATAACACGGGAATTTCAGACCACAATGTCATAGAATTGATAGTTCATTCCAAAGCAAGTGATCACAGAATTAATAAAAGCACAAAACTTTGGGAAGGATATGGAAAATATAACTTTTACAGTAAGTATATAAAATGGTCAGAAATAAATGAAGAACTGAATAACGAATGGAAAAATGTATTTATAAGTGATAATATACAGGTAAATACGGATATACTGTACAAAATACTGGAGAAAATTGTTGAAAAATATGTACCGAAAAAAAAACAATAAACAAAAGACGTGCATACCAAGAGACAGAAGGATCTTATTTCAGAAAATTAAAAAGTGGAAGAAAAATCTTGCAAAAGAAAAAAATGTGTGGAAAATGAGGGAAATAAAATGTAAGATAGAAAATGCAGAACAAAAGATTATACAGTCGAAAGAAAATGAAAAAAGGGACTTAGAAGAAAGGACACTTCAAAATATAAAAAGAAACCCCAAAGTACATTACTCCTATGCAAAAAAGATGAATAAAAGGAGAATAGAAACAGGCCCTCTAAGAATTGAAGGACTGCTAACGAATGAAAAAAAGGAAATATGCAACATATTAGCAGAAAAATATAAGAGTGAGTTCACGCCAAGAATTGCGAATGAGAATAATGAAACAGAAATGAGAGAAGAAAATGTTGAATATCTAACGGATATAGATATTAATGAAGCAGATATTGTCACGGCTATAAACGAAATTAAAAATGGATCGGCAGCCGGACCAGATGGAGTTCCAGCGATTTTGTTAAAAAAAAACTGCAAACACTATCGCTAAGCCACTTGCAATACTGCTAAGACAGAGTATAGATATGAGCGAGATATATGTTAAACATAAATTAGCTTATATAACCCCTATCTTCAAAAGTGGATCAAGACTAGAGGCAAGCAATTATAGACCTGTTAGTCTAACATCACATATTATGAAAGTGTATGAGAGGGTAATAAAAAAGAAAATAATGAACCATTTGGTCAAAAATAATTTGTTTAATATGGGTCAACACGGTTTCGTACCTGGAAAAAGTACACAGACCCAACTGATAGCTCACTATGAAAACATATACAATAATATGATAAATGAAAAAGACACAGATGTGATCTATCTAGATTTTGCAAAAGCCTTTGACAAGGTAGACCATAACATATTGGAGAAAAAAATGAGAAAGCATAATATTGTGGGAAAGATATGAAAATGGGTAAAAAAATTCCTGCAAAACAGAAAACAGATAGTGGTTGCAAATGACGAGAAATCAGATGAAGCCCAGGTAATATCTGGTGTGCCCCAAGGTACGGTATTAGCTGCACTGCTATTTGTTATTATGATCTCAGACATAGACTGTGATGTTGAAAACTCCGTAGTGAGAAGTTTCGCCGATGACACAAGAATAAGTAGAGAAATTACTTGTGATGAAGATAGGAACTCACTACAAAGAGATCTAAACAAAATATATGAATGGGCGGAGATAAATAGGATGGTATTTAACTCCGATAAATTCGAATCAATAAATTATGGAAACAGAGAAGGAATGGTGTATGCATACAAGGGACCTAATAATGAGACAATCACAAACAAGGAAGCAATTAAAGACCTTGTTGTAATTTCAAATAGGAATATGTTATGCAACGACCAAATAGCAACACTGTTGGCTAAATGTAAAGCAAAAATGGGAATGTTATTCAGACACTTTAAAACAAGAAAAGCTGAACACATGATTATGCTTTACAAAACTTATGTGCGTAGTACACTCGAGTACTGCAATGTGATATGGTACCCACACTACCAAAAGGATATTGCGCAAATAGAGAGTGTGCAAAGGTCCTATACTGCTAGAATAGAAGAAGTTAAGGACCTTGATTACTGGGAAAGACTGCAATTTTTAAAACTATACAGTCTAGAAAGGAGAAGAGAACGCTACATGATAATACAAGCATGGAAGCAAATAGAAGGAATTGCTGAAAACATCATGGAGCTTAAAGTATCAGAAAGAGCAAGCCGAGGTAGATTAATAGTACCAAAAAGCATTCCAGGTAAACTGAGAAAGGCGCACAGGACATTAATCCACTACGCACCAGCATCGATAATGCAGCGACTATTTAATGTGCTGCCAGCTCATCTAAGAAACATATCAGGAGTGAGCGTAGATGCGTTTAAAAATCAGCTCGATAAATACCTAAGATGCATCCCAGACCATCCAAGACTGGAAGATGCAAAATACACCGGAAGATGTATTAGCAACTCTCTGGTGGATATACGAGGTGCCTCACACTGAGGGACCTGGGGGAACCCAAACAAAAAATAAGGCAATAAGGCAAGGTAAGGCTCTCATTATTTATAGATATATACACTGTATATATATATATATATATATATATATATATATATATATATATATATATATATATATATATATATATATATTTACATATATATACTGTATATATATGTGTGTATACTATATATATATATATATATATATATATATATATATATATATATATATATATATATATATATACGCACACACATATACATATATATATGTATATATATATATATATATATATATATATATATATATATATATATATATATATATATATATATATATATATATATATATATATAAATATATATATATATATATGTGTGTGTGTGTGTATGTATATATAATATATATATATATATATATATATATATATATATATATATATATATATATATATATATATATATATATATATATATATATATACTTGAATGGTTAGTGAGATTGTTTATTATGTGTTTTGTGTTGTCAATGGTACCAGTAGATTGGGTTTGTGCATGTATTGTACCACTATATAAGGGTAAGGGAGATGTGCATGAGTATTGTAATCCAAGAGGTATTAGTTTGTTGAGTGTAGTTGGAAAAGTGTATGATAGAGTAATGATTAATAGGATTAAGGATAAAACAGAAAATGTAATCTTAGTAGTATAGGGTGGTTTTAGAAGAGGTAGGGGTTGTATGTATCAGATTTTTACAGTTAGGCAGATATACGAGAAATATTTAGCAAAAGGTAAGGAGGTGTATGTTGCGTTTATGGATCTGGAGAAAGCGTATGACAGAGTTGATAGGGAAGCAATGTGGAATGTGATGAGGTTATATGGAGTTAGTGGAAGGCTGTTGCAAGCAGTGAAAAGTTTCTACAAAGGTAGTAAAGCATGTGTTAGAATAGGAAATGAAGTGAGTGATTGGTTTCCGGTGAGAGTGGGGCTGAGACAGGGATGTGTGATGTCGCCGTGGTTGTTTAACTTGTGTGTTGATGGAGTGGTGAGAGAGGTGAATGCTTGAGTGCTTGGAGGAGGATTAAAATTGGTAGACGAGAATGACCATGAATGGGAAGTAAATCAGTTGTTGTTTTCGGATGATACTGTACTGGTTGCAGACACAGAAGAAAAGCTTGACCGACTAGTGACAGAATTTGGAAGGGTATGTGAGAGAAGGAAGTTGAGAGTTCATGTGGGTAAGATTAAGGTTATGAGATGTACGAGAAGGGAAGGTGGTGCAAGAATGAATGTCATGTTGAATGGAGAGTTACTTGAGGAGGTGGATCAGTTTAAGTACTTGGGGTCTGCTGTTGTAGCAAATGGTGGAGTGGAAGCAGATGTACGTCAGAGAGTGAATGAAGGTTGCAAAGTGTTGGGGACAGTTAAGGGAGTAGTAAGAAATAGAGGGTTGGGCATGAATGTAAAGAGAGTTCTATATGATAAAGTGATTGTACCAACTGTGATGTATGGATCGGAGTTGTGGGGAATGAAAGTGATGGAGAGACAGAAATTGAATGTGTTTGAGGTAAAGTGTCTAAGGAGTATGGCTGGTGTATCTCGAGTAGATAGGGTTAGGAAAAAAGTGGTGAGGATGAGAACGGTTGTAACAAATGAGTTAGAAGCTAGAGTGGATATGAATGTGTTGAGGTGGTTTGGCCATGTTGAGAGAATGGAAAATGGCTGTCTGCTGAAGAAGGTGATGAATGCAAGAGTTGATGGGAGAAGTACAAGAGGAAGGCCAAGGTTTGGGTGGATGGATGAAGTGAAGAAAGCTCTGGGTGATAGGAGGATAGATGTGAGAGAGGCAAGAGAGCATGCTAGAAATAGGAATGAATGGCGAGTGATTGAGAGACAGTTCCGTAGGCCCTGCTGCTTCCTCCAGTGCCTTATATGACCGCGGAGGTAGCAGCAGTAGGGGATTCAGCATTATGAAGCTTCATCTGCGGTGGATAACGGGAGAGGGTGGGGTGTGGCACCCTAGCAGTACCAGCTGAACTCGGTTGAGTCCCTTGTCAGGCTGGGAGGAACGTTGAGAGTAGAGGTCCCCTTTTTGTTTTGTTTCATTTGTTGATGTCGGCTACCCCCCAAAATTAGGGGAAGTGCCTTGGTATATGTATGTATGTATATATATATATATATATATATATATATATATATATATATATATATATATATATATATATACTTATATATATATGTATATATATATATATACATATATATATATATATATATATATATATATATATATATATATATATATATATATATATATATATATATATATATATATATATATATACGCACAAACAAAGACACACACACGTTGTTTGCGGATGATACTGTACTGGTTGCGGACGCAGAAGAGAAGCTTGGCCGATTAGTGACAGAATTTGGAAGGGTGTGTGAAAGAAAGAAGTTGAGAGTTAATGTGGGTAAGAACAAGGTTTTGAGATGTACGAGAAGGTAAGGTGGTGCGATGTTGAATGTCATGTTGAATGGAGTTACTTGAGGAGGTGGATCAGTTTAAGTACTTGGGGTCTGTTGTTGCAGCAAGTGGTGGAGTGGAAGCAGATGTACGTCAGAGAGTGAATGAAGGATGCAAAGTGTTGGCGGCAGTTAAGGAAGTAGTAAACAATAGAGGGTTGGGCATGAATGCAAAGAGAGTTCTGTATGAGAAAGTGATTGTACCAACTGTGATGTATGGATCGGAGTTGTGGGGAATGAAAGTGACGTAGAGACAGAAATTCAATGTGTTTGAGAGGAAGTGTCTCGAGTAGATTGGGTTAGGAACGAAGTAGTGAGGGTGAGAACGGGTGTAAGAAATGAGTTAGCGGCTAGAGTGGATATGAATGTGTTGAGGTGGTTTGGCCATGTTGAGAGAATGGAAAATGGCTGTCTGCTAAAGAAGGTGATGAATGCTAGAGTTGATGGGAGAAGTACAAGAGGAAGGCAAGGTTTGGGTGGATGGATGGAGTGAAGGAAGCTCTGGGTGATAGGAGGACAGATGTGAGAGAGGCAAGAGAGCGTGCTAGAAATAGGAATGAATGGCAAGCGATTGTGACGCAGTTCCGGTAGGCCCTGCTGCTTCCTCCGGTTTCTTGGTTGACCACGGAGGTAGCAGCAGTAGGGGATTTAGCGTTATGAAGCTTCATCTGTGGTGGATAACGGGGGAGGGCGGACTGTGCCACCCCAGCAGTACCAGCCAAACTCGGTTGAGTCCCTTGTCAGGCTGGGAGGAACGTAGAGAGGAGAGGTCTCCTTTTTTGTTTCATTTGTTTGATGTCGGCTCCCCCCAAAATTGGGAGAAATGCCTCGGTATATGTATGTATGTATCATCTAGAAACATCATATATATTTTATAATTGCGGAAATCTGGGTTCATCATGACTTGCACTTTTTTTCATACTATCCTTAAACAGCAAGTTAGATATTTTTGTTTAGCAGCATTGCCATTTAGGCAAGAAGGTCCCATTCTAGCTTTTGAAATTCTTTGTTCCTCGGTTACTCTCGCTGTGTGCCTCTAAGCGGAAAAATTTCCAACACATCATCCATACTGAGTTTTTCACTTTTTTTTTTTATTTTTTTTTTTTTTTTTGTTACAGACTTTATAGACTTCAAACTTTTACCTTTTGGGTTCTTTCTTTTCACTCATTTCTTTTTTCTTCTCCCTTCTGTTGTTTCAACTACACAGTAAATTTTTCGTCAACTTTGAACTTTTCCAATTTATAGAAAAATATTCCCTTTACAGATTCCTTCACTTTTTTTGGTATATATCTTTTTTAACATTATTGGTCTTTACTAACTTCCCTCCTCTTGAATGTTTTTAGTATTAGTTAAAAGATGTTGATTTGGAAGTTCATTTGTAATTTTACTCAAATAGATTTTTGTTTGCTACTCAATGCATTTTGGTTTCTTCTTTTTCTTTTTTCTTTTTTTTTTTTGTATTGTTTTCTATAATCATGCTAAATAATTTCACATAAAAATTTAACTGTTCGTTAAAATTTTGCAAATATCTAGTAAAATATTATCAAAACACAATAAGGCAAAAAGAGAAAATAGATCTGTGCAAAAAGGTGTTTAACAAAATATATGAAAGATTTTGAACACGTGTACATACAGTATACACTTCAGTATCCTCATATAAGATATAATTCTGAATTAAAAACATATAATTACTTATTGTCAGACTGAAAGAGTTAGCATACATATAAAATGTATGCTAAATTGCATTAAATTTCGCGTTTAAACTATTTAGAAACCCATCATAACCTTCTTGAGAATTAAAAAGAAAAAGTATTTCTGTGATAAAGATAGCTTATCATAATCAGGTACTAGACTGAATTACTCAGATACAACATTTACCCAGTCTGAAATGTTTTTGTGATCATTCTGTGATTTTTTACTGACCCAGTCTGTGTATGAATGATAATCTCTCCCTTACAATGCATGTGGTATTTCCCTTAAATCTGGAAAAAATACATCCTTCCCGATGACATAAATCGGAAGGAACCACATCATGGCCTTATAAGAAGTCAATATGGCTTTTATTTCCATCTTTTGGGGACCCATTTATGAGTATTTTATCATTAAATTCCTTTACCGTGTCATCAATACTTTTATTCGTTTTATTCTTCCAATTTCTTCATGAAATGAATCCCAAACTTTACATTATGTTCATTTTTTCCATGCAATGATGTTTTACTTATCACTTATCAGAACTTATCAGGAAAAAATGTTGTGCGCATATAAATTTTTCCATTAAATCTAAACCATTATCTTCAATACCGTGGGATATATCATATGAATTATCAGAGGAATTCATAGATCTATACACCTTGAACATGACCCTTTAGACGACCGTTATGGGAAAATTCTCAGGGATCCGCGCAGCGAGGTCAAATTTCTGTAAGCCCCTGGTCCCCTCAAAACAAATGGTATTTTCCTTGCCTCCCACGGGTTTTTCATAATGAGTTCACGTAATTGGTTATTGAAAATGCATGAGACCAATAAGAAGGGATTATGGCATTGCTAAGCTTTGATGATGACGTTAAAATGCTGAGCGTCAATACAGAATCAGTTCGATGTGCAATTTTCCATTTGGTTGTAGTTTTTTATTATCATCATCTCTGTCATCATTATAGGATGTACAGTTGGACACAGGAGTCCTTGTCACACCAAGTACTGAAGAAGTTCACCCTATCACACACTTAGTTCGCCGCGCATAACCAAGCAGGTAGTGTAGGAAAAGATGGCAAAAATGGTGGGCTTAACACAGGAACTCGCCGCGTAGTAAGGGTGTGGTTGGGTACACTTTTTCAGAGCGAGGTGTACCAGCAATTCCTGCGTCCAACTGAACAGTAATAGGGTTGTGGATATACATGAAACGCATATAAATACCAATAGAAAGATTCACTATGTTTAATATATGTATGCAATTATGTTTTCATTAAATCTGTGGGGAGATGCATTGGCAACGTGGAAACATCAGTTTAATTGCCAATTTCCTAAAAATGAATCTCAGCATTGTTTGGATAACAATTAGCCTAACATAAAGATGTTTGCATAATTTTGAGTCCTCGTTCAATTTGATCCAAAAGATTATTGACGAGGAAGATGAAGTTTACAATAGAAAAAGCTTTATGTGGTTTTCAGATGGTAAGGCAATAGGATTGTTTAATTTATATAAGGCAAATGATCGTGTTTGATATATAAAATGCCAACCTATAGGCATGCTAGGTTTCTATAAATCTTAGGGAGAGAGAGAGAGAGAGAGAGAGAGAGAGAGAGAGAGAGAGAGAGAGAGAGAGAGAGAGAGGGAGAGAGAGAGGTGTCTGTGATAATTCACCTATCTCCGTGGGAAAAGATTTGTATCGCCAGCTGGGGGTTAGGAAGAACTAATGTGGATATTTGTATATACTGTAACACGTCAATATTGATTTTGCTAATTACTCTTCCGTCTCGTGAGGTGAGTGTTTCCATACTCTTCATCGAAGTGTGACATCCACAAAATTTTCAGTAAAAATATACAAAGCATCGTACAGGGCTTTCTCTATTCAATGAGAGCTGAGCAGGCTCCCGAAATCTATTGGTGTCAGTGTTAATAAATCTAGAATTTAGATTTTCATAGGTAACATCATTACCTTGGCTTTAGCTTTTTGTGGCCTGGGTCGTATTATGAGGATATTATGGAAAGCTCTCTAGGGTTTTGTGGGACTGAAAGGAGATTTTGAGGGAGATAATTGTAGGTTATCTTTTAAAGATTTCGAATAATTTTATGAAAAGCAAAGAAGGAAAAAAATAGGTAAATTGTGTTGGGTTGTAAAAAATACTTCACATAATTACATAAAAAAAAAAATAGCATAATGAAGAAAAATTGGGGGGGGGGAGAATTCCGGGAATTTTCCGGTGTATAGTGATAACCGGATCATCTTCAAAAAGAATACTCTCCCTTTTGGTTTACGTGATTAAGGAGTTATTTAATTTTCCCGCCCATTTATGTGAACTAATTTTCTTTCTTTTATCGTTACCAGGATTAAAGTAATGAAACAACCATGGAATTTAAAAGAACCAGTTTCTTCGTCGTAGTTCTATGTCTTCTTTGTGAAACTATTGCCGAGGCCAAGGAATTTAATGTGTACTGGAATGTTCCCACATTCATGTGTCATAAACATGGTGTTTACATTGATGTCACCAAGTTTGGTATCATTCAAAATACCGATGACATTTTCCTAGGCGATAAGGTAAAGGCAACATTTATTACAGAATATAACATAATTGTGCTTAGAATAAGAAATATTCCTTTTTTTCGTGGCCACAAAACATTAGTCCTTTTCTTTATCCCCGATGATACCAGTGACAGTAAACTTGCCAAAAAGAAACTATTCTCTTTTTCCTCCTCAATTTCCGATTTAATAAAATTAAGCTCATTTATAACAAAATCTAATTACCAATGTTGCCCATTCATTATATAACTACATCCTATAGGTTAAGAATTCCCTATTGCTTTCTTATCATCCGAATTACAGACCTTTCTTGTTAACAAAGCTGTCTCATATTACTGTAGTATATATATACTGTATATATATATATATATATATATATATATATATATATATATATATATATATATATATATATATATATATATATATATATATATATATATATATATATATATATATATATATATAGGTGTGTGTGTGTGTGTATGGGAAAAAGGGAGTGACATAGAGGGGCTTACGAAATGTCTCATAGGGCAATTTTCTCTATTATATAATCGTAAAAAAGAATATAAATTATATGGTAAATACTACGTATTTAGAATATCAAGTTAGAAAAAGAAAATGAAACGGATACCCGGAAAAGAAACTATAATATTTTCGAATTATGTTAACAACCGAGTGTTGCTTATCTGTTTTTCAACTACAGGTAGACATTTGGTATCATCCTGGGAAATTCCCGTACTTAAACAACGGCATACCTGTCAACGGAGGGATTCCTCAGAATGGCAGCCTTATGGACCACGAAGAAGCCTTCAGAGACCAAGTGGTAAAATTGCCTGAAGACTTCAGTGGTAAATATTTCATCTTTTGTGTCCAGGATTCAAGGTTTGGTGTACAGTATCAAAATTAGTGTTACGAAACAAAGTAATTGAAAGTCAACTTTTTTTGGGGGGGTATTTCAGATTTTATGTGCCATTGTCTTTCACTGTTTTGGGTTAAAGATCTCTTGCTTAAGGGTACACTCGGGCACACTATTCTATCTGTTTCATCATTTCCTTTCCTCATTGGGCTATTTACCCTGTT
>NC_090736.1:44407092-44414592 GCF_036898095.1 Palaemon carinicauda | reverse complement strand
TTAACATTGAATATAAGGTGAGGGCTTGCTTAATAAATTAGGGGGTGTGGTTAGGTATGATTATATTTGTATCCAGTTCAAACTTATCTCTTACTAGTGTGAGATAGTGTAACAAAACACTGTATAATTATTTAACTAAGAGTGCAAAACACCAGCTCAAGTTCCCACGACCGCCCACGCAACCCCATATACACACATAAATATTGTATATATTCATATATATATATATATATATATATATATATATATATATATATATATATATATATATATATATATATATATATATATATAATATATATATACATATCTATATATATGTATATATATAAATATATATATATATATATATATATATATATATATATATATTTTTATGTGTATATATATATATATATATATATATAGAGAGAGAGAGAGAGAGAGAGAGAGAGAGAGAGAGAGAGAGAGAGAGAGAGAGAGAGAGAGAGAGAGAGAGGGCATCACTAGCATCACCTGTTGATAGTCCACTGCAGGACAAAGGCCTCAGACATTTCCTTGAAATCCAGTCTGTTTATGGTCTTTCAATGCCAGTCTACACCCACAAATTTTATTAGTGCGTCAATCCATCGTCTTCTCTTCCTTCCCCTGCTTTGTTGCAATCTCTAGGAATCTATTCTATTATTCTTAATGTCCTTCTATTAACTGCCCTTTTCATTATATACCCTGCCCACGTCCATTTCATTTTCTTACATGTTGTTAGAATATTAACTTTAGTTTGCTCTCGTATCCACGTCGCTCTTTTTCTGCATCTTATTGTTAATCCAATCATTAGTCCTTTCAGTTAAGATACTACAGCCAGAGTTATTGGATCCTTTGACTGACCAGACAGTATTACATTGGATCCCTCTCTCTGGTTGCGGCTTATTTTTTCTTTGCCTACACATACACCGAATAGACTGGCCTATTCTTACCACATTCTCCTCTGCCCTTATACACCTGACAACACTGTGAATACTAAACAATTCTTCTTCGCTCAAGTGATTAACTACAGCACTGTAACTGTTAAGAGACTATTTTCCTCTTGGAAAGGGTAGCTGGGGCATGCAGCTCTTCTAGGAGAAGTACACTCTAAAATCAAACCACTGTTTTCTCGTCTTAGGTAGTGCTATAGCCTCTGTACCAAGGTCTTCCACTGTCTTAGAGTAGAGTTCTATTGCTTGAAGGTACAATCGGGTAGTATTATCTTATTTCTCTTGCTGTTGTCTTTTTGAAGTTTTTATAGCTTATATATGAAACATTTAATACAATATTGTTACTGTTCCTAAAATATTTCATTTTGATTGTTCATTACTTCTCTTGTAGTTTATTTATATCCTCTTGTCTTATCCTCATTGGGCAGTTTTTCCCTGTTGAATTCCTTAGGCTTATAGAATCCTGCTTTTCCAACTAGGATTGTAGCTTATCTTTTAATAATAATAATAATAATAATAATAATAATAATAATAATAGCTCTTTGTGTTATATCATCAACATTATTATTATTATTTTCATTATTATTATTATTATTATCATTATTATTATTATTATTATTATTATTATTATTATTATTATTATTATAATTATTATTATTATTATTATTATTATTACTTGCTAAGCTACAACCCTAGTTGGAACAGTAGGATATATTATAAGCCCAGGGGCTCCAACAGGAAAAGTAACCTAGTGAGGAAAGGAAACAAGGAAAATTAGAATATTTTAAGAACAGTAACAACATTCAAATAAATATTTCCTATATAAACTATAAAACTTTGACAAAACTAGCCAGTAAGGCTCTAAGTTTCGGAGGCATAAGTTAATACTCGTAGCACCATCTAACTGAATATTTTTCTTTTAGGAGAAAGTGGCATTTTACTTTACATAATATCATTTTGTTTAACAAAAACTCTCCATCCCATCCCATTCTTCTTTTAATTTTCGTCTCATGTCCTAAGAACGTATATTCATTAAGAATCTCTGGAGGTTTATATTCTTATCTTATTTGTTGTCTCTGATTTTTATTAAGATGTATCTTAATTCATAGTCAGGCCTACATTCCTACTTTCTTTACGCAAATATTTTATCATCTCTTGCAATTCATCCCATAATCCACTAAAGAGAACTATGTCATCTGCCAATCTTGAGTTGTTAAGGTATTATTCCCCATCGATGTCAAGTCCTACATTATAACAATCTATATTCTTAAAAGCTTCTTCTAGCAAGCTTTGAATAATTTGAGAAAGATGGGGTCTCCCTATCTAACTCCTTTCTGAATCAGAATGTTCTCACTATCTTTATGTACACACATATATGAATATAAATATATGTATTAATATGTATATGCTTGTACATAAGTTTATATATACATACACATGTTTATATACAGTATATATATATATATATATATATATATATATATATATATATATATATATATATATATATATATATATACATATATATATATATATATATATATATATATATATATATAGATATATATATATATATATATATATATATATATATATATAGGCTACTGTATATATATATATATATATATATATATATATATATATATATATATATATGTGTGTGTGTGTGTGTGTATGTATATATATATATATATATATATATATATATATATATATATATATATATATATATATATATATATATATATGCATATGTATATATATATATATATATGTATATATATATATATATATATATATATATATATATATATATATATGTGTGTGTGTGTGTGTGTGTATATATATATATATATATATATATATATATATATATATATATATATATATATATATATATATATATATATACCGTATATCCTTCGTTTCTAAGCATCACATTTTTTTAAACACTTCGCATTATCTGTCAATGAACTTCTTCCTTCTATTATTTCATAGCAATACGCTTCCAATTTCTTGTGCGTCTTCTTAAGCTTTAAGGCTGTTTTTCTAATAGGAAAGCCAAAAGGTGTTGCAGTTATTTTCACCCTTTTTCATTCTTAAGCTATATCTCTTGTATCAAGACAACTTTTCAAAGAAATTCTGATACTTGCAATGTACACAATTATTTTTGTATGTTAGTATTTAAATACCCTTTTTATGAGTATATTATTATCTTTTTAGATATTTAATTATATACCCAGAAGTCAAGTTATAATCTTTTTAGGTACCATGATGGAAACATTTTGTAACTGCAGAGGATATTATGAACACAATTGGCATGTCCAAAGAACAAGGAATTGATGGTTCTGTTATCTGGGGAAGTTCATCTTGCCTGGACTCTGTCCAAAACTGCCTGGACTATAAGGTAAGACGAAAGCATTTATTGCTAAGCTATCTTATCATATCTTAGGAAAAATACAACCTACTATTCTTTTTAATACATTATACTTACGCTATCTCGGCCAACATGAATTGTTTCCAAGATTTATTATTTGCTTCTATTTCTCACCTAAATTCCAAACATATATGCAACGGTGACCAGTGCGTGAATAGTAGCCCTATACTTAGTTCATTCTTAATGATGTAAACTTAAGTTTCTCTGCACCCTGTAATGTAAAACCAACATTCTCTATAGATAACGCATTCGCATAAATTTTATTAATCCAATTTTGCAGGAAGTATTTTTATGGCTTAGTTTTTTATCTATATATCTATCTATCTTTATATATATACACTATATAAATATATATATATATATATATATATATATATATATATATATATATATATATTATATATATATATATATATATATATATATATATTTATTTATTCATACAGTGTATATATACATATACATATATACTGTGTATATATATATATATATATATATATATATATATATATATATATATATATATATATATATATATATATATATATACTTATAATATATAGTTTGAAATTATAGTAAACCTTACCGGTCCTTACACAAAACTTGCTCTTATTCCTTCGCAGGATTTTGTTGAGACCACAATGGGTCCCATTGTGAAATCCATTCTTGAATCACCTGTGAAACATATCGCTGAAGCTCTTAGATCTCGAAGTGCCATGAAGGATGTGGTTTCAGATGCCATGGACAGGTTTCGAGAATAAAATTGGGACATAGGTGATGGCTCCATTTTGGATCTGTTTATACAGAACTATTTATTTCCCTTGTGTGGAAATATGTTTATGTAGGTTTTCTTTGTTACCTCGTTATTTAGCGTTTGTGCTTTTTTAGATTCATAATAAATAATAATATTCTTTAATGGCATAACCCGAGATAAAAATATCTAATTGACATGTATTTGTAATATATATTCAATATTTAAATCAGTTATTATATATGACAGATGGATAATTGGCATGCTGAGAATTATTGTCTTTAATAAAACATTCATAATGTGTTGCTTTTATATCATAAATTATATATCTAAAAAATACACTCGTAAATTATAAAAGTGACAAAATAAAATATTGATAACACGAGGGGATACTATAATAAACTTCTGCATGTGGTCATTTACATGAAAAATGTTTGGAATTTGTTCGGAGACTACGTTGCCTTTTCCATTATTTACTATGCTTGCTATATAGCATAACGTGGATGAAGAATCCTGGGATGTTACTGTGGAATTGTGCACATACTCCTACAATATGACAAAAATGTGAAAATAAAGATCCCGGAGGAGAACTCAGTAGAGCACAAACCTCCGCGTAGCGGCAGCATATTCTCGACATTATGCTTGACCTAGACTTTTGACCTTAACATGTATTAATTGACGTGGATTTTCATACAATCAAATAATGAACCAAGTTTGAAGTCTTTGTGACAACGATGTTCAAACTTTTGGCTGATTACGTGGAATTGACATTTTGCTTGTCCGTGGCCTTAACCATTGACCTTGACCTTCCAAAATTTTAGCATTTCCAGCTTTTTACATAATTGTTAATCCCTGCAAGTTATGGGAGTAAACGAATAAGTAATTTCACCGTATTTTAAATAGCCAATATTTTGTTCGCAGAGGGGGAAGAAATAAATATAGACTTATATATATAAAGAGAGAGAGAGAGAGAGAGAGAGAGAGAGAGAGAGAGAGAGAGAGGAGAGAGAGAGAGAGAGAGAGAGATTTACGTTTGACATGGTCATCTAATAATCACGAGCGCAGATCACTTCAGCACAAGTCTTCTGACCAATTAACCTTTTTCTTATCAAAGAGTTTTAACTTCATCAAACATTACACACCTATTCCCATTAAGCAAATTCCTTCAAGAGCAGTCAAGCTTCCAAGCACTTACGCTGCTATTAAATCGCTTTTTAGAAGTTGTATGTACATATGAAGGGCACGTGAGGGATTTATGTTTTCATGGTCATCGAGATACGCAGCGTAGAGAAAATTATGGGATAATGACGCACTGTGCCCATAAGTATACAAAGTAGCAAAATGCCTTTTCTTCCTTTTTTAAGGTAAGAGATTAATTGTCGTTCTCAATATAAGTAATCTCTAAGACTAAAAGTTCATTTTAGGGTGGGGACTATTCTCACTGGAAAAGAATAACTAGATCTTTTAATTTGTAGCTACGATTATAATATATATATATTATATATATATATATATATATATATATATATATATATATATATATATATATATATATATATATATATTTCTTTGTTTTTTCGGTATTTGCCATCGTAACGTGGTACAATATATAATGAAATATAAATTCTCCATATTAATTCAACCATCACACTATTGGCTGTAAACCAATGAATATAATCCACAATAAAGGATGAAAATACGTCCACATGAAACGACCCTATAAAAAGGTTACTTTTTCTTATATTTCCTTGGATATTCAATGCTTATTAATCTGTAATTCATCTGTAACTCTTCCTGATTCTTTTTTTACATTTTTGTCACATTCCTGGTTTATGAGTAATACAGACGAGACCCATTGTCCAATCATTCAAATGTTGTTGGTAAACAAAATAATTAATATCAAGTGAAAATGGATATTTTTTTTTTTTTTTATCTTCTTATTCAAAATTATATTAATTGAGAGGGAAAGGGACACCCTTCATTAAAGCCTCATAAAAGAATTGATATCGGGTGAAAGTGTTTATATCTCTTTTTATCATGAACTGGGACTGGATGCAGGTTGGTGTATTATTCAATTAGGGCATATTGATCACAAGGACTCATACACGCGTCTGCACGTATTACACTTACATACATAAATACATACACACACAAACACAGATATATATATTATATATATATATATATATATATATATATATATATATATATATATATATATATATATATATATATATATATATATATCAAAAATAATAGTACAGATTGAAGATAATTTTATGAAAGGAAATACATTCTCTCTCTCTCTCTCTCTCTCTCTCTCTCTCTCTCTCTCTCCTCTCTCTCTCTCTCCTCTCTCTCTCTCTCTCTCTCTCTCTCTCTCACATTTCATCTTCATATATCAAAACATTTTTGGAAAGTTTATATAGAGGGATGTTACCTAGTCTTTTAAAATCTTCCCTTAACTGCTGCCATTAAAACTTTTAAAACATCGTCGTATGAGAAGCGCTAAGACTAACATGAAAGAATCGTATATTACAGGAAATAAAGAACTTGAGAGGTTAGGAAATATATGATAACAGGTAAACAATCGTCAAAGTCTTATCAAAGCGTTGGTAGCGAGAAGAAATAACCAACCTTCTTTTAAACATTTAAAAGAAATAACTGTAAACATATTAAAATTACCGTAATTGTGTAGTAATATTCCTTCACTACCCCATCCCGCCAAAATAAGAAAATTAACATAGAATGAATATACCTAAACATAAAGATAATCAATATTTTACCATAATTTGAAGACAATCAATACTGTATCCTAATCAAGAAATAATCAACACTGCTAAAATGTGAATATAATCAATACTTTATCATAATTTGAATATAATTAATATTTTACACTAAATTTATGATAATCAATAATTTAACATAATTTGAAGATAATCAATATTTTACCAAAATTTAAAGATAATCAATATTTGACCCTAACTTGAAGATAATCAATACTTCACCCTAATTTAAATATAATCAATACTTTACCATAATTTCAAGACAATCAATACTTCACCATAAATAGAAGATAATCAACACATTACCATAATTTGAAGATAACCAATACTTCACCCTGATTTGAATATAATCAATACTTTACGTAATTTCAAGACAATCAATACTTCACCATAAATAGAAGATAATCAACACATTACCATAATTTGAAGATAACCAATACTTCGCCCTAATTTAAATATAATCAATACTTTACCATAATTTCAAGACAATCAATACTTCACCATAAATAGAAGATAATCAACACATTACCATAATTTGAAGATAACCAATACTTCGCCCTAATTTAAATATAA
>NC_090736.1:44392092-44394592 GCF_036898095.1 Palaemon carinicauda | reverse complement strand
CATAAATCAACATATACTCTCTTAAACATTTACACACATTTTCAAAATCATTTATTTTTAGCTATTAAAATCTATGAATTTATTGAAAAATTACCATGATTGATGCAGTCAAAACTACGTTTTAAAGGATTTCTGCAGAAAAGTATGGCGTTTATTCATTCCTTACCAATAAAAGAATTACGATATATTTAAACGTCCACCGTTTAATATTGATGTTCGTTAGCATCCTCATTATTTTGGTCCTCAACATGACGACAATAAGGCATTACCAAAAATCAAGTATCCGATTAAAAAGTTCGCAATGAAACTTTGGACGGGAAATTTTGCATATAACACAGGTCCTGTTTCCAGGTGGAATAATGTTGAAAATCATGAGAATTGTGAATATAACGAAGCTTGGAAGCCAATTGAAAATAGAATATGTTCTTTCAATCAAACAAATGTTTTCCAAAGGTTTGGAGCAGATGCTAGCGATTTTTTTACTACGAAGCAAATATCAGGTTTGCCTTAAATTAATTGGTAAACAAGACAAAATGAGATATGGATATGATTGTACAAATATTGTTTATGAAGCACAATCCTAGAAGAGCACAAACCTCCGCCAAGTCAAAGTAATCTAACCCCCAAAAGTATATATAGATTAGCCAGGGCAACAGCCACCCGTCGAGATACTACCGCTAGAGAGTTATTGGGTAATTTGACTGGACAGCCAGTACTATATTGGATCCCTTTCTCTGGTTACGGCTCATTTTGTTTTTTGCCTACAAATACACGAATATTTTGGCCTATTTTTTCCACTTTCTCCTCTGTCCTCATACACCTGACAACACTGAGATTACCAAACAATTCTTTTACACTTAAGGGGTTAACTACTGCAATGTAATTGTTCAGTGGCTACTTTCCTTTCGGTAAGGGTAGAAGAGATTCTTTAGCTATGGTAAGCGGCTCTTCTAGGAGGACACTCAACTGCCTTGGATTAGAGTTATTTTGCTTGAGGGTACACTGGATAAGCTGATCTTTCTAATTTCTCTCTATCCTGTTTCATTAAGTTTTTGTAGTTTATAATATGGAAGATCTAATTTAATGCTGTAACTCTTCTTAGTATATTTCATTTTGAATTTCTATTACTTCTCCTGTAGTTTGTTATTTCATTGTTTCCTTTCCTCACTGGACTATTTTTCCCTTTTGGAGCCCTTGGGCTTATAGCATCTTGCTTTTTAATTAGGGTTATAGCTTAGCTCGTAATGATAATGATAAAGATAATTCCCTAAAAGCTGGATTTCCGACTCTATTAAAGTGTGAACTTCTCTCTTAAGAATTCAAGGATTCTTTCTCACCCAATTCTATTTACACTCAGATTCACAGAAACAAAACCAGACGTAGATTGAGAATAAGTTTCACCCCACAATCTATACTATTACCATCATTATATCGCTTGTAACAATTGTACGTACCTCTTTTTCATAAATTGACTTTCGATTATATGAAATGTTTAACGCAAATCACTTGGTGTCTAGCAAATCTCTACTCGAAAAAACGGTTAAATCGATAGGTTATAAAATGCTCCCTCTTTCAAAATCACAAAATGAAATCACTTCTTCCGTATAAAAGTCCTATTTTAGGTGAAATTTGATAATACACGCAATACTTTTTCACTATTTCTGCTAACATCAAACATAAAAACTGACCTACTAAAATAAAAAAGAATTCTTTGGAAGTAATAACAACTATAGGAAATCGTGATTATTAAAACAGTGTAAATGGAAGCAATGTATAAATAAAACCTGCAATCCACACAAACTCAGTACACATAGCATATCTAAGTATGGAAGATTTAATATTATTATAATACATAATCAAATTCTGATAGACATGACTAAACTACAATTCATAATAGAATCCCTACTTTCAGGACAAAAACCAAACATATTACGCGAATTCGAATCAACTTCTTAAATCAAACAAGTTATAGCTATTCATGTAGTAGATATCTTAATAGACTCGCTTTTAGTAGTTCATCAAGGCTTATATGGGCACCAGAACCACCAGGGCTAGTAAACTCTCTCCCTCAGTGTCTTCAACATTTTCAGCCGTTTCCTCTAAAATTGATATACAGTATACCCTCTTTATATACACATATATATATATATATATATATATATATATATATATATATATATATATATATATATATATATATATATATATGTATATATACATATATATATATATATATATATATATATATATAAATATATATATATATATATATATATATATATATATATGTATATATATATATATATATATATATATATATATTTATATATATGTGTGTGTGTGTGTGTGTGTGAGTGTGTGTGTGTGTATTCAATTATAATAATTTTTCAATATGAATCTAGACCCTGGTTTATCATATTATATATATATATATATATATATATATATATATATATATATTATATATATATATATATGTATATATATACACACATAATAT
>NC_090736.1:44383832-44388832 GCF_036898095.1 Palaemon carinicauda | reverse complement strand
CACGTTCTCGGTGTTAATATGACTACCACCTGCAGATAAATTACTAAACATAGGTTTTGATTAAGCAATTAAATTTTCCGATACTATTTTACTACTAAATTTATGAATAATGTTTCGTTCGAAAACGAGATATCTATAGTTCAGCGCATCGATTGATTAAATCGGCCCATTTCTCTCTCTCTCATCTCTCTCTCTCTTCTCTTCTCTCTTCTGCTTTCTCTCTCTCTCTCTCTCGCTCTCTCTCTCTTGCTTGACAGCTATGAGACACCAGATATCATCGTATACAGCAACTGCAATAACCTTGGCAGTAAGCGAAAAAAAAATTAAATTGAAAAGAAAATCAACCATACCCCCAGAAATAATTATAATACCGATATGAATTAATGCCTTTTTTAAATATTTCCGTTAGGACAAACTAAACATGAGCTAATATTTTTGTCTGAGCATCGAGATGCATTTAATTCATCAATTGGAAAATGGACTTTCTTTAAGAAGCATTATGTAAGGAATAACACCGGCGGTTGAGGATTGCTAAATAAAAGACAAGGGATAAGAGGGGTTTCTGCTTTTACATTTCAGACGAGAGGGGTAGTCTGAAATATAATATTTTATATACTGTTAGGGTGATAATAGTTGATAAAAACATTCACAATCTGTTACTGGATCCTATCTGCATGTGGTAGTATGTAAGAGACTAATAAAGTGTGAAGTTCTGTACCATTAAGACTGTCTTACTTCACAATGGTTGCGTAGGCCGGGACCATAGCAACAATGGCTTCTTTTTAGGACGGCAGCAGAGACTCTTTTCTCCAATTAGCTCAAGCAGTAAAGCCCCTTCTCTCTCTCTCCTCTCTCTCTCTCTCTCTCTCTCTCTCTCAACCAGGTTTTGGTCTTACCTTAATATCTAAGATGAAGAAACAACTCCGAATAGATTTATTATTTTTCCTTTAAAGTTATTTCTTTATGCCTCTAATTCATTTAAATAACCAAAAAATATGTAATATTTCATCGTTTGAAATACCTATCATTAATTCTCTCACCGATAATTCCTGTATTTTATCCAAATTGAAATATATTTACTTGCAGCCATATCTCTCTCTCTCTCTCTCTCTCTCTCTCTCTCTCTCTCTCTCTCTCTCTATCAGGTTTTGATTATACTTTCATATCTCATATGAAGAAAGAACTTCAAATGAAATTATAATTTTTACATTAAAGATATATCTTCATGACCTTAATTCATTTAAATAACCCTAAAGTGTGCAATTCCCTTTCGTTTGAGATACAATTCATTAATTCTCTTACTGATAATTCCAGATTATCAATTAATAACTTATAATCCAATGGTACTGTTTTTTTTTCTTGATATTACCAAAATCTTGCATGACAGTATTTTATCCAAATTGAAATATATTTACTTCCAACCATGTCTCTCTCTGTGTATCTGTGTGCCAGTGAGTGATTACACTTTTGCGACCCTATAAATATCATGATTTAACGCGGATAACAAAAGGCTATCGAGTGCAATATAGCTACAAGTTTTCGTGAATAGTCAGTGATTAGTTTGAGGTCGGAGAAGTGGGATAAAACGTCGGCATAGAATAGTTATCTTGTGAATTACTAAAAATCTAATCAAGATGGCTATGTACAACACGGGCAAGGCTTGGAGAGACATCGCTGGACTCAGCAAAAATAAATTCCATGAGTTGGCGAAACAGGAGCTCGACCGTCTGATAACAGAGGTCACTAGTAACGTCAACCAATGTGACGGAAAAATATTCGCAGACATATTGAAACAATATGATCCAATAAACTGGAGCAAATCTGCGGAAAACATCAGCAAAATAATAGAAGAAATTCCAAAGAAAATCCAAGTGGTTAGAGAGACTTATAAAGAAAGTCTACATCAATCAACACATTCCATCAAAGAACAATAAGAAGTCCAATATGGTGAATATGCTGATTGATGCAATGGGAAAAAGAATGCCAAAATGGTGTAATACATGTAAGATATGGTATTCCATTAATAATCCTCAACAATTGATTAGAAAATGTGATGCCTGTCATGTCCCAACACATCCCACATGTGCTGAAATACAGCAAAAAAATAAAAAATAAAGACACAAAGGTATTCTGCTCAACATGCTTAGTCTGGATAGAAAATATAATTAAGTCGAGACTAAATCTGCAAATAGTTGAAGATAAAGAAGAGGAAGAAGAAGAAACAGAAGAAGAAGAAGAAGAAAAAGAAGAAAGAAGAGAACAATGAACAGGATATGTGTAAGGATGCAGAAAAAATCATTGATATAACCTATGATGCCATCCAACAACATACTTATGAAGAAATAAATTACCAGATGGAAACAAATAATAGACCCAAGAGAGTCTACCCGGACCTACATAATTTTAGGGAAGAGCAAGAACAAGAAAAAATAGAAAAGAAGGATATAGTCTGCAATATGCTGAAAAGAGGGAATTGCAGATTTGGCGAAAGATGCTACTACAAGCATCCAAAGATATGCCATAATTATGAAATATATGGTAAATGTGCGTATTTAGACGGATATGGAGACGAATGCAGAGATCTCATCCAAAAATATGCAAAAACCTAAAAAAAGGAAAAGGATGGATTTACAACAAAAAATGTCGATATATGCATCCTGCAACCATGAATGAATGTAAGAAAACTCAGCAAACTGAAAATAAAAATGAAAGCAAAAAAGAAACAAAAAAAGAAACAAAAAAAGCAGGGCCGTGTATATACCGCGCTTTGAACCAAGAGCCCCAAGATATGAGGCCTTTCAACCCAAACCTGCACATTTAGAGCCCAACTACAAAGAATGCATCTATAATGCCAGGGGTTGGTGCAGATATGGGGACAGTTGCAGGTATACACACACAAATAAATATGAAGGCGAAAGAGCAAATATAATAGAAAAGTTGATTTTTTAATGGCAGAATTCCGGGAAATGAAGAAAAGAACATCATATCAGAACAGGAAGGAAGCATGGGAGAATCCATATTATTACCAATATTAAATAATGGGGATGAAACACAAACCATAATAGTAATGAATGCACAGGGTTTAGTCACGAGTAACTCTAAAAGGAAAATAGAGTTCTTAGAAGAACTAACCCAAATTGAAAAAATAGATATATTAAATATAAGTGAAACATGGTATTTCCCAAGAGACTGGCAGTGATGACCAGATAAAGGGTTTCCAAACTTATAGATCAGACAGAAAAAATAGGAATCAAGGGGGAACCGCAATATATGGAAGAGACATAAATCAAGGAAAAGTATGTGAAAAATACAGCAACACAGAATGTGAATTGATTGCGGTAGAATTTGAATTTGAAAAACTAATGAATATTGTAGTTTACAGACCCCCCAAACACTAAGGAGTTTGACATAATAATAGAAAAAATAGATGATATATGTAGAAACCATAAAGACTGGAATATACTCCTATCCGGAGATTTTAACTTTCCTTTCGTGGATTGGAAAGAACGGATAGAAGAAAGTGGTTGTATGTATACATATAAAAAAGATAGTAATAGTAGCGCAGAAGATAAGAGGCAATTTGAAAAGCTTCAAGATATGCTATTAGAACATAATATGCAACAAATAAACCACATTCCAACAAGAAAGGAAAATGTCCTAGATCTAGTATTTGTGAATGAGGTGAATTATGTTAAAGAAATAATAGTGTATAACACGGGAATTTCAGACCACAAATGTCATAGAATTGATAGTTCATTCCAATGCAAGTGATCACAGATTAATAAAAGCACAAAACTTTGGAAGGATATGGAAAATATAACTTTTACAGTAAGAATATAAAATGGTCAGAAATAAATGAAGAACTGAATAAAGAATGGAAAAATGTATTTATAAGTGATAATATACAGGTAAATACGGATATACTGTACAAAATACTGGAGAAAATTGTTGAAAAATATGTACCGAAAAAAAACAATAACAAAAGACGTACATACCAAGAGACAGAAGGATCTTATTTCAGAAAATTAAAAAGTGGAAGAAAAATCTTGCAAAAGAAAAAAATGTGTGGAAAATGAGGGAAATAAAATGTAAGATAGAAAATGCAGAACAAAAGATTATACAGTCGAAAGAAAATGAAAAAAGGGACTTAGAAGAAAGGACACTTCAAAATATAAAAGAAACCCCAAAGTACTTTACTCCTATGCAAAAAAGATGAATAAAAGGAGAATAGAAATAGGCCCTCTAGGAATTGAAGGACGGCTAACGAATGAAAAAAAGGAAATATGCAACATATTAGCAGAAAAATATAAGAGTGAGTTCACGCCAAGAATTGCGAATGAGAATAATGAAACAGAAATGAGAGAAGAAAATGTTGAATATCTAACGGATATAGATATTAATGAAGCAGATATTGTGCAGGCTATAAACGAAATTAAAAATGGATCGGCAGCCGGAACCAGATGGAGTTCCAGCGATATTGTTAAAAAAAACTGCAAACACTATCGCGAAGCCACTTGCAATACTGCTAAGACAGAGTATAGATATGAGCGAGATATATGTTAAACATAAATTAGCTTATATAACTCCTATCTTCAAAAGTGGATCAAGACTAGAGGCAAGCAATTATGGACCTGTTAGTCTAACATCACATATTATGAAAGTGTATGAGAGGGTAATTAAAAAGAAAATAATGAACCATTTGGTCAAAAATAATTTGTTTAATATGGGTCAACACGGTTTCGTACCTGGAAAAAGTACACAGACCCAACTGATAGCTCACTATGAAAACATATACATAATATGATAAATGAAAAAGACACAGATGTGATCTATCTAGATTTTGCAAAAGCCTTTGACAAGGTAGACCATAACATATTGGAGAAAAAAATGAGAAAGCATAATATTGTGGGAAAGATAGGAAAATGGGTAAAAGAATTCCTGCAAAACAGAAAACAGATAGTGGTTGCAAATGACGAGAAATCAGATGAAGCCCAGGTAAT
>NC_090736.1:44341332-44376332 GCF_036898095.1 Palaemon carinicauda | reverse complement strand
TGGAAAAGCAAGATGCTATAAGCCCAGGGGCTCCAACAGGGAAAAATAGCCCAGTGAGGAAAGGAAATAAGGAAATAAATAAATGAAGAGAACAAATTAACAATAAATCATTCTAAAATAAGTAACAACGTCAAAACAGACAAGTCATATATAAACTATTAACAACATCAAAAACAAATATGTCATAAATAAACTATAAAAAGACTCATATCCGCCTGGTCAACAAAAAAGCATTTGCTCCAACTTTGAACTTTTGAAGTTCTACTGATTCAACCACCCGATTAGGAAGATCATTCCACAACTTGGTAACAGCTGGAATAAAACTTCTAGAGTACTGCGTAGTATTGAGCCTCATGGTGGAGAAGGCCTGGCTATTAGAATTAACTGCCTGCCTAGTATTACGAACAGGATAGAATTGTCCAGGGAGATCTGAATGTAAAGGATGGTCAGAGTTATGAAAAATCTTATGCACCATGCATAATGAGCTAATTGAACGACGGTGCCAGAGATTAATATCTAGATTAGGAATAAGAAATTTAATAGACCGTAAGTTTCTGTCCAACAAATTAAGATGAGAATCAGCAGCTGAAGACCAGACAGGAGAACAATACTCAAAACAAGGTAGAATGAAAGAATTAAAACACTTCTTAAGAATAGATTGATCACCGAAAATCTTGAAAGACTTTCTCAATAAGCCTATTTTTTGTGCAATTGAAGAAGACACAGACCTTATATGTTTCTCAAAAGTAAATTTACTGTCGAGAATCACACCTAAAATTTTGAAAGAGTCATACATATTTAAAGAAACATTATCAATACTGAGATCCGGATGTTGAGGAGCCACCGTCCTTGACCTACTTACAATCATACTTTGAGTTTTGTTAGGATTCAACTTCATACCCCATAATTTGCACCATGCACTAATTCTAGCTAAATCTCTATTAAGGGATTCACCAACCCTAAATCTACATTCAGGGGATGGAATTGATGCAAAAAGAGTAGCATCATCTGCATATGCAACAAGCTTATTTTCTAGGCCAAACCACATGTCATGTGTATATAGTATGAAAAGTAATGGGCCAAGAACACTACCCTGTGGAACACCAGATATCACATTCCTATAATCACTATGGTGCCCATCAACAACAACTCTTTGAGATCTATTACTTAAAAAATCAATAATAATGCTAAGAAACGACCCACCCACTCCCAACTGTTTCAGTTTGAAAACAAGGGCCTCATGATTAACAGGGTCAAAGGCAGCACTAAAATCAAGGCCAATCATACGAACTTCCCGACCACAATCAAGGGATTTCTGTACAGCATTGGAGATTGTAAGAAGGGCATCACATGCTCCAAGGCCTTTACGAAAACCAAATTGCAAACTAGGGAGTAGATGATTACCTTCAGCAAACCTATTAAGACGTTTTGCCAGAAGACGTTCAAAAACTTTAGATAATATAGGAGTTATGGAAATTGGGCGGTAATCAGTGGGACTTGAGCTACCACAAACACATTTACATAGAGGAGTAACATTACCAATTCTCCAACTAGTGCTAAAAGCTCCTCTTCTTGCTAACTTGCGCAAAATAACAGATAACTTTGGAGCTAAGAAATCTGCTGTCTTTATAAAAAACAAAGGAAAAATACCATTTGGGTCTACACCTCCATAAGCATCAAGGTCCATCAACAGAGCTTTAATCTCACGAGATCGAAAAGCTAAACTAGTTAGTTTAGCCTCAGGAAAACATGAATGAGGAAGTTCAAGTTTTTCATTACTCTGTTTACTGTCAAAAACATCAGCCAAAAGTGCTGCCTTTTCCTTTGGACAGTGAGTGACTGAGCCATCTGGTTTAAGTAAAGGAGGAACTGTTGCATCTACATCAAAGAGTGCAGATTTAAGGGTAGACCACCATTTATGTTCCTGAGTTGTACCAGAAAGGGTTTCTTTTATGGTTAAATTGTATTCCTTTTCAGTTGAGGCATAAAGTCTCTGAGCAAAAGCTCGAAGCTGAGTATAGTTGTTCCAGGTCAAATCTGATCTGTTACCCTTCCAAAGATGATAGGCCTCCTGTTTCTCCAAATAAGCACGTCTACAATCATCATTGAACCACGGTTTGTCCTTCACTCGGTACCTTAGCACACGAGAAGGGATACGCCTATCAATTTTGTTGACTAGATTCTCATTCAAAGGGACAACAGGATCTACACTATTATATAATTGTGACCAATTCAAGCACAAAAGATCATGTAAAATACCATTCCAGTCTGCTTGGGATTTCATATAAATTTTACAAGAATATGATATATCAGGGACAGGCTGCTCAGTCTTCACTATTAATGAAATCAAGGCATGATCAGATGTCCCGACTGGAGAACCAACCCTACTAGTTATAACGCCAGGGGAGTCAGTGTATACGAGGTCTAAGCAATTACCAGACCTGTGAGTAGCTTCATTTATGATTTGCTCACAGCCTGCTTCAGAGGCAAAGTCTAAAGCTCTTAAGCCATGGCAATCGGTAGGAGAGATAGAACTTAACCACTCCCTATGGTGAGCATTAAAATCACCAACAAAGACAAAAGAAGCCTTTCTATCATCTTCTTGTATCTTAGCCATAATGGTAAGAAGACAATCGAAGATAGAATCATCCATGTCTGGATTCCGGTAGATCGAACACAAATAAAAGTTGTTATGCCTGCCACAAACTTTTATTACCTGAATCTCATGACATCCACATTGATAGCAGGACTTATGAGAAGCAGGGTACTCGGTCCTAATATACACCGCCATTCCCCTGGCCCTAGGGATGGCATCACGTTTCAACATTATTGGCTTCTTAAAACCAGTTATAAGGAGCTAAGATGAGTGCCTCATATTAGAAACCAAAGTTTCTGAGCACAAAAGAATATCATACTGTCTGGACGCAACTGTAAGGTCTTGGATATTTGCATGAAGACCACGAATATTGCAATACAGAAGACGACATTGACGAAATCTAGGACGTACTGGTCCCGGATTTCGCTCAATGTCTCCAGACAGCATGAGAATTAATAGAAATAAAAAAGAGACATCATACTTAAAAACTAGATTAACAAGAATTATAACAAAAACAATACGTACAGAATTATAAACAAAGTGATTGATGATACCCATAGACTATAGTAAAAAGTCTGAAAAACTGGTCAACATGGAGGAGCCGATACACCATCCAAGGCTAAATACCCTCCAGGATAGCCACTTCAACCGAAGGGAGGACAGTAAGGATGGTTTTGAGAAGAAAAATAATCAGAAAAAGGAAAAGACAACCTCTTGATAAACCACAAGGCATCCACGGCCCTTCTATTAAGCCTGCCCAACACACCATTTCAAAAAAACAAGAGGAAGAAAAAAAAAGAAAAAAAAATAAGATAGAATAGTGTGCCTGAGTGTACCCTCAAGCAAGAGAACTCCAACCCAAGACAGTGGAAGACCATGGTACAGAGGGTATGGCACTGCCCAAGACTAGAGAACAGTGGTTTAATTTTGGAGTGTCCTTCTCCTGGAAGAGCTGCTTACCACAGCTAAAGAGTCTCTTCTACCCTTACCAAGAGGAAAGTACACTGAACAAATTGCAGTACAGTAATTAACCCCTTAGGTGAAGAAGTGTTAAGTATCTCATTGTTGTCAGGTGTATGAGGAAAGACGAGAAAATGTAAAGAATAGGACAAACTATTCTTTGTAAGTGTAGGCAAAGAAAAAATAAGCCGTGACCAGAGAGAGGGATCCAATGCATTACTGTCTGGCCAATCAAAGGATCCAATACCTCTCTAGTGGTAGCATCTCAACGGGCGGCTGGTGCCCTGGCCAACCTACTACCTTTGTGTGTATATATATAAATATATATACATATATATATATATATATGTGTGTATATTTATATATATATATACATATATATATATATATATATATATGTATATATACGTATATATATATATATATATGTGTGTGTGTATATATATATATATATATATACATATATATATATATATATATATGTATATATACGTATATATATATATATATATATATTTATATATATATATATATATATATATGTATATATATGTATATAATGTATTTATATATAGATAATAAATATATTTTTTTTTCTGTTACAGTGGATGGGAACGAAATATCAACCTTCTGGAATGTCAGGAAAGTCTTATAGGTAACCATTTTTGCTCGAATTATTTAATTGACCAATATCTGGTACTTATGGCCAGATCTCTGGTAGCCCCGGAGATAGGTACCCCAAGTACTAAACCACTCCATCACTACACACACATATATATACATAGATAAATATATATATATATATATATATATATATATATATAATAAATTTTTGCGCATTTAAACGTGTTTTTCATATTTCAAATAAACCATATATATTAATACATTAAGGTCTGGATTCTCTTAACAACCTCGGGATCAGAGCCCCAAGCGGAATCACCCAAAGACTATAGTATCAGACCGGCCGGGATTTGAACCCTGATCCAGGATACCTGTATGCCAGTGACCATACCACTCAGCTCCTTAGGTCGTTAAGAGAATCCAGACCTTAATGTATTAATATATATGACTTATTTGAAATATATATATATATATATATATGTATATATATAGATATATATATATATATATATATGTAGAAACATAAATAGATATTCAGATATATATATATATATATATAAATATATATATATATATATATATATAGGCTATATATATATATATATATATACACATATACATATATATACATATATATAGAAAGATAGATAGATAGATAAATATATATATATATATATATATAGAAAGATATATATACATATATATATATATATATATATGCATATATATATATATATATATGTATATATATATATACATATATATATATATATATATAAAGATAGATAGATATATATATATATATATATATGTGTGTGTCCGGACCCTTGTTGGGTCGTGGTGCACGTTCTTATCGCACGAATAGGGAAGACTGTGTTGGAAGTAATATCCGTAATAAAATTGGCCAGTGGAAACGAAACACTTGGGAAAACTCAACAATATTTATTAACATTTTTTTTTTTTGAAAAGCCAACCTTGTGACTACCCAACAATTTAACAACTTAAAACTAAACAAATGACAGGTAATGATTAACAAATACCTACATGAACATTTTAACAAATTAATAATCAACAAATGACACTTGACCATTTATAACAAAATTTCCCAACGGGAAGCAACAGACTCTCAACAAGAAAGAGTCAAATAATAATTACCCCCAAATGGCTAGCTACAACAACATTTCTCGATGGGAAACAACACACTCTCAACTAGAGAAAGTTAAATCATTTAAATAATTAAACAAAAACACTAGATACCTAAATGTGCTCAACACTCTTTGAAGCTTGAGAAATGAACACCCACAGCTCCAAATAAGGTAGCTGCTCCACAGGTACACTACTACTGTAGGGAGTACAGCTCCGTAGGACTCCTCTCCAAAGGCAAAGAAATATGTATATATGTGTATGTATATAGAGATATTTCTATATACATACACAGAAAGGTAGGACTAGAAATAAATATGAGATAATATTCAATTTTAAATGAAAATGCAGAGACAACAAATAAGAGTTGTGGACGAGCCTCTAGAGACTGTTAATGAATATAATGTACGTACTTGAGATAGAAACAAAGAGTTAAAACTATGCCATTACGTCTTGCCAAGTGTTTTCCCAGGACACAAGACCGAAATAAAAAAAAAAAAAAAAGATAAGCATGGGATGGAGAGCATTTTGCAAACAAAACAAAATTATGAAACGTAAAATGCCACTTTCCCTAAAAGGAAAAGAATTTAATGAGATGGTCTTACTAGTCTTAACGTATGTACCAGAAACTTGGAGCTTTACTAAAGCATTAAAACAAAGGTAATTACAATTCAAAGAGCTAGGGAAAGAATAATGATTGAAATAACACTGAGAGAGAGAAAAAGAGCGACATGGATACGAGAATAAAGTAAAATACAAGATATTCTAACATGTAAGAACAAAAAGTGGACGTGGGCAGGGCTGGACAGACAATGAGAAGGACAGATAATAGATGAAAATTAGGGATAACAGATTGGGTCCCTAGAGATTGTAAAAGAAGCAGGGGAAAGAATAAAAGATATATTGACGAACTAAGAAAGTTTGCGGGAGTGGACTGGCGCAGAAAGACCATAAACAAACGCAAGTGGAAAGAGATATCTGAGTCCTTTGTTCTGCAGTGGGCTAGTATCGCTGATCATAACGATGACACATATGCTTATGTATATATAAACATACATGTATGAAGACGAAAATATACATAAATATGTATATGAACATACATAATTTTATATATATATATATATATATATATATAAAATATATACTGAACGGTTTACACACACACACACACACACACATATATATATATATATATATAGAGAGAGAGAGAGAGAGAGAGAGAGAGAGAGATAGATAGATAGATAGATAGATACATACATACATACATATATATCTATATATCTATATATATATATATATATATATATTATATATATATATATATATAGAGAGAGAGAGAGAGAGAGAGAGAGAGAGAGATAAATGAACCTCACGTCAAAAGCCACCCACACCCCCAGCAAAGCCGATTAATTTGTTCTTCAATCATAGATAAAAGTTAAGGAAATGATTCAAAATTTTATGATGCTAGACACACAATATTTTCAACTTCTTCATCTGTCTGGAATAACTTCAAGTGGTTTGGCATAAAACATTCATGAGACTTAAATAGATTTTCTGGGTCAAAAACTTTAGCGGAAATATTTTCTATCAATTTTCACAGAAAAATGTCCTAATGACGTCAATTCTGAACCGCCTCTTTGTTATTGTTCCTGAAGACCATCCATTAAAATTCTGAAAGTCATTTCTGAATACAGAATCTCACTTTTTAAACGGTGAAAAGGGAAATATAACTTACTGGAGTTCCTTTCCAAACATTCCTTCAATGTTTGGTTTTAAATGAAGTCTTTTGCCTGGAAGGTATCTTATCCGGCAGAAAATCCCATGAAAATTTCCTGATAATGGAAATGCATAAGTGACCTAACATGAAAAATGTTCATTTCACTTCAGATTCATTAGCTGCATAAGACAGCTGGTCATATCTCCTAAAGAATGCAACGGTTGGGAAGGAAGGGTGTTGGTCATGATTCTATATTTATTATATTATTAACAAAAATAAGAGCTGCTGAAACATCATTTATTGCATTATTTGAAAATCGGCTTCGCAAAGAGAACTCAATGTAATTTTCTTCGAATGGTAAACAAATCCATTAATGTATATATGTAATACTTGTGCTTACTGTACTTATAATTATACAAAGAAGGCTTTTCACATGTCTGTAACATATATTTTCATTCATTCTTATTTAACAGCCGATGAGGTATGTTGGAGAACGTACAGACAGACGCACACAGGTCTTTTTATGGTCTTTCAGTGCCAGTCCAAGCCAGCAAACTTTTTCAGTTCGTCAATACAGCGTGTACTCTTTCTTCCCCTGCTTCTTATACAAACTCTAGGGATCCTTTCTATTATTCTTAAAGTCCATCTATTGTCTGTCAATCACATTATATGTTCTTGCCCAGGTCCATGTGTTTTCCTTACATGTTAGACTATCTTTTACTTTAGTTTGCCATCTTAAGTACGGATATTCCTCAACAATCTCTAGAGGCTGGGTCATAACACTTATATATTGTCTCTGCATTTACATTGAACATTATCTTAGTTTTACTTATATGCATTTTCAGTCCTATATTTCTGCTTTCGCTATTATCTTCTATCATCTTTTATAATTCCTCCCATGATACAATAAACACAACTACGTCATCTGCAAGTATTAAGTTGTTGAGGTATTCCCCATTAAAATTAATTACTACATCTTCACAATCTAAATTCTTAAAAATTTCTTCCAGGCATGCTGTAAATAATTTAGGAGTGATGGGGTCTCCCTGTCTAACTTCTATCTCAATCGGAATTTTCTCACTATCATTATGTAGTTTCAGGATTGTTGTACTTGTATAAATATCTTCAAGTGTTCTAACATAAGATTCTTCTGTTCCCTGTTTTTGAAAGGCTTTCATTACAGCTGATGTTTTGATAGAATCAAAAGCTTTCTCATAGACTATAAATGCCATAAACAGTGATTTGTCATACTCTGTTGATTTTTCCATTAGTTGGTTAATTACATGGATAGGTCAGCTGCAGAACTCCCACTTCTAAAGCGTGCCTTCCCTCACGGTTGATTTAAGTCTAACAGTCTTTCTATTCTGCCTAATATGATCTTTCTGACTATTTTATATATTACAGAGAATAAACTTATTGAGCGGTAGTTTTTTCAGCTCTTTTGTGTCTCCCTATTTGTGAATTAATATAATGATAAAGTTTTTCCAAGTTGTTAGGTATAGACCATTCTTGCAGACATTTGGTGTAGAGTTCAGCCAGATTTACTACTATGAAATCTCCTCCATCTATTATTAAATCAATTGATAGGCCATCTTCTATTGCTGCTTTGCCTCTTTTCATGCCTTTGAATGCTTTTTTTTTTTACTTCTCCTACTTTAAAGATTGGTACCGGCTCAGGTTTTTCATTATTTCTATTAGTGAAAATATTCCATATATCACTATTGTATAGCATTGTATGGAAATCCTCTGCAATATTTATCACTTCATCTTTATTGTGGATCTTAATTGTGACGTCCTGTCTCAAGTGTTCTTTCATCAATTTGATGCTTCTTCCTTTCTTTAGTGTTTCCTAAATTTTGGTCTGATTGTGTTTACGAATATCCTTGGGTTGTTAGTTTGTTTATTGTTTTGGATAGTTCTACTAATTCTATTTCATCTCTCTTGGATTTTACCTTCATTTTCAATCTTTTCTTTTTTTAGGTTTTTGGTCATTTCTGATAGTTTTCTTTGATCTTGTTTAGGAACTCTTCCACTTAACTCTTGTGCAGATTCAAATAAAAATTTTCTTAAATTACTGATCATTTCTTCTTTACTTGCTTTATTTTCATCATGTAGCTGGAATACTTATTTTGTATAGATAAATTATACTCATCAGATTTTTCTCTGGTAACAAGAGTGTATATTTTCTTTCGTAAAATGATTATTTCTCTCTTGTTCCTATGATCTAATCAAATTTTGCTTCTCATCTTTCTATGATTGATTGACTTTGAGATTTTTAACACTATTATATCTTTAACTAAACTTACTTTTTCACTGAGAATAATATCTATTTAATCTTTCGCTTCTCCATTTGAGCTTCTCACTGTCCTTTTTCTGTTCCTTTCTATAAAAGAAAGTGTTCATAATTTTAAGATTATTTTTTTTTCGGCAAATTCTACAAGCATGTCTCCTCTGTCATTCGTTGTGCCTACTCCAAATTTACCTATTGCTAATTCTCCTCTCTTCTTTTGAACTACTTTAGCATTTATATCAACACAAAAAAAAATTTAAATTGATGCTTATGTTTTTTTTCATAGATATCTGCATATCTTGATAAAAAGTTTCTATTTCTTCCCTTATATAGGATATTGTTGGTGCATACGTTTCAATGATCTTCCATTCTTGCTTCTTATTAAGCTCAGAAAAAAATCCTGCAATTCTATCACTAGTATTACAAAATTCTTATATTGTTACCTGCAATATTTTTATTAATAAGAAAACCCACTCCCAGACGAGGTTGTGTTATACATGTCTGGGTTTTGGCCAGTTTTTATCACCACGCTAGCCACTGTGGGTTGATGAAGGTGGGAGATATTCGTCTGACTGCTCACAGCAAACTAAGCTAGTATAGGTGACTCTGACTATATTCAATCTTTTTTAATGAGGCGCATTTGCACCGACTCGCAGCGGTGCCCTTATAGCTCGGAAAAAGTTGCTTGCTACGTGATTGGTGAAAATTATCATGTCCAACCAATCAGCGATCAGGAAACGTTTCCGAGCTAAAAGGGCACCCCTGCGAGTCAGTGCAAATCTGCCTCGCTGAAAAGAATTGACTATAGCATAGCTTTGCTGGTCATCGCGATGCGCAACCCCGTTCACCTCTTTAAAGTATCACCACTTAGAAAGGGATATATATATATATATATATATATATATATATATATATATATATATATATATATATATATATATATATATATATATATATATATATATATATATATATATATATATATATATATATATATATATATATATATATATATATATATATATATATATATATATATATATATATATATATATATATATATATATATATATATATATATATATATATATATATATATATATATATATATATATATATGCATAGTTATACATATGCATATATACACTTACAAACACCTGTTGGAGAATTGGTAATGTTACTCCTTTATGTAAATGTATTTGTGGTAGCTCAAGTCTAACTGATTACCGTCCAATTTTCACAATTCCCATATTATCTAAAGTTTTTGAACGTCTTTTGGCAAAATATCTTATTAGGTTTGCTGAAGGTAATCTTATACTCCCTAGTTTGCCATTTGGTTTTCGTACAGACCTCGGAGCATGTGATGCACATCTTACAATCTCCAAAGCTGTACAAATATCCCTTGAATGTGGTCAGGAAGTTCATTTTAGTGCTGCCTTTTACTGTGTTAATCATGATGCCCTTGTTTTCAAACTCAAACATTTGGGAGTGGGTGGGTCGTTTCTTATCATTATTATTGATTTTTCAAGTAATAGATCTCAAAGAGTTGTTGATGGGTACCATAGTGAATACAGGAATGTGATATCTGGTGTTCCACGGGTAGAGTTCTTGTCCCATTTCTTTTCATACTATATACACATGACATGTGGTTTGCTCTAGAAAACAAGCTTGTTGCATATGCAGATGATGCTACTCTCCTTGCATCAATTCCATCCCCTGAATGTAGATCTGGGGTTGCTGAATCCCTTAATAGAGATCTAGCTAAAATTAGTGCATGGTTCAAATTATGGGGTATGAAGTTGAAACCTAACAAAACTCAAACATCCGGATCTCAGTATTGATAATGTTTCTTTAACTTTGTATGACTTTTAAAATTTTAGGTGTGATTCTCGATAGCAAATTTACTTTTGAGAAACACATTAATTATGTCTGCGTCTTCTTCGATTGCTTGTTTCGAGTATTGTTCTCCTGTCTGGTCTTCAGCTGCTGATTCGCACCTTAATTTGTTGGACAGAAACTTACGGTCTATTAAAATTGTTATGCCTGATCTAGATATTAATCTTCAGCACCGTCGTTCAATTAGTTTATTATGCATGTTACATAAGATTTTTCATATCTCTGACCATCCTTTACTGTCAGATCTTCCTGGACAATTCCCTGCTGTTCGTAATACTAGGCAGGCAGTTAATTCTAATAGCCAGGCCTTCTCCATCATGAGGCTCAATACTACACAATATTCTAGAAGTTTTATTCCAGCTGTGACCAAGTTGTGGAATGATCTTCCTAATCGGGTAGTTGAGTCAGTAGAACTTCAAAAGTTCAAAGTTTCAGCAAATGTTTTTATGTTGAACAGGCTGACATAAGTCTTTTTATAGTTTATATATGACATATCAGTTTTGACGTTTTTACTGTTATAGAATGATTTACTGTTGATTTTTTCCTATCATTTATTCATAATAATAATAATAATAATAATAATAATAATAATAATAATAATAATAATAAAATATTTATATCCTCCTCAAGGATTTTGTAATGTGTAGAAGAGTTGGAGATGGTAAAGAAAGATTGGACTGGATTGGTAATATAAAATCAGCTGATTAGCAGAACACCACAGGACATTTAATACTCGTTTATCAGAATGCATGAAATTTCACAGAGGTTGGGCTATAGATAAATAGAAGAAAGACAGAAATGATGAGAACGGAATATGCAATAGAAAATGAAATATCATTGGTAGGAGAAAGTGTTAATGAAGTAGAATAATTAAAGTATTTAGGAACATTAATCTCCAATACAGGGTCTTTAGAATTAGAGTTTAATGAAAGATTGAAAAAAAAAATCAGACAATGGCTAGGTTAAGTAAATTTTCGAAATCAAATCGCCAGAAAATACAAATAAATTTTAGGCTATATATCAGTTTAGTGAGATCTCTATTACTGTATGGACATGAGTCATGGCATGACAATGAAACAATCTCCAAAAGATCTTGTAGATTTGAGAACAAAGCCCTCAAAAGAATTTTGGGAATTAAATGGTAGGACAGGATTATAAATGAAACTACTGTATAAGAGAGATTACCCGAGTACCTTATGTGGATGAGATCATGGTGAGGGGTAGATGGAGATAGTTTAGGCATGCCCTTCGCACTCCCCAAGAGATATTAGTTCACCAAACGTTTAACTGGGCTTCATGAGGCATTAGACGAGTTGGGTGAGGACTATGAAGCGTGAAGTAGATGATGCACGGAGAAGTATAAAATTAAAAGCTCAAGATGGAGACGACTGATGAAATATAATTGAGGTCTTATGCATCAATAGGCGTAGGAAGAGACGAATAAGTTAAAATATATGTTTGAAGTATATTCACGCGTATCTGTTTATACTCAAAGTACCCAATTACAAACGGCTCATTCAGTTTCATGTTGGAATCGCCATGAGAATTTGGTCTCTGACAATATACTTCAACCAAAATGGTTCCCTAACCACCAAAAGCAGGCACAAAACGATATAAGAGACAGGAATCACAAGATTTTATCTACGTCTTATATAAAAAAAAACCCAATAATAATAATAATAATAGTAATAATAATAATAAGAAGAAGAAGAAGAAGAAGAAGAAGAAGAAGAAGAAGAAGAAGAAGAAGAAGAAGAAGAAGAAGAAGAAGAAGAAGAAGAAGAAGAAGAAGAAGAAGGGTTGTGGTAGCTGTTTGGCATTGATAGAGAAAAGTATGGTCTTTATTTATTCCTACAACAAAGGAGATATGGGTAAATTTTGTGTTTACTCCTAGATTCTCTAATACTATGTTAAGTAATAGATAATAAATATACAAAGAATGAAAAGATATTCGTATTAACAACAAAAACAAAAGCAACAACAGCAATAATAATAATAATAATAATAATAATAATAATAATAATAATAATAATAATAATAATAATAATATTAGTGGTGATGATGATGATGATGATGATGATGAAGATGATTATTATTATTATTATTATTATTATCATTATTATTATTATTATTATTAGTAGTAGTAGTAGTAGTAGTAGTAGTAGTAGTAGTAGTAGTAGTAGTAGCAGTAGTATCGTTCACCCTAAGGCTACTTACACAAGTAGCCAAAAATGATGTCATAATTCTAATGTCTTTCTTTTATTATTTCCATCAATAGAATTACCATCCTTAGTCAGTCTTACATTCTCACAAAATACTGTGAAATAGCATTGTTTGGACATGATAGAATATCATGAGTAGCACAATATACAGCGAAAACTATCAAAAGTAACCACATGTAGTGATAAATCATGGAATCATCAATCAGAAATAGATATTCAATAAAAGATGAAATCAAATTTGTGCTTCCCCTTTAGGAATGTCATTCGAAATCTGCTGCAAATATAGAATATTGTAAAATTGTAAGACAATAGATTGCAACCAGGTAACATTTAATCAACCGATATCACTGAAAAGATGTTGAGATGAAATGATTGCATACAACGTTCAGGAAGAAAAGATGAAGACTTTCTGCAAACCAAAACATCAGATTCGTTTCATGTTAATGGATAACTTTGAAAGAACTAGGTTGAAACAAGTCTTATTTTCAATAATTTATATATATTTTAATGTTGTTACTGTTCTTATCATATTTTATTAAACTTTTTCATTCCTTCTCATATAGCTTATTTATTTCTCTATTCCCTTTTCCTCATTAGGCTATTTTTTCTTGGTGGCGCCCTTGGGCTTATACAACCTGCTTTTCCAACTAGGGTTATAGCTTAGCTAATAATAATAATAATAATAATAATAATAATAATAATAATAATAATAATAATAATAATGATAATAATAATAATAATAGACGAGAAACTAGTAGTCAATGCAGCAGGAAAATGCGTTAAAGAAAAGGGGAATAAACAAGTAAACGATCAAGCTATAAGAATTTCATTAACAGGCATCCCTCAAAATTTCCAACTTTAACTTCAACACAAATATACGTAAAATATCCTCCCATGAAAAACTTACATAAGGAAATAATACCTTGAATCTGTAAGACGAAGATACGTGCATTAATAGGTATCATAAGTTTGGTACACAAAGCCCACAGGACGTTATTCCTAAGTTAACAAGAATGGTACAAAGCTCTACTTATTTCAAAATTGACTTCTATTTTTCAGTTACCAGAGTCCTTTGAGTGCAGCTGACTTTTCCATCCGTAAGGATAAATGGATTAAAAAAAAAAAAGCTGAAGGAAGATTGTGGATTGCAATGGTAATCAAAATGTAAGAATATAGAAATAACTGATAATTCATAATAGATAAGAGAGTCTTAGATACAAAACTGCAGCTAAAGAAATCAAAGCTTTATAGGGAAGAAAAGAAATGTACTTTTTTTGTAAACAAGATTGCAAAATAGGCAAAGTAAACAAAGTATCATTTGCTGGTGTGCCATCAATCAGCCGAATGTAAAGCAAAGGAAAGCCTGAAACACGATGGGAAATATCTAAATTATGTCCCAAGATCTAAATTAGCAGACCAAGAGTAAAATAATATTTTTTTATGTTTGAGAATTAATATTTTCTTGCATACCTTTGTTAAAAATAACTTAGCGAATTACATCTTCGGTGAAAATATTTTCGCTAGAGATGTAATCTGACCTTTCCTTGGTCTAAGGTATGGTACTTGGATGATACGGACTATTCACAACGAGTTGTTAGATCCAGGTGAATTGGAAGCTTCGAGAAGATTAGTGGGAGATATGACGACTAATGGGGGAAGGGAAAAACACCGAAAATAGAAAGGAGAATTTCAAAGGCACAGGAAGAATTGAGAGCACTGATAAATTGGAGAAAGGGGGTTCTAGGAAAATTTCTGAGAGGATCATGAAATATACGACAAAAAACCATAGATTAATGGACCAAGTCGCATCATGTCTGTAGGAATAACGAATTGTGTATTTTAAGGAAATGTGAAGAGCTATTTTTTTCTTTGTATTCTTGGATAGAACAAATAATTAATTCAAGAAGTATGGTGATATTTTGATAATAAAATCCACATCAATATTTCTGTAAATTGTATTGAAATATTAATTTCGAATAAATTTTAGAGAGTTACTGATGCGTATTTGTTCCCCTAGACATATATTATGTAAGTTTCAAGCTGCTCATCTATCTTCTTCTTCTTTCACATCGCTATCCCTACATGAAGGGGACACCCGGTTGCCTGATGATGCCTAACCTTCGAATATATGATTCAACTGCATAGCAGCGGTTTCCACAATTACTGGGAGTGGGTGCAACCTTTTGTAGAAAGACTACAAGGTAGCAACTGTCCTTTTAGTCGCTTTCTACGGCACCACAGAGCAATTCAAGTTGCTTATCTGATGATAAGCAATACCAACTTCTTGCTCACGTGTTAAAAATCATTTCATTATCAGGTGATTGAAGCAATATATAATCTTAAAATTCATTATGACCATATACTGAAAGCTATATATTATAGGCTACAAATAAGTAAAATTTTATTTTTATATTTCGTTTGTTAGATTAAAAAAAAATCAATATCAACATCTCTGATAAAATATTCCAAAACTTAATTATTTTCCAAAGATAGTCTTTCATCCCGACTAAGACATCGCGATCGAAATCCTTCTTCCAGTTCCATTTGAAATGCAAAACTCGAAAGAATCATTGGCCAAACTGTTGCAACTGTTGAAGTTTAGGATTTTAATGAACAAAAATATGTTGTGTCATATCTAGGGCTCGCTTCTACGGATTTAGTGATATGTTTCAAAACGATATTATTCCTATTGTGTTTGCTCAAATAGGATGAATGGGGAGGGAATTTGGATGTTTGCTTTCTGCTAATCTGATTTAATTTATCTCTCTCTCTCTCTCTCTCTCTCTCTCTCTCTCTCTCTCTCTCTCTCTCTCTCTCTCTCTCTCTCTCTCTCTGCCTATTAATATTTTGATAAAATCAAATTTCACATTAATCCCATATTCTACAAGCTTGAGCAAAACTATATGCATTTCTAATAAATCCTTTGGTTATTGTTTTTGTTTATCAATTTTGTTTATTTTCCTATATAAGTAATAGGTTAGCCAAGGCACCAGCCCCCATTAAGATACTACCGATAGAGAACTATTGGGTCTTTTGACTGCTCAGATAATACTACTTTGGATCACTCTCTGGATATGGAACATTTTTCCTTTACCTACGCATACAATGGATAGTCTGGCCTATTCTTTACACCTTCTCTTTCCTCATACACCCAACAACACTATGATAACCAAACAATTCCTCTTCGCTCAAGGGCTTAACTACTGCATTATAATTGTCAGTGGATACTTTCCACTTGGGAAGGGTAGAAGAGACTCTTTAGCTCTGGTCAGATGAGCTCTCCAAAATCAAGCTATTGTTCTATAGTCTTGGGTAGTGTCCTAGCCTCTGTACCATGGTCTTGCACTATCTTGGGTGAGAGTTCTGATGCTTGAGGGTACACTCAGGCACGCTATTCTCTCTTCATTGTTTATATAACACAGATCTACTTTAACGTTGTTACTGTTATATTGTTATTCATTACTTTTTATAACATGTATAGTTTATTTATTTCCTTATTTCCGTTCTTCACTGGGCTGTTTTCCCTTTAGAAGCGAGAGGAGCGAGCAGGAATTGATAAAATCTCCTCAGGTGTAAGAGAGTTTTAAGTTTATTGCACATTACTATTGCGGCGACTTTTTCTGATCTCTTTCTACTTATCAAAAAGGATATTATATAGCGGATGGTTGGAATATTATAGAGTGGATGTTCCTTTAACCTTTTAAGTTTTCCTCGATTTTTTGACACTCCCTATAATGGTACAATATTCTATACCTTCACAGTTATACCTTTCAGAAGAAAAAACAATTGGGTAAAGATAAGAAAAATAACTTCGAGATTAACGCATTAACATCAAAGGAATAGGGAAAACGGTATAAAAGTCACTGATGCAGAATTATTCACCATCTTCCTAAAGCAATTCAGTAATATATATATATATATATATATATATATATATATATATATATATATATATATATATATATATATATATATATATATATATATATATATATATATATATATATATATATATATATATATATATATATATATATATATTATATATATATATATATATATATATATATATATATATATATATATATATATATATATATATATATATATATATGTATATATATATATATATATATATTGTATATATATGTATATATATATATATATATATATATATATATATATATATATATATATATATATATATATATCATCATCATCATTATCATCAGTCGTTACTAGTCCACTGCAAAACAAAGGCCTTAGTCATGTCCTTCCCTTTGCACCTTTTTATGGTCTTGCTTTGGCAGTCCGCACCTGCAAAAAGTCCAAGTTCGTCAATCCATTGTCTTCTCTTCCTTCCCCATCTTCGTTTGTAATGTCTAGGTAACTATTCTGTTATTATTAATGTCCATCTACTCTCTGTCATTATTATTATATGTACTGCCAACGTCCATTTTTTTTCATACACGATGTTAAATTATCCCCTACCTTAGTTTATTCCCGTATCGAAACAAATTGACGGATCTTAACGAAATTTTCACCACGGATAGATCTTAGGCCTTGGATGACTCCTTTAACCTTTGACAGAAGTCAAAAATCTCTGGTTGCTCTTGTTATTATTGTTACAAGCTAAGATATAACCCTAGTTGGAAAAGTATGATGCTATAAGACCAAGGGCTCCAATAGAGAAAAATAGCTCAGTGAGGAAAGGAAACAAGGAAATACACAAATTACAAAATAAGTAATAAACATTCAAAATTAAACATTTCAATAACAGTAACAACATTGAATTAGGTCTTTCATATATAAACTATAAAAACTTGATAAAGAAAATAAGAGGAAGAGAAATGAGATAAAGCTCAACTTTCACAAACTAGAAAAAAAGTGATTTCCAGTTGCCTAGAAAACATTTCATTTAATTACCATGGAAAACTTCTAAATCACCTAAACTTTTAAATTCCTGTCATACTGGGAGACATACGCAGATAGCAAGAACTTAATGACCAAAACTCTTCTTTGATCGATGGTACAATTACTGCCAGACATTAATTGTTAATACATAAATATGAAATACTAAATCTTATTCCTTGACATACGCACGCAAATTCATATAGATAGACAACAAAAGAAAAATACAGTCTGGATCACGTGTTAGTACAGAATAGATTGAAGAGATAGTAGATGGATGTAATGGTGAGAAGCGGAGACGCTGAAGGTATCTAATAACTATCTACTTAAGGTAGGTAGGAGTTGGAGAGAAACGTGTGAAAATGTGTTTGTAAATATAATAGAAATAAAAAGGAAGTTAAATAAACATATATGTAGAAAATGGATAGCCTGTGAATTAGATTAAATAACTGGAAGAGGAAAGACAAAATGTGGAGTTTATAAAATTCCTTCATGGGGGCATTGGGTAGGAAAGAGGTTTGTGGGTTTAGGATTGTATAATATTATCATTATTATTACTTACCAATCTACAACCTTAGTTGGAAAGGCAGGATGCTATAAGCCCAGGGGCTCCAACAGGGAAAATAGCCCAGTGAGGAAAGATACGAAGGGAAAGTAAAATATTTCAAGAACAGTAACAACAATAAAATTGATATTTCCTATATAAACTATCAAAACTTTAACAAAACAAGAGGAAGAGAAATAAGATAAAATAGTGTGACCGAGTCTACCCTCAAGCAAGAGAACTCTAACCCACGACAGTGGAAGACCATGATACAGAGGCTATGGCACTACCCAAGACTAGAGAACAATGGTTTGATTTTGGAGTGTCCTTCTCCTAGAAGAACTGCTTACCCTAGCTAAGGAGTCTCTTCTACCCTTACCAAGAGGAAAGTGGCAACTGAACAATTACATTGCAGTAGTTAACCCCTTGGGTGAAGAAGAATTGTTTGGTAATCTCAGTGTTGTCAGGTGTATAACGACAGAGAATAGGCCAGGAAAATGAACCGTAACCAGACAGATGGATCCAATAAAGTACTGTCTGGCCCGTCAAAGGACCCCATAATGTGGCAGGATGTTGCAAAACAACCCCCACACCCTTGAATCGCTCTACCAGACAATTGTCCCACAACGCAAACTTTCCCCTTACGTTATCAACTGGACTCTTGGACAGAAAGGAAATAAAAACAAACCATAACCTTAACACTATATTCTTTAAAATTAAAATACTTAACACAAAACCATTCACAACCAAAACAATCACACTTAAGACTAACAATAAACTTAACACTAAATGTACAAATAAAGACGTAACACCATTCAAATAAATAAAAAAAAACTATCAAAAGTTAACATTAATCGCACACCACCAACACCAAAAATAAATATATGCGTATATATAATATTACGACACCAACACTCATTCACGAAAAGCCGAACTGTCTTTACGGCACACTAACACAGCTCTGTAATCAACAGTCCACTGAGATGAAATATGCCATAACTGCCTCGGTGATTGGGGTGGTAGTTATAATCATCATCATCATTATCATCATCATCATCATCATCAACATCAATCTTAATTCACAGGCCTAGGTCATCAACAGTTGTACAGTCCAAACAAAATCAATTACAGGCCAGGTCATCAACAATATATCCACTTTCCAAAAAAAATTAGTCTCTCCAACGGAGGAATTACGGCCTGCAAAATAAAAAAAAGAAATCCACTTGCGAACACTTTTAGCTAACTAAACTATCGCACTATAATCAAAGATAAATAATAAACTGTTCCTATCATTCACAATCACTCCGAGCAAAGATGAATAAAATTGAACTTAAATTTGAAATGTATAAACACTTCCGTGCTGTCGAAAAATTATATAAAATAGTAATCCAGCACTCACAAACACAACTGCCTCTAGCTGCAGTCAATCAAAAAAAGACATTCACCCAAGACATTCACCACTGTCGTAACCTAGCTAAAAACATAAACAAACAATCTCATTTATACCAACAGTCTTTCTCACAACAAATAATCAATACACTAACTACCTCTCTCTCTCTCTCTCTCTCTCTCTCTCTCTCTCTCTCTCTCTCTCTCTCTCTCTCTCTCTCTCTCTCTCAATACCAAAATGGAAGAATGGTGTAATAAAAATGGAGTTACGTTGATTAAAACACAAAAATTCTTCAAGCTAGGAACTGGCGACCTAGACATTAACTGTTACGATGGCCAAAATGATAAATGCTATGATTTACTTAATAGAGTAGGTGCCATTAGATTGTTGGATGCTATTTCCTCTGTATACTTAGATAATTTTGTTTGTTCCAACTGGAAAGCTGTTAAATCAAATTTATGTAGTTTTAGCAATAATATTCTCGGAACTAATACTATGGAAGATGTAAGTACAGAATTGTTGGCAAATCGAGTGAAAAGGGGAAGAAATATAACGAGGCCCCAACAAAATAAAAACAAGTATTTTAGGAAAGAGAACCTCTCTCGAGGGGGATATGCCAATTCTCAAACGCGTTCTAGATATAATAATGATAGTAATGGCTCAGGCTATACTTATAGAAATAACAAAACTGGCAACTATAGTAATCATCTTAATACTAGAGGTAATAGATTTGGCTGTTATAACTGCGGTGAATTCAATCACCAACAATCGAACTGCAGATTTGATCATAAACTAAGATGTAACATATGTTATGAATTTGGTCACAAAAGTAGATTATGTGAACAAAACCCCAACTACTAGGATCTTGGCCAGGAAGATAGTGCCGACAGGAAGACTTCTCCTAGATTCAGGGATATGTTAACGGTAGTCCATATTAATGCCCAATCCTTGTTAAGTCATAAACTTGAAATAGAACTGATGTTAAACGAACAAAACATTGATATTTTATGTGTTAGCGAAACATGGTTATACACTAATATAAGTGACGCATTTATAAATATTCCCCTATATGATGTCTACCGTCAGGATCAAGGTCGGGGTGGAGGGGTATGTATATTTGTCAGAAACTATTTGAAGGTCACCGAAATAAATTTAACGATCGAAAAATGTGAGGGTGTAGAAGATAAGTGGATCTCGATTCAATATCGCAAGTTTCCTTCTGTTATTGTAGGATGCGTATATCGCCATCCCAAAGCACCGGCAACCTCTTTTGATTATATCTCTGATATTTTTAAAGAAATTATTTTACGAAATAAGCATATATTTATCTATGGGGACTTTAATGATGATCTGCTGAAGACCGGGAATAAAATGTCTAAACTAATTAAAAAACTAAATTTCGATCAGATAGTAAACAAACCTACTAGAGTTACTCCTACATCAGCGTCTTTAACTGATCTCGTAATAACAAATGCTAAACTTATGATAACAAAAATTGATATTATACCAAGCTTGGTGGCAGACCACGAGACAATCTTAACTCATCTGAATATTCGTAAGCCAGAAAAGAAACCTGTTTTAAAAACTTTTAGATGTTTGCGAAATTATTCTCCAGACTTTCTTTGTAACCTCCTCATGAATAACGTAAATATATTAAATGGTATTTTAAATACTGACAATGTAAACAACCAAGTTGGAACTTTAAACGACGTCTTTACAGCTTGTCTAAACATTTGTGCTCCGGTTGTAACGAAAGAAATCGTTCGTCCCCCTGCGCCCTGGATAACAGATGAAATAAAGCGAGACATGAAAGAAAGAGACAGACTGAAAAGTGAGTTAAAAAATCAAACTTTTAACATCCTTCTGAGAGAAAAACATAAAGACCTGAAGAAGAGAGTAAACTCAAAGTTAGCGGCAAGCCGTGAGCAGTTTTACAAAAGCGAATATCTGAAAGCTAAAGGCAATGTCTCTGCTACTTGGAAAATAACAAAAAATATGCTATTTAATGGTCAACAAACAGAGAAGAGCTCTATGCTATTGCCAGCAGTAGCTGATGTACACTCTAAGGCTGAAAAATTCAATGATTTTTTCGCTGAGGTCGGGAAAAAAACTTTCGAAAAAACCCAAGAGGAAATTAGGAAATATAATATCTCTACTGAAACAGGTACGTAATATTCCAGTTAGAGAATTAGATAGTTTTAAGCCTACTCCTGTTGATTGTAATACTGTCATATTAATTATAAAAAATCTTAAAAACACAAATGCTTTTGGATCTGACGGGATTAGCTTGCGTTTCATTAGGGATGGGTTATATATTATTGCATTTTACCTTACAGTTATAATTAACACATCCATAGCCACTAAACAGTATCCGGACTTATGGAAAAATCCCCACGTAATTCCTGTTTTTAAGAGTGGTGATGTGGAAAACGTCTCCAATTATCGTCCTATATCTTTGCTACCGGTATTGTCAAAAGTTCTGGAAAAAATAATTGCTATTCAATTAACTGATTTTTTAGAGTCAAATGGTCTAATCTCACAAAGTCAACATGGCTTCAGGCCAAAATTATCAACTGAAACGGCTCTATTAAAAGTATCAGATAAGATTTATAATAACATGGATAATAAGAAAGTCTCACTACTCCTTTTACTTGACCTCTCAAAAGCCTTCGATAGCGTGAACCAGAATATATTATTTGATAAATGTACATCACTAAGTATAGATCCACTTTGGTTTATGAATTACCTACATAACAGATCCCAGTCAGTTAGAATGGGTCAAACTGTGTCGTCCCAAAAAACTGTAGAGTTTGGTGTGCCCCAGGGCTCTATTCTTGGCCCAATACTCTTTGCAATTTATGTCAATGATCTGGTCAAATCACTACCCGGCTGTTTTGTCATCCAATATGCCGACGACACCCAGATCTTAATTGAAGGAAATGTAAGTGAAATAGACGAACTAATTCATAGGGCAAAATGCATACTAAAGAAGGCCAAATACTACTTCTTAACTAATGGTTTGCTTCTTAATGAGAAAAAAACACAATTCATTTTTATAGGTTCCCGACAATATATATCAGAAATTGGAGATAATGTACAAATAGATTTTAATGGAAATATGATTAAACCCATGAAAGCTGTAAAAAATCTAGGGGTTTATTTTGACAGATATATGACGTTTGAAACTCATATAGATGAAATTTATAAGAAAGTGATGGGCACTTTAATTTATTTAAATAGAGTAAAAGACTCATTTGATTCCTCTACGCGTAAAATAGTTGTTCAGTCGCTGGCTATGAGTATAATCAACTACTGTTTAAGAATTTGGGGAGTAACTGGCTCTACACAAATGAAAAGGGTTCAAAAACTTCAAAACTTTGCCGCCCGAGTGGCTGTTGGTTATGTAAAAAAACATGACCACATCTCCTCTTACCTCAAAAAATTAGAATGGTTAAAGATAAAAGACAAATATACCATAGATGTCTGTAATTTGGTATTTAAAACAATACGTAAAATAACTCCTGAATGGTTATACGATTTTCCAACAGTACACGCAGTTAATGGGGTTTCTACTCGACAGCAGGAAAATCTATATGTAGAAAGGGCGAAAACAGAGATAGGCTCCCGCCAGTTTAGAGTTCGAGGCCCAGCATTATACAATAAAGTACCTGGCACAATTAAACAAAAATCCTCTCTCGCTGCTTTCAATGTAAACTTAAAGAAACTAATTTTAAATGGTCCCGATTAATGTAAGAATGTTATGCTTAATTGGCTTATTAAAAGTGCTTTTGATGGCACTACTGTACTTCTATAGATGTTGGAATTAGTTTTAGATAATATTTATGGATAAGATGGCTTTTATTTACAAATTAAGATTTCCTTATAATCTAGTATGCATATTTGATTACTATGTCTTATTTTAATATGATTTGTACATGACTTGTTTTTAACACAACTTATGTGGTCTATGACAATGTATTTCATTATTCGGCAAGAGTAATTTTTACTCACTATATTCTAAGTAAATACTTTCTGATTTCATGATATTCTTTTATTACTGATGAATTATTTCAATTACAAAGTTTTGGCCGATTTGCTGATTCTTATAACAACTTTTGTATGTCTAAAATAACAAATATTTGAACTATTTGTAAGATGACTTTACTAATTGTAGCCTTATATTTTATGAATACCCAATGTAAATATTGGAAATAAAGAATTATTATTATTATTATTATTATTATTATTATTATTATTATTACTCTCTCTCTCTCTCTCTCTCTCTCTCTCTCTCTCTCTCTCTCTCTCTCTCTCTCTCTCTCTGGATTGGGCAAACAAAAAATAAAAATAAAACAAAAATTTATCCTCCACAATAACTCCCTAGCAGTAGTATCTCAATGGGTGGCTGGTACCCTGGCCAACCTTCTACCTACGAAGAGGGTACAAAAATAGCAAGACGTGGGATAAAGTGACATAATTTTTTTTCGGCAAGGTCGCCTCATATATGAAAAGAGTAGATGAAGGCGGACAGAAAAGGATAAAGTGAGAGAGAAAAGGATCTCAAATGGCAAGACCAGAGGAGAGCGGGTGAATGTAAGCTTCGGGAAGATAAAATGGAAAGAAGGGGATCTCAGAATAAAAGATGAAAGTGGAAAGATGTTGATGGCATAGAATGGAGTATTTTGAATGTGTCTTGAATAATGGAAGACAGTGGAGAGAAAGACTTGAAAGGCTCAAGCTAAAGCTGAGAATGCTTGAGGAAGTGATTGATGAAGATGTGAGTAGGCTGACTAAAAGGTTAAAGAAAATTGATGGGATTAAAAAAGACTTCAATATAGTGGTGATATTGTAATTGAATGATCACCCTTTGTATAAATGGTATGTTAGGCTGAGGAATAAGGTGATAACACTCTAGTATACAAAGAAAGGTATATGGTAGAAATCCGACTGAGAAAGTAAGGAATGGGACAGTAATCGTCAGTGGAAGAACAAGCTGTGTTTAGAGAAAAAAAAGTATTAAAAGTTTATGAAAGTTGTTTGAAAAGTTTGAATGCTATAGGTGTAGTAACATAAATGAACCAAGAAAATGCCTATGGTAACATCAACGGTCAATGTGTAGTTTATTGAAAGTATATGGTAAAGATTAAACGTTTCTCATACTGAATAAATGTTTTTATAATACAAGTGAAGCATGTGACACAGTTTCTGTTTTTGATGCGAAGGTGAGTCTGAGACAATGGTTTGGGTGGCATGGTTTCTGTTAGCAGACGAGTCTGTGCTAATTGGAGATAGGGACCAAAAACTTCGAGAACTGGTAAGGGAGTTAAAAAATGTCTGCAACAGAAAGATGGGGTAAGGAATCTTAGTAGGGAGGCTGATGGAATAAAAATGGTTGATCATTAAAAGTATTTATATATAAATGATCCCAATTAGAGAGAATATAACAACAGATTTTGAAAAGCAAGAAAGTTAGCTGGATGTGTGCCAAAAATTAGTACGAGATTGGGCTGGTCATAGAATGTGAGATGCAATTGTTGAATAAACCTTCCTTTTTGGAAGTATTGTGAATATTAAAGACGAAAGAAAGCCAGTTGTGTAATATGTCGGCATAAGAAGAATATATAAGGTCAAAGATGAGGACAGGATGATGAAGAAAGTGATGGGAGGTAGCTAGGGAGATGGGCCTCGAAAGATTATATAGATGTCTTGAAAGGAATAAATATCCGAGAAGCCCAAGGCCGTGCGAGACAAGGTTGAATAGGTGTATAAAGAGACCTGCGTTGTTGTATCACTTCACAGGTGAGTCATCCACAATTCAGAAATTATTGGACGAAATAGGCATTGACTCCTGTTATTTTTCGTTAGAGCTACTATCTGTTATGAAAAATTGTTTCACAGGATGTGTGTGTGTATATGTGTGTATGTGAGTGAGTATTATAGCCACGAAAGGAAAAATTAATACTTGACTAGAGTTAGCACTTTCGTCTCATTAGATGTCACTAATAAGACGAAAGTGCTAGCTCCAATCAAGTCTTTATTTTTCCTTCCGTGGCTATACAGATCTTATGCTCATGTTAGCTTCCACGATTTCTACACAAATATGTGTGTGATCTTTATTTTAATTAAATTATTTCCTTTTCATACTCTAGTTACACAGAGGTAATACCTCTCCGAATACTCCATCGCTATATATTAATCTCCTTCCTATTACAAACCTATCCCAGTCTCAACAGCCATTTTCAAGTCTCCTTATCCTCCTGACACGTCTAACAATCACGTATTATACATTCTCTCTACGTGTCGCAGCTACCTCCAAGGATTTTGATTCATCCTCCCACCCACGATAACTTTTTACCAGTTTTATATATCCCCACAGTTCTCACATAATCTCCTCAGACTGAATATTTTATCCGTTATTTGCATTTAATATTCCCATCTCACTTCCATAAAAGAATGTATTGCTAAAGCATATTGCAACTGTAATTGTTTCGCCTTCAAACCAGGTTTTCTCTCCTAACAGCATTTGTTTTATTTGCTCCTGAATACCTATACGAATAAACGGTTCTATTTTTGGGCTCAAGCCATGCCGTCCTGATGGAAGGTTCCTATAAGTAGCTTTCTAAGGGATATTTGCGACAGTGATATTCCCAGAGAATTTACCTTCAGGTCTCCAGAATTCTAACTCCTGGCGCAAATATCCTTAAAATTTCTCTTATGGATATCGCATAAATCAGGGGACGTATATCTTGATACAACACATAGCAATCTTCACCCCAAATAGCATTTTCGCTTCGAGGGGGAAAGTGGCAAAAATAAAAGGGGAGCCGTTATCAAGGTACCCTTCCTCCCGTACTACTATTGAGTATCTAGATGGCGCCGTATCCAAGATGGCACATTATTCCTTGTAGCATTGAGCATGGAGCTACAAATATAGTAATTTCGGGGGGAATCCTGCCAAGGCCTTTTCTGTAGAAAAGGAGGGCGGGTCCATCAGGACGACATGGCTATCTTACCCAAAAATAGATTTTTCGCTTCACTCAAAATCCGTTTTTTGGGCTCAAGCCATGTCATCCTGATGGAAGCTTACCAGAAAATTACTAGAAAGTACTGTATCTGCGGATTTTTAAAGTGCCTTGACCTTGGGAAAATTTTTTCCTATGGTCATCCAGACCATTGAGACATATGACGTTACCGTTATACGTCATTACTGCTAAACATGAACCATGTTAGTACTTCCTGCCCCCTGCAGGGAAGAGTTATACTAGACGTAGGAAAGGAGTCTCAAGGTTTGCATATAATGTATGAACAAACATTGCATCAACTACATACAGGTCTCACTGTTTGTATAACGTATTGGAACAAACGTTACTAGATAATGTTTGCATCACATATAAGAACAAGGGTATTAGCTATACATATTGTTCATAAGTAAAGATATGCAGTTTTATTAATGGTAAGAAAACTCTGATATATTCTATTAAAAATCAATTGTAGGGTGAAATAAGACTCAAATACATATTGATAATATTTATTTGCAATAAATGACCAACGTAAAGTAATAGGTATAACATTAATGTTAATATATGTAATAAGAAAAATATCAATCAATCATAACAGAAAATTTTAGTTTTCACCTGAAAGGGAAAGCTTTTTTAATGCCACCATAAATTTGAAAATTTTATAAATTTTCTAATATGAATTTCTGTGATGTTGAATGTCTATTGACACTGTATAAGTACAAACAGCACAAGTGTTATCTATATGTTTCTTCACCTCAAATAATTAGAACAGTCCTTAGTGTCTCCATGGTGACACTCACTTCAAAAGTATTGCACTGACAGGTGTCAACACCTTCATCCGTATAATTGATGGTCCCAATCAATTCACTGTTCATCGCAGCACTAGACGACAGGTTTTAGTACACTACCTGTCACCACCACGTAACGCTGGAGTGCATGCACTTGCTTCGCATAATGCATGTAGAACACTCTGGATGACTTCCATCCAGTGTATGAGCGAAGACGCTCAAAGTCCATATAATGAAAAAGTTCAGTGATGAAGCGATTTTCCTTGGATCACGACCTGCGGGTGTACTGTCAGGATCCGCTGTGCGAATAAAATAGGTGATTTTCGCTCTAAGTTGTTTTAGGGATAGGTTTGATCCTGAAGTTTCTCCTTTAAAGAGCTGTCCTCCCCTGGAGTCTGAAGTTCTTCGAAGATAGACCTTTAAACACTCTACTTTACACAGCGAGACATCTGCCTTCAGAGGGCAGACTCTCCAGGGACCCCATGTCTTGGTGGGTAGCTCGTTCTAGCGAGAAATGTTGGATCAGGAAAAAGATACAGTTCTCCCACTTCTATGAACTGAATATGGCCCTCATCTTCATCTCTGGATAGGGCCACTATTTCACTAACATTTTGAGTCAAGTCTTTCAGAGAGCAATCTCATTGTTCAATGTTGAAGCATAGTGTAGGACCTTGTCCAAGGACCATAAAATATGCTTCGGAGGGGCTGCAGGCCTAAGTATAGCACACGCCTTATGGATCTTGTTAAAGATTTCGTTTGACAAGTCTACTTGGAAGGCGTATAGTAGAGGTCTAGTCAGAGCTGACTTACACTTAGTTATCGTGTTGGCTGCCAGACCTTGTTTATGAAGGTGGATAAAGAAGGACAGACAGAAGTCCATTGAGATTTCTTTTGGTCCTTTTGCTTTAATAAAAGCAACCCACTTTTTCCAAGATGATTCATATTGTCTTCTGGTTTACTTAGACTTATATTCTTCTAAGAAGTCTATACTGCCTTCCGAGATCCCAAATCTTTTCTTTACTGCTAAGGAGAGAAAATCATTAGATAAAGGCTTTGGGTTCTCTGTGATGAAGTGAAGACAGTCGACTTCATGACCTGTTGAGACAGTGCTGGGTTCGGCAGAGGGACCAGCCTCAGCTTCAGTTCCAATACTAGAGGGAACCAGTTGCTCTTTGGCCACTTGGGAGCCACTAGAGCTGCCGTTCCCCGAAAGGATCTCAGCTTGTTGAGGACCTTCATTAAGAGATTGGTAGGAGGGAACAGGTAGATCCGGTTCCATCTGTTCCAGTCGAGGACATGACGTCCATCGCTTCCGCTAGAGGGTCTTCGTATGGGGCCATATAATGAGGTAGCTTCTTGTTGCCACGCGTTGCGAAGAGGTCGATCTGCAGTTCCGGGACTTGACGTGAGATGAAGGAGATTGAGTTGCATCTAGGGACCATTCTGACTCTATCGGCGTGAGCCTGGATAGAACGTCCGCCGTCACATTGAGGAACCCTTGAAGGTGAACTGTTGACAAATGCCATCTCTTCTTTTCCGCTAGGCGGAAGATGGACAAAATCACTTGGTTCATTTGGGGTGATCTCGAGCCTTGACGATTCAGACATCTCATTATCACCTCGCTGTCCAGGATCAGTCTTATATGGGCTGATTTGCGAGGGGAGAGTTTCTTCAGCGTCAGAAAGACTACCATGGCCTCCAAAATGTTGATGTGGAAGGTCTTGAATAGAGAAGACCAAGTCCATTGGACTTTCCGTTGATGGGAGTGACCTCCCCATCCTTCCTTTGAGGCATCAGTATGGATGGTGACTAAAGGTGGAGGTGGTTGCAAGGGTACGGTCCTCTTTAGGTTCTTGGCCTTCGACCATGGCTTGAGAAGTAATCGTAGTAGGGTCGGTATCGGTCTTCTTAGATCTCTTTGAGCGTTTGATGCGTATCTTCTCCAGACTCCTGACGCATCTTTTAGCTGTGCTCTTAACACTGGGTCTGTCAGTGATGCAAACTGGAGAGAGCCCAGTACTCTTTCCTGTTGGCGTTTTGAGATCCTGTCGGATTTCAGTAGTCTCTTATCAGATCCTGCTATCTCTCTACTCTTACCTGGGGGAATGGAGAGACGGTTAGACTTTAAGTTCCAAAGGATTCTGAGCCATTGAAACTCTTGAACTGGAGATAGTCGAGACTTTTTGACGTTGATCTTCCATCCCAGATGTTCCAGGAACTGGATCACTTTTTTGGATGCTTGTATACACTCCGTCCTGGATGCTGCTCACACCAGCCAGTCGTCCAGGTACGTTACTACCTGGCCACCCTTCTAGACGTAGTTGTTGAACGACTGCGTCTGAAAGTTTTGTGAAAATCCTAGGGGCTATGTTTAGTCCGAAGGGCATGGCTCTGAAGACATACTTCTTTTGTAGCCTGAATCCTAGGTAGGAGGAGAGGGGCGGTTGACTGGATTATGCCAGTAGGCATCTGCCAGGTCTATCGAGACTGTGTATGCCCCTTTTGGTAACAGGGTCCTTATGTGTTGAAGGGTTAACATCCTGAACTTGTTGTTTTCTATGAACTTGTTGATTGGTGACTAGTCTAGAATGACTCTGAGTTTGTCTGAGTCCTTCTTGGGAACACAGAACAGCCTTCCTTGGAATTTGATGGACCTTGTTCTCCTTATCACCCGCTTGCTCAAAACTTCTAGGGTGTATTCTTCCAGTACGGGGGTGGAGTGTTGGAAGAATTGAGGAAATGGTGGTGGAGCTTCGCTCCAGCTCCATCCAAGTCCGTTCTTGATTAGGCTGTGGGCCCAAGGATCGAAGGTCCAACGATCCTGAAATTGTTGGAGTCTCCCTTCTACCTGAAGCAACTCATTGCTTCTTATTTTCAGAGGATTTACCTATTTGACCGCGTCCTCCCTTACCACCTTTACCTCTTGGGGGGTGTCTAGAGGAGCCCCGTTTCGACCTTCTACCCTTGGGACGAAAGGTAGTGGTCTGCCTCTCAAACGCAGGGTTGAACGCTAGTGACTGAGCAACCAGCTGCTGAGGCACCATCTGATAGGTTGGCGGGGGTTGAGCCACCATCTGGGACATCGCAGTCATGGCAACTGTGAGATGTTGTTGTTATTGCTATCTGGCAGGGCGAGAGGGCAACCTAGGTCTTTTTGTCTTCCTCTTAGGCTGGGGACCCTCATCCGGGGAAGACTTCCTCTTCGCTGACATGCCCAACTTCTAGAGATGGTTTTCTATTCTCCGTGGCGGCCTTGTCTACAACTTCCTTGACCACTTCACTCGGGAAGAGGTCCTTACCCCAGATATTGAAAGCTATCAGCTTCCTGGGTTCGTGCTTTACTGATGCGGAAGCAAACACGAACTCCCTACATGCTCTTCTGGCTATGGCAAAGCCATACAGGTCCTTGACCACAGTAGCCAAATGCATTTTGGCCATGACCATGCTCATATCTGGGGTTTTACTATTGCTTGCCGTCATCTCCAGACAGTTCTGCAGAGATAGAGATGCGGCCAGTCTTTCTTTTGTCTCTTGCTCCCTACGCAAGAGAAAGTCAGACAGCTTAGGGAGATTTTCGCTGAACTGACGTCCAGCGATATCTGCCTCCAACTTCCCAACTGAAAAGTTAAGGTGGACTTCCTTCCAGTCCTTATCTTCCATGGGCAGGGCTAGAGATAATGGTCTACACTCGTTGAGTGTAGGGCAAGGCTTGCCTGCCTCTATTGCCTTCATTACAGTTTTAAAACCTTTCGATGTAAAGGGAAAGCCTAACGAAGCTGGAGCAAGAAAGGTGGGATGCTTCCTGCTAAGGGCTGACACCTTAGAGTTAGTTTAGCCCTTCTGCTTCAGGCTTCTTGACAGAAGAGCCTGAGGCTTATCATTGTCAAGTACTATGACCTTCTTAGGTACCATCTCTTCCTTCGATGTTCGTTCCAGCCTCAGACGGACGAAGCAGTCTGGGTAGGCTTGAAAACTAGGCCAGAAGTCAACATCTTCGATAGGGACAGTCCCCAACTTCTTTGAAATAAAGATCTTGCCATTGGTAATAGGCATGTATTCTGCATACCTCCAGGGATTAACGTCAGAGCAAGGTGGGAGATCTTGAACCCTGAGTCTCTTTTGAGATCCACGGGATGCGAGTTGGGCGATTCTTCTCTCCATTTTCGCCACCCTTTCTTCGCCTTGTTTTTGAAGACTCTCCATCAACACCATGACATTGGCCAGTGCCTGTCTCACATCATCCGATGGAGGGGCAGAAGATGTTGAAGGTAATGGCTCACTAGCCAGAACTGACGGAAAGGACTCCGATTCGACCTCATCATCTTCTTCTTCAGGAGTCAAGGTGGACTCCTCCTCGAGACCTTCCGCTAGAAAGTCCCTCTCGGTGTCCTCAGACACCTCAGACATCCTCTCTTCTTGATGGATTTCCATTCCTTGCATTGCCTTGACGACGTCCGTATCCACGGCAATCTGGACGCAAGGGATCTCAGGTTGTGGCTAGGGTATGACAGCTTCCATACCCGCTTTTGGGAACAGCAAGGAGCGCATCTGTTCGCTCGGAAGGTAGGGTCCCGTGACGTTCTTCTGAAAGCCACGAACCCACTTGCGCAGCTTTTCTCGTGCTGCATCCCTTGACTCCACTGACTTGTGGTCATCAAAAGCCTCAGTAACCAAGGCCTTGCAAATCTTGCAATCCTGGGGGTCCCAGTACCGGAAAGGTCCCTTGGAAGTGGTGCAGGAGGCATGAGCTCTGCACTCGGTATGGCAACAGAAGTCTTTGCTCCTGACGTTGCAGAAGACTACTTGGCAATTCAGTTGGTCCTCCTGTAAAGAGAGGAAAAATAAATGAGTATGCGGTAGTTTATCTCACCTGATAAACAACTGTATAAAATATTATTATTAATATTTTAACATTATAGCTTAGGATAGACAAGCTAGAAAGGAACTAGGAAAGACACTTACTTTTGTTTCCTGTCCAGCCAATTGCTGTGACCTCCCCCAAAACTAAAGCCTAAGAGTTTTCCTATTCAGGAAATCCAAGGGAAGGGTTCAAACCCCTAGGGGTAGATAAGTGTAACTTAACACTGACCCTTCCCAAGGTTTTAATAATGTGGGATGAATAGTAACTGATCATCTATCAGTTTGTTGAAAGAAATCTTTTACTTTAATATATGACTGGTCTCAACAATAGACTGCAAGGATACACAGGGTATGTTGGAAAATAACTACTGTATAATATATACTATAGTTTTCTGTCTGCAGTATGATCTATACTGCAAATATACTGGCTAATGTATGATCATATACTGTAGTTTAAACAGCATGATGCCGGCTAGGCTAGCCCCTGGCGGCACGATCCACACCGGCTGGGGTTGTACCTGGCGGCACCGGCCGGGTTAGTACCTGGCGGCACTAGCTGACAGAGAGGGAGAAAGCATGGAGTGAAGGGTTACCTTATTAATGTATTTTTACAATAAATAAGGGTGTAAGTATATGACCTTACTGCCTTCCCACTATTCATATCTGCATTGGTTGCTCTATCCTTCAAATGTGCATGTACCTTATGCGTGTTTGCATATACTCGCAAATCTTTCCTGTTGCAAGTACTCTCAAACCATTTCACAAATTTCTTTAGTTTTTCTTTAAAATTACTCATCAGGTCTATATCATCTACGAATCTAACGTATTTCATAGTCTAAACACGCCTCGTTTTCTTACCCTACAACTTCACATCTATGACCAATCACTCTGTACCACTCTCATGTATTAAATATCTACGAGCACATAGAATTAAAATTTATAGCAAACCAGTCAATCACTGTTTACTATTTGTAACGCATGCTTCATTAAAACTTTCTTACAACATACTAACTGGAATTAAGACATCCTCATAAAGATCATCATCGGTCAATTGAGTCTAAGTTCAGCTGAATTTTGTAATTGGAACTATCATTTTTCTTATTTCAAACATCTCATTTCTTCTTCATAACAAAAAAAAGATTGACACATCTCCCTTATCTAACTGCACTTTGCTTAGGTTATAATAATAATAATAATAATAATAATAATAATAATAATAATAATAATAATAATAATAATAATAAGCCATGATATGCTTGAAACTCCCTCTAAAGCTTCTATTCAGCTTCATAAAATTGTATTATTATTACCATCAACAACTTCCACAGCATTTTTCTATGTACAAAGAAACCTTTTGTATTCTACTCATCCACTTCACCATACTCACGTAGATACCTTTAATCCATTTTTCCCCATAACCTCGATTTCTTTAAATGAATAAAGTCGCTGCCCAGTTCGGTATCTATTTCGATGAATCATGAATAAACATTTACAACAGCGCTCCCTCATAATTAATGACTTTATTTAACTTGGTTTAGTGAAAAGAGATAATCAATAATTGAAATATAGACAAATATTATGACCATGGTTAATAGAATTAGTTATAGATGCATCGATTAGTATATGCACATTAAATACCAACATTTTCTATCTTATTTGCATTTTAAGTGCCAGTTTCTGAACTTCTCTAAGCTTTCTTATCATATTTCTCTTCACGAATGAGGAATGCTAGCAACGGATCAGATATGGTACGATTTTTTAACCAACAACCTCTAACTATCGCTCATTCAGAATGCAGTTTCCAATTGCTAACCAATATCTAAACCGTACTAGTACTTCGTCAAACATGAAGTCTTGCATCTAGGGGATGAGTAATATACCCGCAAATGCATATGCCAGCACGTGTATCCTGTTAAGATGAATAATAAAGGGCGAATAGTAAACAAACAATTATCAAGTAGTAGCTACCCGTTGAGTTACTACCGCTAGAGTTATTGGGTCCTTTGACTTGCCAGACAGCACTACATCGGATCCCTATCTCCG